>NC_143407.1:34664577-34978854 GCF_052110815.1 Crocodylus siamensis
AAATCTAAATCATGAATGCTCCCTAACTACATTAAGATAACACCAAGAGTATATGTTAGTTAGTTTATCTTTGTCTCCATACAAGGGATGCATAATCTGATTCTAATGTAATGTGATCAGGTTGTTTTATTTCTACCCTATGGATTTAATTTATGAAGCATTATTTTTCAAGAAAGTCTCTTAGCAATTGTCCCATTCCATTTTCCTTTCAGATCTATTCATTGCTTTATGCCAAAAGGTAAAAATTATTTGTTTTCATGACGTTTTCCTTAGTTCCAAGTGGAAAAAAACTAATTTAAATTATAAAAATCTGTTCCCCCGCCCCGACCTTGAACCTTGGAGCATCTACCTTCATATTACAATCTGTGTCCTACTTTCTGGAAATTCTCTTATGATTAATTTGTGTTTCTTTAAATAAGCGTTCATGTTGAATTGATTTAGTGCCATCAAAAACACAGGAGCAGATGTAATGAAAACAGCTTTTTTTAAAGGATCCTCTCCTCTTAACCACAGCAAAAATTAAAACTGAAAGATAATTATGAAGGTGACTGATCAGTAATGTGTGATAATACTTGAGAAAAAGGAGAACAAAGTATTAACTGAAATGTACCACATCCAGAAAGACAAGGTTCTTTGCATGAATCTGCTATCTTTTATTAAACCAACTTACATAGCTGGAAAACAATTATTAAGCAAGCTTTCGGGTTTCCAACTATTAAAGTTGGTCTAATAAAAGATAGCAGATTCACGCAAAGAACCTTGTCTGCCTATGTCCTTAGACCAACACGGGTACAACTTACACCCCTGTCACATCCAGAAAAGCTCTTGTTCATATGCATGCAAACATCCCCATCACTGGTTGCCACCAATTTAAGATTCAACACCAAATTAATCATTATTTCATAATGTGACCTCCCAGTTGTCACCTACTCATTACATGAAGCAATCCTGGACATGGCCAATCAACATAATATGTATGGATAAAACTAACTTTCAACATAAGGGCCATTTTCTGTGAGCTTAGGCATATTATTAGACTACTCCCACAAGTGTCCCGTTAACATCAGTAAGGGCAGGATCTAGTGCGAAACCTGGAAACAAGTGCTGTACAGCCATAGACTGGAATCAAAATACACTGACTTACATTCACAGAAAGCCCCAAATACCAATACTTAGTATCAGCTAGTTGTCAAAGGAAAGCAACACAAAATAGGATCATAAAGCATCGTAAACTGGTAACAGGATTTGAGATCATTTGGGATTTACTCATTATCCTGCGCCTAATGATATCTAGAGTAAAGAGGAACCATGCGAAGATTCCCCTTTTCTTAAATAAGTTTCTTTCAAAAAAGGCAACGAACATTCCCACGTGCGTTCATTTTGATAAATGTCCTGGCTTTGATTCTCAAGGCTAAACTTCAATCCAAGTAAGCTCCAAGTATTTTGTAATCACACCTAATTTTACATTTAGATCATTAGAAGGATCAAGCTGTTATACTTGTAATGGTATTTGTCCTACTTTGAACACTGCCCAACTGTTTTGTCTAATCCTTTAGGAAACGCCATAATGAGACTCATCAAGTGGCTTCAGCTAGTTAGGAAGGCAAACAAAAAGATTTAGCTCCTCAGCCTGTCTCTAAATCTTCTAAGTGAAAGATGATTTACAGTTAAGCTAAGAAAAATGTGACCACTCCTGAGTCTGGAAAGCCTCAATCTGATTTTTGCAATCTTAAATCATGACAAGAGATTGTGTCTCACTAACTATAGGTTTCCTTACCTTGGGAATCAGCATTTGGTGCAAAATGCTCATTAAATTATAAAAGTTTATAGACTTTTCTAGGGTTTCTACTATAGAAAGGTCGTCAATGTTTGCATTAGAAACACTTTTCAGAAGGGGCTGGGGCATATTAGACATATTGGCCTAAGACTTGGAATAACACTGTCAGCCAGATAAGAATTATTCATCAACCCCTCCTCTAAAATAGTGTAAAACAGCCCAAGTATTAGTATTTATTATGAAAAAACCCTAATCCCTTCAAATTTATTAGGAATATTAATGAACCTGCAGACAGAAATGTCATGCTGTATCAAAAGACACGCCAGAGAACAGTACGGTCCTTAAGGCACTGGGAGATAAAAAGAAAACAGAAGCTATGATACAATATTAACCCTGGGAGCTGTGAGACATTTCCAGGCAGAGTAAAGAATCTTCTTTACGATTTTTGTATAGGGCAAAAATTTAACAATTAAAGCAAAGCTAAAAACTTTACCCCAAGCAAATTCTGAGTCAAGGATGGAAATGGCACCTGATTACTGGAACTAGTCAGACATTTTGAGCCTTTGCTTGAGGTTTGGGTCTTCTCTTCCTTGCCCTACCACGGCCAAACAATTGCACATTCCCCCATTATGCTGAGAGCCATCCCTGAAGACACCGACAGCCAAATTTTCAAAATGCCCAACACAGGCAAGATTTCCAAGACAGCTAGATACCCAAAAACTCCAACTGAAAACAGTGAGATCTGCCAGGTGCTGAACAATTTTTAATCAATCACTTATTTGGGCACCTAAAAAGAAGCAGTTGGGTGCTGAGTGGCTGAAAATTCAGCTCCCAAAGTAGAATGTAGAAGAGTAGGTCCTTGGGTTTGGAGGGACAAGAAGTAGCTGGTGGCATGTGGAAAGAGCCAGCTGGTCTATGAAAATGCTGCATCTGAGTGTGTACGGGGTGTCTAGAGACTATGTCCTTCGCCAGCTTAGTTTAACAAATATCAAATCCCCAGCGCTCTTTCCTGCCAGGGGCAGGGGGTCAGACTCGATGATCTGCTGAGGTCCCTTCTGACCCTAATATCTATGAACCTATTATAATAAACAATGATGATTTAGCTCTCTCGTGGGTCCTCTGGGAAAACAACAGGCTTTGCTTATAAAGATGACAAACTCAGAAGTGCTGAGCCTTCACAACTGCCAGTGAGTTCAGGTCTTACGCTCATGACAAAAAATGAGGAAGGTATCAAGTAGTGTAAAAGTGACATAGTAGCCATGATGGTCCAGATCCAGAAGGCAACAAGTGCCATCCTAAAATGTCTTTATTCTAACAAACACTAACATTACTGCTATATTTGAAAAGTATATTTTCAATCTGAAATAAACCCTCTTTGATTACAGCAGTCTGGTATTTAACTCCAGACACATGCAAAGCTAGTGTAAAAAGTGGGCCAGAGATACAAAAATTTAAGTCAACCCCCCGAGGGAGTATACAGAACTGCAAGAGTGAATGTGGTTCATTTTGATCCAAAGAAAGTCCAGAACAAGTCCAAGGAGAATTCTTCCCTTGGGAAATGCTCAGTTTTAAAAAGTAAATTCTGAACAGTCAATGGATATTTTTTACCAGTTTCATGGCTAGACAATAATCACCTAGATATACAAGGAAGCATGGTATAAGTGACATCATTCTGCAGCCAAAGGCCTCCAACCCCCCCCCCCCCCAAAAAAAAAAAAAAAAAAGCTATACCCACACATGACGCTAGGAAAAAGGGTGCTAGCTCAGGGAGGAACAGCTAAGATTGATTTATAGCACTGGTGATAGTACTGAGTAGATTTATGTGTACAGCTAACAAAAAGGTTTTGGCTAATTAAACAACCACAAATTAATCATTCAGCATATGTAAATGAAAGTTAAATAAAGGCTTAAGCTTACAAATTAACAGAAAAGGTTAATGTACTTCTTCCCCTCCTTCCTCCATATCCTCTTTTTCCACCCGCAAAACAGATTTCAACAGAAATCTGGGAAAGAAAACATTTTGTGGGCTATTCAAAGGACTAAGCTTTGTACAGTGCTGAGTGGCTTTGAGTTTGAATAGCAATATGAGCACACCTGTTGAAACTTTATTCTTCTATTAATATTTGCTTAATGGTAGGGGTTGGGCTTTTTTTTTTCTTTTGCAATGACACTATATGACACCTGAGAGAATATCATTTTAAAAGGCTATTGCATTAGTACCTTTTGAATAATCTTCATTTGGCTGTTGATCTGGTTTAGGTTTTGGTCTATTGTTCTGCTGAGTGTCTGCCAAGTCTCTATTATGAGCGGTTTACTATTGATATAACTTGTGAAAAGTTCAGTATCACCAGCGATTAAATGAAAGCATCTCCAGAAACATTACAACTTTTGTGTTAGTGGGTGTAACCTGGGGAAAAGTCTCTGATGTACTAGGAGCTCACCACATGAATGCCATGAGCAAACATGAAGTGGAACCTTTATCACACATGAAAAAGCCTTTGTAACGTCCCCGGTATTGTAAAGCGGGCATGCTTCTTCCGTCCACGGAAGGGGTGACAATGACAAAACAATGCCAGGGCTGAGTAAGGCAAGTGGGAACGAACAGCTGAAGCGTCCGGTGAAGCTAGGAATTGTTTGGGCTTCTAAAGAGGCTCTTTCAAAGGGGTTTGAACTTGCTTCCAAGGTGACCCACGTTTGCTGGCAACACGAGGAAGAGGAGGGAACACGACTGATGTTCTCATCTCCCCTCAACCCCTGCCCCTTGCTTCCTCCTCCCTCCTCTCCCCCACAAAAAACGATCAGTGCATTTCTAAGAAGGAATCAAGCCCTGTCAAGAGGGGCCGGCAACACTTGGCGTCACGGTAGGCTTCGCACACACCTGGTCCCTTTCCCCGGGAGCTGATGTGGCCATGATGAAGCCCCACGGCTTGAACCTAACAGCGGGCCTGTCTTGCTGCTGCCCCCCTGCGCTGGCTTTGGACCCACACTAGTGCACAAAGTGGCTGCCAGGAGGGCACAGCCTGCACCCAAAAGCTCTAGGGGGACAGGGCGTCCCAGGAGCCACCACTGCCTGTAGGCTTGGCTGGGAACCGCCTTTGCCTTAGCTTGCTTTGAGGCGTGAAATGAAGCCAAGCTGCAGGGGCACGAGTACACAACGGCACTCCCAGTGGCTGCTTCCTCAGGCTGGCTGGGCATGTTGGCTGGAGTGCTGTGAGCCAGGAGCGCAAGAAACCACCGTGCCTTTGCCCGCAGTGGCGGGATACGGTTGCATCCTGCCCTGTGAAGTGAGGCGGCGGTTTTGGCCCCTGTCCTGGGCAGCAAGTGCCCACTGCAGAGGTCCCATTCTCCACTCTAGGGGCCAGAATCAAAGTCCCCCAAAGACATGGGTGCCTCTCGCCTGCACTCAGCTGCTGGACCAGCCTTGGAAGAACATCTCCAATGGCTGATCCTAGTGGGCCTGGTGTGATCGCGGGGCTGAGGGAAAACCAGCAGTCTCTGAAGTGCCAGGGGCCCAGGGACAACAAGGCCTGATGAGCATGGGGATTAGAGGGAGGACTGCACAGAGTCAAGCAAAGGTTTCTCCATCCCACAACTGTCCGTGTCCTTGTCCGAAGTGACAGAACCCGGGGCAGGGGCCACTTAGCTGCTGCCCGCAAAGAAGAGCTGCTAGCCAGTAGGTGCTCCACATGTGCCTTTCAAGAGACTTTTCCAGGCATCCTTTCTAAATGCCCCCAGTGCTGGAAAAGGATCAGGGGCCTGGGCTGACGCCGCTGGAGAAGGAAGGGTTCCAGTTTAGCCACCACAGGTTTAATTTACAGGAGAAAACATAACGTACCTTAGTTCAAAATACAGGGAGAATTTGGATAGTCTCCTTTGCAAATCCGTCCCTAAATGCAGCTGCTGAAGGCAACTGAAATATTCAACTTCAAATGTATTTACTTGACCATAATAAAGGATATAATTGACATATGTTGTTTTCTGCTTACCTAATATTTATTGTATAGATTTGCAACTATCTGTTAATCACATACTGTGGGGAAAAGAAATATCAACCTAAATGAGTGCTGACTTTTAGGCTTTCTGTGAAGAGCATGGTCACAACAGTGCCTGCAAAGAAACACAGGCAGTGGGAACATCTTTTTCCCCATATTAGGGCAAATAATATGGTAAACATTTGGCATTCAGACAGGCATTTACTCCAAGTTTTCTGTGTAAGTAGCCACTATATTTTGGCTCCCAAAGTAGATATAAAAACATGCTGGCTTCTGAATCTGCAACGAGCTTTATGTCCACATTTAATTTTGAAAAAGTAGTAGGTAACTTGAAGGGTTAGCATAAAGCCTGGTTATACTTTGTGCCATGTATTACGAGATGTGATACGTTTTTGTAAATACGCCTAACAATTCACTTTCTTATACCTCAGGTTTTGTTGTTTAGCTTTAAGCACATGAAGTCCCTTTAACTTAAACTTAAGCAAATGCATATGTGGTTAAAGGTTCTGGCAGAAAACATGCTTTGTAACATTTGCCTTTATCGTGATCTCTTAAGCATTTGCAAATGAACTTCTTGCCAGTGCTTTGTAATAGTATACCATACTTTGTTCAAAAACATTATTTGCATGCAATGTGTTTATTTCCTTTTTTTATTTTTAGTACTCATGAAAAATGCACACCCCCAGGATAGATAGAGCATGAGCTGTAACTCCCTTAAAATCAACTGTTTTACTTGTTCTGCAATGTTAATCACAGGAAATAGAGCCCATCAAGTCATTTCCAACTGACCACTGAACAGATACAAAATGGTAATAGTATTAAGTCACCCGGTGCCTATGAGAGGTAGTCTAGTAGCATGGAGTTTAGGCAAAGGAATCAAAAAAAAAAAAGTGTCCAAAAATATTCAGCATCACTAATTCAGAGTATTACACGAATTTTTGGTCCTCAGAGTATATGCACCTGAATACGTGAACCCCTAGTAGGCATGCCAGCTAGTTATTTGCAGAAGTAAGCATCAGTTAGGTGCTTAATTAGCAACACACACATGCAAACACAACCTGCTTGTGCAAAAATACTTGCAAATGCAAGTCAGTGGCATACGAGCATACACATGCAATTGTGCACACCCAACTTTTAAAGCCTGCTGAATGTGATTAAAATAAAGCATCAGCTTATTACGGGGACAGATATGCACTTAGGTGCAGATAAACACCCAGTGGGATCTTCCAAAGCACCTAACTCCCACTGAATACCTTTAAAAATCTGGCCCACAGTCAACAGGAGTACGTTAAGTTACGCACATGTATTTGCATGTATTTTGCTGGATCAGGGCGAGAATGAGTTCATTCAAGATACCTGCCAAACTCAAGGCTGTGGCCTTTTGTCACTGATGCAGGCATAAACCAGGAGCAATTTACTGAGCTAAACTAGGTTGCATTGGTGCAGAACACCTGAATGCAGGCCTCGAATGTTTGATGCATTGCATTTTCTATTGGACTGGAAAGAAAAATTAAATCTTACAGTTGTATCTGGCAAGTTGTATGACTAACGCTGCTTTCAGCAGCAAGATCAGCAATTCTGTAATATTCTTGTAGCATTCGATTTAGAAGTGTGGGGGAGAGTTAAAAATAAGATTAGTGTTCGGCTGCCACCTGCAGGTGGAAACTGTTACGTTCTTTAACAAAAAACTTTTAGCTGGAACAACCATGTTATAAAATCTTATCAGATGACAGTAGAGTAAAAAGGATGCTTTACCACTGACCCTCAGAAATCCACCTTGGTCTCTTTGCCCCGTTTTACTGACGTGAAAAGCAAAGGCTAATCACAGAGGCTGGTCTTGCCCATTGAAGACTTCAACACAGGGGGTGGGAAAGAGAAGAAATAGCTGAGGGCTTTCAGGAATGATAGGAGAAAATATTTTATATGAGCAAGAGTGAGCGGTTAAATATTTTCAGAATGAATACTTCAAACAGGTCTTGAACTAATATTTGAGAGCAGCTATGTGACACTTTATGGTTTCCAAAGACCGCCCTAACCTGTTCTGGGTCCTTCCTGAGCTTTATAATCAGCTTTGCTAAAGATACCGTATCGATACGAGTCAATTTGTTAGGTACCTGGTCTAAACTACTTCATGATCAGGTGGTTACAGAGAGCAGTAGGGAATCAGGACAAATGGATTTCACTTTTCCCAACTCTGCTAACGTAATAATACACAAAAGAGGTCTTACTAAAGCTTAGTCATGGCAGAGATGCTGTGAATTTCAAGTGTTTTGATATCTTGATGGAGAAAAGGTATGTAAAAATATTATAGAGAGGCCAAACTCTGCTGTCCTGCTAACCTTCCAGGAAAGTGGGAATTCACACTATGAAATGCAGAGGACCTAACCTAGGATTGCTATCCTAAATTTAATTTTTCTGTCTCCATGTTGTTTTGGAGAACAATGTCCATTTTAACATCAATATGACAGAAGGCATGAGGGACAGAAACGGCCCTGTCTAGCTTCTGTAAGAAGTATGCCTCATTCATCAAAAATCATCATCTGACTTGATTTACACATTTTTAAGGGAATGAGTTTTGCCTTTGACTTACCACACAGAGACAGAGTAAATATACAGTTATGTAAGAAAATATTAGGATTGTATTGATATTCAATATTTTAAAATGGCAACAAATATATTGTGGGTGATTATTCCTAAACTTAATCTCACTGCTTTATTTAGTCAACTTTTAATAGTTTACTTTGAATATAGAAACAACACATTAGTAAATGCACCAAATTTAAAAAATGTGAATTGTTAACAAAGAAATGTGTCAGAGGTTTACTTATTTGGACCATCTTTTATGGACCAGCTTTGCAATCTATCTAACTTTTACATAATAAATAGTTTCAAATGTTATCATCAACATCACAAACATACTTATTGCAACTATTGGTTTATTTGTCCTTACAAACTATGCAAGTGGTTTCTTGAGACTATAAATAATCGTGCTTGAAATAAAGACGGATTAGTTCCTGTAAAGAGATATTAGAGCATCATACAACCTCCTCCTGCTTTTCTCTAGGTATGATGTTTCTAGCTGTCTATTATCCTGAAGTATGTATTTGAAATGACCTTCAATACTCATAGGAATTACTGGTATTGGCATTTTTCAGAACCCCTGAACTCATCTTTCATTGTGGCATAAAATGCTCTAAACTTATTTATACTCTAAAATAAACAAGATTGCCAAGGTGATAGGCCTGAAAATTACACTGAAATCTCCTCATCTTCTGCAACAACAATCCAACAATTTTAAATAGCTTAAGATCTTATAACCAAACAAGGGCATATATAGAGGATCATATTATGCGATGATTACACAAAAAACCAGAAGCAGGTCATTGTTAATTAACTTATTATATAAACATATAGTTTTTATTTAAATCGTTATTATGAAAAAATATGCATTTTTTTTCCAGTTGTGGTAGTTGGGTTGTATTATTGAGTACAGCCAGATGAAGGCTGAAGAAAGTACATGCAAAAATTGTGAATAAAAACTGAATTTACTTCAATAATATTTTACAACCCGCTTTATTAGTTTTCACCAAACATTCATGTAAGTTAGTTTTTGGAACTGTAAATCTTTGCAGAAAGCAAAAGACTCAAACACTCAGGTGAGCATGTTTGCACCCTGAACCCTACTGCTTCCTTCCTCTTTATAAAGGCTTCTTGTCATCCAAGCAGAGACAACCCCACCTATATTTTCTGACTCCAAAAAAACAACGAATCAGAGACTGAAATGAAGCAAACATGGGAGATCACAAGCCACCAACAGGATTAAATATATTTGCAGCAAATCCTTCTGGAAAAATTTTGAACACACACATGCGCTCACTCGCAAAATCCAAACTATTTGCCCATTATTTTGAAAACAGGAAATGCAGCAACTTTTGTCAACAACAGTACAATATTTAGCATGGATAATCTTTATGACTGCCTCCAAATGCTTGTATAATGTGTTTTAAAAGATTCTGTCAAATATATTTTAATTCATTAAGGACGTGAAAAGGAACTACCATAAAAAGAGGCAAATTCATAGAGGAGAAATTACTATAAGTTTTTCTTTTTTCCCTGTTTTTTATTTTGATCTCAGTTGTGCTGGGATCTGGGGGAAATAAATATATTTAAAAAACAAACCAAATGAAAAAAAAATGCACTGATCATGAGCTGAAATGTAATATTTTGGACCCAGAAGACACCATGAAAATACAGGTTGCATCCTCATTTTCTACATCCTCCCTTCCAGATTAATACAAATACCTCACATCACAGTCTTGTATAAAACTGATACACAGCACACTATTTTCCACTCTTTGTCCAGTTAATTATAAATGCCTAGTCCATTGGACCAGCTCATAATGCTCCAGTTTATTTTATTAAAAAATATAGCAGATATCTGTCCCATGTCTTGTACTTAAGGAGCAATGACTTCTTCCTCTTTTTTCTGTTGAGTCCATTTCTATATTAGAAAAACATAGATCCCAAACTTGGAACAAGTAAATGGGAACTGAATCATGACCAGAGCCCCAATTATCTATTAAAATGTTGTTCCGAGAACAACGTAAAAGGTAAAGAGGAGAAAAGTCATCAATATTTAACATCCAACCCCTTCTGAAAGCACGTTGCAAGTCTAGTACAGTTGGAAGTCAGCACATAGAGGGTGCCCAGATACCAGAGAACACAGAGAACAGGTGGCATTAATGGACTAAGTATAAACACCAGACTGCTTAACACGTAGTGCTCAGACCAACCTTTCTTGATACAGTTAAGTAATGACCCTAACCGTCAATCGGCAATTCCAAGATCCTTTCCCTGTAATAGTCTCTCCTTCCAGCATTCGCACCCTAAGCTCTACTAATTCTCCTGTCGGTGCTTCTCATCACACTGACAGCTAGCCATTGTCATGGCCTGGATTTCTGCTGTCAAAGATCTGCATGTCAATCAATAGGAATCCATATGGCATGTTTACAGTGATCCTAAGTCGTTTGCCACCAGTCATACATCTTTTGCAGAAACAAAATGAGATCCAGGTCCCATGACCTTGAACATAAACATTACAATCTTTTAATCTAGCATACTTACGAGGGGAAAAAGAACAAAGTGTGATAGTACATTGTGCTAGCAATAAAAGCATGAGGCAACTCTTGCTAATGAAAGGCAATGCAGAGACTATATTGTCTGTTGGCACTTGGCTTCGCAGCCGTTCGTATTGATTTTGCAGCATTCCCTTTTCTGAAATAATTCATTCCTTCTGAATGCATGTACGTGTGTGTGTGAATCTCATCACCTCTGGTAATGTCATCAGTCACTACTGGATTATTACAGAGCCACATCTAGACTTCTTTCGCAGTTTCTTTTGGCACTTAATGTATTCACTTCCATTTTCCACCTAAAATATTGCGAGATCATTAGCTACATTTGGATTGCCATTGGAAAACATTCAGACTGACAAGAGAATCTGCATATTAGATTCCAGAGAGGAGGAGAGAGAACTTATCAGGCAGATATCCCTACTACTTTAGAGACTTGGCATGGCGTGCAGTTGGAAACCATTTTGGATCGATGCCATCAAGACTCGCATGAACCCATGCTGATTTTTTATTGCAAATTCTTGATAGAATAAAAATGTACGTCTGGTAGCAATCACAGTTGGGCATAATACCATCCTGTAATGCAATTCTGGGCACCTAAAGAGTGATAAAAAAATAAAACTCTTGACCTTCCTATTTGTGAATGGGGAGGCTGAAAATTCACCTAGGTGTACAGCGAGAGCCATAAAGCTTTTCCTGCATAATCAAATGTAATGCTCTTAATCCTGCTCATACATGGATGGATCACATTCTTTCACACGGCATTTCCAATAAAAAGTGCCCAAAGAAAACTACAGAATGGCCAGCACATGAAATTCAACTTGAATGCTGAATTAATAGCCTGCAAGTGTAAAGTGCACTTATATTACATGCTGCAGTATGTGGGCAGTTCATTAGAAGAACGATGGCTGTCTGGATGTCACTGTCTTTCCACAGACATATTTAAGCATTAATCCACAATGAAGAATGCAATGCGATTTGCAGCAGCAGAACACGTAATCAATGTTGTGAACCTGAAGTGAATTGGGAACTAAGTTATAGACTATGAAAGCTCATGCCTAGCTGAACACGTTAGTCTATAAGGTGCCATCCCGTCTTGCCTTCTGAAGAAAAAAATAGTCGGAGATTTGCAAGTAAAAGAACCTAGGCTGTCTTGAGTGTATGCTGCCTGACGATAACAGCTCCCTAGTCCTTCTGGACACTCATTTAATAAAGTAATTAGCTCATAATGTCCAAGTTTACACACTATCTGCCTGGGCAGGTTTCACTTGGACTATATAATGCTTTCCTCCTTTTATTGGCTTAAGTGCAACTTAGTGGTGACTCAATTCATCTGAAAGAAATAGATGGGACTATTTAGTAGCAGCAAGTTTTTCCTATATACACAAAATGCTTTTTCACTTTACCACGCCATTCATTCACTATGGCCCTAATCAAACAGGCTGATAAAAGTAAACACCTGTGTTAAGCTAGAGCTGGGGAGGCGTTTGATCATCAGCTTTGCTCTGCATTTGAACTGGGACAGTTTTTGTTCTTAACAAGATAACAGGCCTCTCCCAGGGTGGTATGTGAATACCCAATTCCTATTGTCAACACAGACACATTTAAACCTCCTATTGTGTGTTCTACCAGTAATTATATTTGTTTTTTTTTATGTACTATCTCTTGTTCTGGGAGCTCATGCCTATCCTAATCCCCTCTAAATGAATGACACGCAAGTTTTAATACCTGTAGATCTGGTTACCATAATTACTGATTTCTTCCCTCCCTCCACCCTTCTTTTTATAGCACTTAAAGATGCAAACATACAAAGAGGATTTTAAAGATGATCTGTCAAAATTAAAAATTAACAACCACTCAGAATGGCCAATATTGTGTGCAGCTGGACTGTATTTATCTGTTTTAACAAGATTTGAAACATTACAACTATTAAATACAGCGCTCATCCCAACCAAAGTATCACGCACAAAAATAAATGATTAAATGCCTTTGAAGAATTAATTGAAATGTGTGTGCAGAAGAAATGCTGAGGGCTGGAATTACGAAGGAAGTATTTGGTCCTTAATCTTATACTGCGATAATTAATATATTTGCTCTTTTTTTATGCACTTCGGGGACTATGACTATTAACAGTGTAATAAAGCTTCTCCAATAATAGAAAGACATCCAGAAACTTGGGGCAATTCTTTCCGAAAGTATCGGGTTCCTATGCCTTTCAACAAAATTTGGGGTTATAAGAGCTTCAGTCACTTCTGAAAATGGGACTTGGTCCAAAACAGCTTTATTCCTGAGTGTACCGTTAACATGTGGAAAATTCATTACCTGCCAGACCCTGACATCCTTACTGTTTACTGAGGCAAACACCTCATAATGATTGAGGAAAGAATACCCCTTTCCCCGCTCCAGTGGTTGTACCTGTAGGAATTACGGGAAATGTCTACCGAAGGATCCCCCTTGCAGAGCTCATCCGTTACCATTTTGTTCCCTTTGTAAAATAGTCCATGAGACCTACTCCCACATCTGATGGGTGCATAAAGTTCCCAAGAAGTAATGCAGGAGACAGGTGGCTCCATGTTTGTTCTGGTGGTCCCACCATTCGCTCTTCTGCACTGCAAATTCAAGGAGTCTTGTTAACAGACACTCACCACCTTCGCATGGCAAGGCCCACCAACACCAACTAGCATGCGGCTTTGGGGGAAACATAAATGCAGTCTCAAACTCCCTCTACCTGGTTGTGAAAGATCTGCTTGTAGAGGATGTTTTGGGCTGGATTTTGATTTTAAATACAAATTGGAAATGGACACCTTCCTGATGTTTTATGATAGCCTAAAGCATGTCTAGACAGAGGGACTATGAGACGGCAGATATGGGACTATCACCAATTTCTTGCGTGATCTTGGACAAGTCAAAACCTCTAAGTCCCAGAGTCTCTACAGGGACATGCACGGCTCCCTCAGGTGGTGAACAAACAAAAGCCAACACAGAAATTGAAACGAGGAAATCTGTTGCATCACATTTGGAACTTTTCCTCAAAGCCAAGGCTGGCCAAGCCTCACCCAAAAACTGTGAAATACTTTTGCACACATGTCAAGTTTTGCTTTGGGTTTTTTTTCATTCCCCCCCGCCTTTTTTTTTTTCCACAGCATGCAATTGATACACACACAAGACAAACACAATGCAAAATATACAGCCAAAAGCATAAAGCACATGAATAAAAATACAGTCCAGACCAGCAAATAGTCAAAACAGCGCGTGCAGTTTTAGCTCCCAGATGCAAATCTACCCTGCGTTATGCAGTGCTAGTGTATTTTGCAGGATAAGAGCTACAGATCAATTTGAAAATGTGGTGGAATATTATTTTATATTTGGCGTGCCCATGGACTATTTGACAAGAGTGTAATTATTAACCCAAATCCTGGCCAAATTTTGATATTGGTAATTACATGCTGTATGCCTCAAGTTCACCCCATACTTTCAACTGGAAAAAGTACTTTTTCCTCTTCCAGTTCTGTAAAATGTTGCTATGTTTCACCCTGAAACTGAAATGAGATCAATTTATAAAGAACTCTGGAATCCTCCTGGATTAAAGGGAAACCATAAGTCTAATTCATCCTACAACATAACTAACCATAAAAATGCATCCAAAATACACAGAACTGATGAGCTAACTGCAAAGCTTTTTAAAGCAGAAGTACTTTACTGTCGAATTCACTTCAATAACTATGTAACTATGAAATAATACAGGACCGAGGCCAACATTTTATCAATTATCGGTCTATATTGCATCAAAAGGTATAAAGACTCTCTGTATACATTTTATGAAGTAAACCAACATTACATTTGATTTATCACTGCCTAGCTAATTCCAGACCTCTTATGGCAATTCAGTCCAAACTATCCAAATGCTTGTTAGGAATCTTTTCTTTACAACACAAGTGGCAGAGGACAGTTTCCGAACACTATATATACTTTGCAATGCCTAGGATAACTAAAGTGGAAGCTGGGAGAGAAAAAATACTATTTGACGATCAAGTGCGACTAAGTTTATCTTGACTAATCCAGCTATTGAAAGTGCGAAAAAAGACCACATTAATAGAAATAAGATTGAATTCAAGGCAAGGCAGAGCAGTTAATAAACAGAGATGAGATGACTGTCATGGTCAAATCAGTCTTGCTTTTATATCACTCATTGGCTAGCACAAATGCCTAACCATGAGCGGTTAATAGGAAAATGTCCATCAATCATATTGGGGTCTTACCCAACAATCAGAAAAGCTATTAATCACATTATAAAATAAGGTAATTTGATACTTTAAAATTAACGACTAAACAGTGTGGACCGTGTGCTATTATAAACTTCATTTCAGAGATGAATACTTTATGGAGAAACTTTACCATATAGTCAGTATATTAACTACATTCTTTTCCCCAAACACAAGAGACAAATTAATACACACTCCATGCTTTAGTACCACACATAAAGTGTAGTTAACGGAAATACCTGGAAAGTAAAAATAAGAAATATGACAGAAAGCTTTGGTATGCTAGAAAAATTTTACAATCCATACTATACTTATTATTTTATTGCACTGCTCTGATCGTTTTATTGTCCTCCTTCTATGTAGAGCTTTTACAGCCAAAAGTTATTCTGAAAGGGACCTTGTGAGAAACAAAATGGCCAGAAAATCTTTTAATCAATACTTGACTCATGGGGTAAAAAAACTGAAAGCACATGTGACTCAGCATATTGACAATTTCTGGGAGGAGTTGTAGAAACTAGTTCATACAGCAAATGGTAAAGTGCTTTAGGAGCCATTAGGTTGAAAAGCAATACACCGTTTAAAGAATCTAGAAAATGCCATAAAGGATAAATCAAATCTTTATTCTAGTCCAGTGTCCTGTTTCCAATAGTAGCCCTACGGTTCAGAGGCAGGTGGTGGGATCCAGGCAATTGGCAGCAATAGAATAATTTTTCTCTCCTCCTAGCAGAGGAGTTTCAACAAGGATTTAACATGCATCTCTCCTGTGATTAAGCCCCTGACTCTCTACTGAAAACATTTTAGTCCAGTTTTCTTTATTTATGAGTAAAATAACTCAATGCTATAGAAAAAAATATAGAAAAACAGGGAGACTGAAGACAGTCGGGGGTTTCGCTTATCAATACTTACCAGGAATTTCTTCCTCCTTTTAATTTTACTTAATAACATTCCCAAGTTTCTGTCTCCCATGTCCAATTTTGTGAACATTTATTTAAGTTTCCTTGCATTGCTGAGTTGCTTTCTGTCTCTAGGGCAATGGTCTCCAAACTTCTTTGATTGCGCACCGCTATCAGTAAAAAATTTTTGAGCACTCACCCCCAATATATGTACATTTATAGAAATAGAAATAGAAGTTCTAATATTTTCTTCCTGCACCCCAATGGATCATCTTGCGCACCCTCTAGGGTGCACACACCCCACTTTGGAGACCACTGCTCTAGGGGACCGTTGAGAACAAATTTGTAGCAAAGATCACTTAGGATATGAGGAAAAAGTTCCAACTGGAAAGGGTAGTGAAATACTGAAACATGCTACTTAGGGAGGTTGTGGAATAGCCTTCACTGGATGACTGTGTAGTCTGAATAGTCTGCTCAACCAGACGATTTCAGGAGTTCCCTTCCAGCCCTATCTTTCTATGTCTGATACATTCCTTGAGCAATTTTGGACGCTGAACGTTAGACAAATAAAAAAGCAATCATTACAACTTTTTAAAGTGTTCATCTCCTGTTTATCTGTTTAGCAAAAAATTTGCAACCCATGACAGTGGTGTATTAGCTGTCAGTGGAAGGGACGGCACACTACAGTACAATCGCACGGCACAAAAAATTCAGAACACATGCCAGAGGAAGTTTTATGCCCACTTCTTCTAGAAAGACTCTGAGTTTTTGTCTTTAATTTAACCCCTATTCTCGTTTCACAAGTGGTCAGCTCTGGGTTATGCTCTTAGGGTTTGCTACTCCTCCAGGGGTTGGCATGAAGTAGGAAACCAGAAAGACATACCTTTTATATATATAGCCACAGAGTCAGAACCAAATTTAGTGGTTAATTTATTCTACTAATTGAAATTTGTTTTAAATAATGTCATACTAAAAACTGGTATATGGGTTGTTCAATCATGTGGTTTATTTTTAAACAATTAACTTGAATTGGCTAATTTTTTAATTTTTTTGTTTAAAGCACCACAAAACTGGGGAAAGCACTCATTTCTGCACTAAAGGATAAGGCACTTCATCTGGGGAAGAAATGTTCAGTTAGCCATGGAAAAACTGCTTTTGTGCAGGATTTTCAAAAGGGAGTTAGGAACCCTAACATTTTCAGATTCCCCAAATCATGCAACTTGTAGGTGAGCTAACAGCAAAAGGTGTTTTAACTGAACTGTACACTTCCTTGATGGTTTCAAAGATGCACTCAATGAAATTTTAACTGAATGATTACAACGCACAAATAAACTGTACGGTATATACAATCCTCTAGTGGAGAAAATACCCAACTGCTTTCTGCATACACAACTGCCTTACATAATAACCCTAAACATACAAAAGGAGTCTAAGTTTTTAACTAGGGATTTAGTCGCACTTCATCAGTACCATATTTACATGGGTCAAGCCAAATGCAAGTGAAAGTTTTACTGTCACCTTACTTTGCATGTTCTGTTATTAATCCATACAAAGTCTGGTGGGGTAGCCCCTGAGGTACAATCAGTTTTCAAATGTTGTGAAGAGAGTCTTTAAATTCTAGGCTAACTGGATTTGCCAAGGTATGGATTTTGTCTTTTGACAAGGTTAAAATGTAAGGACATCACTGAAAGTAATTCCATAGCACTAGATAATATCTATCCTGAACATGACAGCCAGCTCATATAGGATCTTATCATTATTTATATCTATATAGATATACATCTATCTCTATCTCTGTACACACACTCTCTATTTATGTGCTCTGCATGTATAAAGATAACATATGTATATGCACATACACAATAACCATTTATGCCACTTTATTATATAGAAGCATCCAGGGACCCCTGACAGTATAGATTTACTCCAGTAGGCACTGTATATACTTACACCATATACTTATAGTGCCTATCTTTAAGAGACTGAAAGGCTTATTGTTCTCATTCATGTATACATACATATTTATACACACATATATACACACACACACACACATATACATACATACATACATATATATAAAAGCTTGTTCCATGTGAACAGGATAATGTGCATGCACACACAAACACACATACATACACACATCACAGTTATTAGATCTATTAATAATGTAATCAATGAAAGCACTTCTAGTTCTAGTAGCACTGTGTATATTTACATATTGATACAAATATACACACACAGCATATTTATGCAGTGAAACAATACTTATTCTGTCTTTTCAACCAAAAACAGTATTACAAGGAATCACAGGGATGAGAATTTTCAGCTGAAAAAAAGGTGTATATGAGCTATGCTTAAAAGAAGCCACGTAAAGCTGAACTTTAGAAACCCATAAACTTCCCAGTCTATTAGAAATAAGGCATGTTTGCATTTAAAGAGTTTTTCCAAGTGCAAGTGTGATTTTACATTGTTCAGACACTTACAGCTATTATTCATTTCCGTGAAGCAATACCCAAGAGATAGTTTTGCATGATTCATCTTAGATTTGTGCCAGTTCTGTACTTTTCTGTTTACACCTGTGCAGAGTTTTTTGAAAAGCCATATTTTCCTTTTGAACAAGCTAAACAAACACTATAATGCTCCTTTTACAAATATCAGCCATTTATGTTGAATATTTGATGTATTTCATGGGCTGGTTTGACAAAAATTCCATATAGCAGTCAGGAACCATCAAGGTAATTTCCTCTAGATGAATGATGTTTGGACTGGATTTTTCAATTTTCTACTATGGCAACACATGGCCAATCAGAATAAAAGCGTGCCATCTGTTTGCAATTGATTTCAGCTACTATGTTTTAGTTCATTGGTAATATTTTGCATATTAAGCTAAGTATGATTTAGGTTGAGGTTTCTTTACTTTTTTTTAAGGTAATGTTCTCTGAGAAAGTATAGATTACGTAAGCGCTCTCATTGACTGGTGATACTTTCAGGAATCGTTTCATTTCGAATTTCCCTGCTTTATCATCAAAATCCATAAAACGGTCAATTTGGAAACAACCTTAGAACTTTTGCAAAAGTAAAGATATAAAAGTTGAGGAAGTGGAATCCCACCCAAAACTGTAAGTCTTGATTGTTTATATTAAGGCCTTATATAGTGTTCATTGTGTTGAGATCAATAATTGTCTCAAGCTGAGATTTAAAGCATTTACAGGCAACGGTTTATAACAACACAAAACTGCTCTTGGCATGGAAACAACATGATATTGGACTTGCCCAACCAGCTTTGGGTGAAATTCATCTCTCATCACTTCTCAAGATGACTACCCATTAAACAAACACCTGGGTGGAGAGAATGACTGGATGAAGGAGGAGGGCAAGCCTGGGCTACATTCATATTGATTGGATTAGTTTTAATCCACACCATTGTTTCTTTTTGAAAAGTATTCCATTTAAATATTTTTAAAAGCCTTTTAACACAACAGATTGCCCCATTTTAATACAGTTAAAATGTTTTAAATATCACAACAAGGTGAGCAAACAGCATGATGAATTAAGAAATAATAGGGCAGTGTTTATTATATTTGAGCTTTCATTCACAGCATGATATATTATGCATACTTACTAAGGTAACTAACTAAGAGGAATGCCAGATGCTATGAAAATGTGACTTACTAAATTATTGTATTTACTAAGCATCAGCTAAAACAAATTGTATATTTACAAGATAGGGAAGTTTTTAAGATTAGTGTCTGATAAGAGAATAAATAAACCTATACCAAACATGAATAGTAATCAGAACACTTAAGGTTATTAAACTTGCTATGCACCAAATCATCTGATCTCTGTATACGACGAAAACTTTCTAAAATAAACACCTGATAAATCATCCGTACAAAGGCACGGTTGAATATAAACATACACAACATACATAATCAAATGAAAATTTCTGGACAGATTTATTAGCTTGTGGATGTTCCTAATTATTTGAAAAACTGTAGTTCTACTCCCAATAGCAACAGCAGTCAGTAACAAGGCTCTAAATCTCAGAAAAGTGAAGTGGCTCGCTGCAGAAATGTAGAATAAAGGGAAAGAGAGAGCGAATTAAACCAATCTTGCCATGTAAAGCAAACATAGGACAGGCAATGGTAATGCCACTTGCACCAGAACTGTTACCGTGTCACAACCAACAAGGTTTACTTAAGTACCAATACTAACACAAGAGATACCACGCAGAAGGGAAAGGGGAAAGGAGATTTATTGCATTCAATTATTTTTGTTAAAAAGTTTCCTCCAGGGCACAAGCACATAATATATTGTACTTTCCATTACCTGGTGCAAATGTAAAACATATCTGAAAAACACATTTTATCCTTCTAACATATTAAAACAACAAGTAAGATGTCATGGCATGGGTTTGATAGATGAACTGTCATTTAGTGATGTTGTAGTACATTAGTTAACAGCAAATTAATATCATCATACACATTTCCCTCTCTTATATCCAAAAAGATTAGAGTAGAAGAAAAAATCCACGTGAACTCCTATAACTGAATTCCAGCTCGGTTATTTTAATGTAGTCCGAAACAAGATGAGCAGCAGTTTACTCAGTAGTCTGCAGAAGTAACATTAAAAAAACCTGCTCAGAACTATTTGGATTTTAGGTTTTTATTATAAGTTCCAAACTATAAACCTCCCCCGCCCCCAAATTTCTGCCTTCTGATATTGATTCCACTTGACACGCATACTTGTATGAAATAGCGCATAAAGAGCTTTTCAGCAAATTGTACCAAATTTACTCTACCTGTCCTTACTATAAAACAAGGCCAGCATTTTTCATCCAATTGTTAAATAAATTAAAGTAGCGCAATAAATGTGTGGTTATTTATGGTAAAATTCGAAGAAAATTGGTGTATTTTTAAATTCATTTTATTTCACCCCACGCTTTCTGTATGTCTCAATCATCTGACTCTCCTCTCATTCTCCATTTTTCTCCTTATTTTCTCACCTCTGTATTTTTCTTTGTACAACAGAAATAAACAGTTGGCAACTTGACAAAGTTCAGACAACCAAGATTACACTTTCAAATTCTATCTTGCCGAACATGTGGTTAACATTTTTTCCCCTGTGTGCTGTGCTTTGCGCATATCACTGAATATGTAACTCAATAAAAGTTCATCACTTGGATACACTACTACATGCCACCCATGTCTCCATTCAAGAGTAAAACTTTAGATACTCTCTGGCAGTTGAAGCACACACTTCCCTGAAATTCAAAGCTTGTGGGGAGTCTGGAGTGCAGTTCACCTCTTCATAGACATATGATAGTAGAAGCAAAAAAACACCTACAATTTTGTAGGTTCTTAAACACTAACTAATCCATTAACTTTAAACACAAAAACATGCTTGAAAGGTATATGCAAGAAGCGTATGGATCTAGATAAAATAAAAATGTTACCACATTTCACTGCTTTCGTTTTATAGCCTCTCCAGCATTCGAGGGGGTAAGTCAGAGTCCTCTAAGCAGCCCAAGATTCCCCCTCCTGCACAGGGTCAATCCTCAAAATCATCTTCTCTCTTTACCTCCCCTCTCCCTAAAATGGACAGTGACAGACCTACTCTCATATAATCTTTGTTAACTTTCATCAGGTGATTCCTTGATTGGAGTCACAGGTGATCAATGTGTGCCCTCCAAGGGCATCAGTTGATTTATTTCCCTCTTGAAGCTTGAAAAACAGGTTAGCTTTGTGCAGTCAACACCTCTTTGACCAACAGAGCCTCTGCACAGAAAAGCAAGTTTTGCCAAAGTTTCAGGACCCCTGTGTGTTCATTAATGCTAACTGAACTGCTAATTTTGTTAAATCTAAGCTCTGTAAAGAAACATGCTATCAATGAAATACATGTCTGTTTAAGTGTTCACAAATGTTATTTTTACCATTGTCCTTCTCCATAATAATAAATATACAATAGGTAAAGACAAAACACGAGCATTTATTGCTGTGTTTGGATATACTTATGCGTGTAGTATTTGAAGTTAAAGTGTTCGTGCTTAATGAGCTTTGATGCAACACTTTTATGAAGGTCATAAATGAGATAAAGAGGTGCTTTGGTAGAAGACTATTATATAATTTGCAAGGGAGCTATAAAACATAATATCACAGCAAATTAATGAAAGACTATGTAAGTATGAAAAATATGTGAATTTAAAGTTGCTGCTGTAAGCTACAAACTGTCAACTATATTTTCTTGTATAATTTACTTTTGAGATCAAAGTGCACAGCTATAAAGGAGACTGCATTGAAGACAAAGAGAATGCTATTTTTCACTAACTTCCATTACTTCAAAAAAACAACTATTACTGACAATTTTCTGAAGGATATATCAAAAGCAAATCCTGTCGGACCTCTTGAAATTTTGTATAGAAGCACCAACTTAATGAGTCCCTTTGTTCAATAACGCTCTGTTTTCCAAGAGTCTTCTATTAATTTTTAAAACATTTTGTAGAGTTTTTAGATAAATTTTACCATGCTACCACTTTCTAGGTTTGAAAACCATCAGTTTTATTGCTCTCATATAAACAACTGTACACTATTGGGTAGAAAATTTCCTTATTAGCTCTAGTGGGATTTTTCAAGAGTCTAAATTAGGTGACTTTTGGTGGAAGTTGGGTATCTAACCCCCTTTGGTTCATTTGAAAATCCTAGCTTCTGCAGTGTCCTATCTGGAAAACAGGAATTATCCAGGGGAGGACAGCAATAATGGATATTTAGTTAAGAGATGTCTAAATGTTAATCACCCCCAGTTTAAAAATCATGATTTCCTGTAATCTAGAGGGGAGGGAGAGTACCACCAATAAAGTGTTCTTTACAACTATACCATTCTATGGTCTGGCACCTCACTGAAGTCATAAAATACCATATATGTAATCCATCTAGGGTTGGCAGGATATGATTTTAGTGTATAAGTGTAAAAATTCAGTAGTATCTCCAGAAACTTCAAAGGGATTTTTTTTCTTTCGTCGTTCTAGAGAAGCAGCTAAGCAAACTCCTATTTTGAGACTATTTTATTCAGTGTCCTACTATGAATACAAATTAGCTTACAAACATCAAAAAGATATTTTTTTAAAAAGATTTATAAAAGAGTGGTGTGACCTAATCCAACTGAAGTCAGTACTTACAATTCACCGAGCATTTCAAAATCCTTTACAAATATATGTAGGATGTATAATAAACAACTGTTCACCCACCACTTGAATAGAATTGAGATAGCAAGGAAAGTTTTGAAAATATTTATTTCTAAAAAGTAGCTGCTATACATTGAAATGAAAAAAATCATCTCTCTTTTTAATGTTAACCTTAACGTGTTACACAGAAGTTGTGAACAGTTTTAAACAGTGCTCTTAATTTTTTTTAGGAACAGGATAAGCAGGATTCTATTAGTTGTTTCCTTATTAATGATTTGGCAAATGGAGAAACATGACAGAAGACAAGTTCTCTGAAGCAAATTGACACGAGCAGCTCTTCAGAAACCAGTGAAACATGCAGCCCAGTGAAAGGTATGGCATACACAGCACAGCAGTGATTCAAAAGCAAATAAATCCTGCTACAATGAAAAATCAATGAGCTTGGAGAAGTTCTGACAATGGCCAATTTCTCTGTGAGATCAAGTGCAGAAGCCCCATTAAGAGAGCAGCCATCTGCTTTTTCCTCATCTCGATACATTGCATTAGCCGTTTATGCAACTTTCTCCTTCCTCGATAAAAGGGCACGAGGGATTGGGCAAACAGGCCCAAAGCCTGCAGAGGAAAAAACTTGGGTGAAAGAAGAGAGCCAGAGAAGAGCCACATAAGGGACATATATGAGTACTCAAAAGTGAAATAAACCAGACTATTTCTAAGCCAAGAGAGGCCAATACATCGCTCAGGCCCTGATCCTGATACACTAAACCTTCCCATTGAAGTCAGTGGGACTATTCATGTAAGTCAAGTACATGAACAAGTCCAGCCCTGGGTGTGACATGGCATTGAGGAGAGCAACCAAAAGAATTCAAGGACAGAACCGTATGACGCTTTGAATACAGCAGCCGAAACCACTTCCTAAGGAGATTAAGATTTCACTGAGAAAAAACATATAGTATTGAGGGATTCTCTTTTGACCATAACTACATCCTGTTTCAGGGCAGTCTTCACAGCCTTTTAAAGAGATCTGACCTTGGGTATGTGCTGCCAAAGGAGAAATAACATAAGTACAATCTGGGGCCCAGGAAGGGCCTAAATAACCTAATGCTCAAAAGGAAGAACAAAGTGAAACAAATTTATCTGTATCTGATACTGATTCACTCCTCAAAGACAACTTGGGTACCACCATCCAATGCAACTAGTGGCTTTGCTGAGTGTTTTGTCAGATGACAGCTGATGCTCCAATTATAAAAAAGGAAATAATCTGGTATTGGATGTTACTGCTCAGCCAAGAGTCAAACATTTGTTTTGGAGAAAATGAGAAAAAAAATAAAGAAGTCAAATGGACCAAGTATACAACACAGACGTCTACACATGCCCCTATGGTGCCTTTGTTACTGCGCCATCATTTAGTACTTCCTCTAGGAAGTACCAAGTGATGGCACAGGAACAGCCATTACTGCACTATTTTTAGCCGCTATGTTACCATAGTGACACAGTGTAGCAAGGGAGTGCATTGCTACAACAACATGGCTGCAGCGTCACGGTTTGTACCCACTGATGCTATGTCGCCATTGCACGTTGCTACGGCAATGTAGCATCTCGTGTAGCCATGACCGGGAAAGACAAATTGCCAACTAGATATCTGCTTTTAGGGTTTGAGAAGCATCATCAAGGACAACCAAAATAAAACTGTTATCTGAATTTCGCTCAGTGGCAGAGACCGTTGTTCATTATAGAAGAATTTAGAAATGGGGTATTTTATTTTGATCCTGTTCATATTAACATGGATCTTGGATGTGCGAGTATACTTCCTTTCATTTTGTAAAATGACAAATTCTTCTCCCTCCCTCTTGTGGCCCCCCAGATCCCATGCCTGGACATCTTTCAAAAGCACTGCAAGATCTTTCTATTTGGGCAGGTATTTAGAAAACCATAAGTAAGCCAAGTCATTTATTGGACCTCTGCTGCATTTTATTTTATTTATACGAGTCACCTCTTTAAGTTGTTCTGTTTCTCTTATTTGCAAGGTGCCCTGAGCCTTTGTTGGGAAGAATGGCATATACAGCACATAAATAAATCCCGTATCATCATAACTAATGTACCGTCACTGGGGGACAGGCAGCAATGAACAGGGTTAGCGTTCTTTGCCTTGTGCTATGCTGGCTTCCTGAGTTAAAGAAGTACAGTATGATTCACCACTACCCATGTATTTTAGAATTATCATAAAGTGCTGTAACGTGGCAGGAAATACAGATTTGCATTAATCTAAATAGCATTTACATGGGATAAAACGGATGACTAAGCATCAGGTTTTAGGGATAACAATGCCTAGCAGATCGTGTCAGTAGGTTGAAGATATTTTAACAAACCAAAAGTTAACTTTAAAAAATATATATATTCTCTGTATCCTACATATTTCTGACATGGAAAAAAAAGAATGCATAGGGCTATCAGTTTCTCAGATGATTTCCAAATGTTTCATTACTACATAGTACATGGATACAATTTCTGATCCAGATGCTTAAAAAACCAAGTCTAACAAAGAAACTTAATCTGAGCTAGACTTGGCAAACTTTCCAAAAAATACTGTAGGATGATATTTTGGAAGCTGCTCAAACAAAAGCCAAAATGGAAATATGCCTCTTTCAACCATACCCTGGGCTGCTATTAAAAATAAAGATACTTATATTTTCCACAAGTGTGAACTGCAGCTGAGGTTTATAACACATAAAATTTAGATGTCAAAACTGCGCAGGGATAGTTCTTTCTTTTATCTAAAGATGCAATAACAGAAAGATGTACGGAATGGTTTTGCATTTGCTTTTTTCAATGGTTATTTAGAACGGACATATTCTTTATGGAATTTTAAATGGCTAAAACCTTTGAAAATAGACTAAATAGAAAGGAAACAACAATATGCTGGAATCTCTTCATCAGCTCCCAGTAAGAACTATGGTGGTGGTGAGGATGATGATAAAGAATTATAAAATAAGCCTTGCAACTTCCCTGCAGGGGAGGTATTATCGCCATTTCAAAGACTGGGAAACTGTGGTACAGAAATGTACAGTTCCCAAAGATACATGTGGCGGATCCAAGAATATAATGCAGATTTCTTAGGATACTGCCTTATCCGATAGCCTTCTCTCCCACCCTTACGAAAGTTACTTATATAGCTAAATCACCCTTCCTAAATCTTTAAAATCTTATCCAAATATTCTCTTGAAGGAACAAGGGTCAAATTTCTCCGTGGTGCCATTAGCTAAAGTCAAACAATTTGTCCAAGTGGTCCTGAATACTGTGAGTAGGAACTAAAGACTAAACTTGAACAATAATCAATACTACCTATTACCTATGGGCGGACAGTAATAAACTTTCCTCCCTTTTTCTGCTTTATAATTGCAGTGTGGAAGCTGTCTAAGAGGTCGGAAAGTCCCAACTAACTGTATTCCTTCAGTGTATTCATTGGTGTTGCATAACAAAGAGTCAGCATGGTCCAATACTCAAACATTCAAGAGCAACTTTCATTAAGTGCCTGGCACAGTATTTGTATTATCTAAATCAACTGTATTCTTATTTCCTAAAAAGGGTAAGTGGTTTACAAAATCTTGAGAAATCTGATGTAGGAAACATCTGCAACAAATATAACTCCTCTGCTGCCATTTGGCTTTTCACATGTGAAAAAAAGGATATCACTTAGTAAATTCAATACAAAACTACTTGAAAGTAAGCTAAGTCTATGAATAAAAAAATTCAAATGACAAAAGACCTTACTTGACCTTTGCTGGAGGTTTACTTCTATAAACAGATCTGAAATGAATTAAAGAAGGGGGTGCCCAAAATATTAAAATAACTAATAAGTCACAGAAGATGTTTCTAATAGAAGGAAAAAAAACCCATGGGATTCAGATGTTCTGAACTACATTTTTTATTTACAATTGAATTATGCAAAAACATATGCTAAAGTCAGATTTTTTTAAAGACTTTAAAGGCTTAGCTGTTCACTTTCTGGAGCCCAAGTGTCTCCTATAAATGGTCCTTTAAAATGTTTTCTGTTGATGAATGTTATTCTGTTTTGAATTCACACCCACAATAGCCAAGATATTTCCCATACTGATAACAAAGAGGTTTTTGTTACTGCTGATTGAGGGGTCAGTGGCAGCTGCACTATCTGAGTGACATAATCAGGATAAAATACTGGCACATAACAATGGCTGCTCATTAGAATATAAAACAATTAGAATGCTGTATTTGTCATCTGAACAGCTGTTACTGTATGCTTTAGGTACAATTTGAAGCACTTTTTTTACTTCCTGCTTCTTTCAATTCAAAATGACAATGTAAAATTAACTTAAATAGTGGCAGGTACAACTAATTTGTAGTGCACTCTTGGAAATAAGCATTTGGCTTTGCAGACCAAGTCAGTCATAATCTGCCATTTTTTCCCTTTAAATGACTGCCATGCGTCCTATACCATAATGCATATATAAAAAAGAGTTAACTGGAAATTATTAGAAGGTATGTGTCATACCTCTTGCCAGAGACACTGATGTTTCCAAAAAAATATTACAAAGTTACTCTCAAAGGCAACCTGCAAAATTAGTCCCCAATTCTGTAATTGTATTTGGATGGGCACAAGACCCAAACCACGCAGGTCTGATGACAGGACTAGAGCTTCAAGTGCCACAGATTTTAAAGGTACCAATGGCTTTATCCACATTCCATATTCTTTAAACTTATCATGATACCACTGGATCGGAAAGGGAAACCTGCCCGTATTCAAATACTTTAAGGACACTGAGCTTTTATAGATTCTTAGTCTGCCTAAAACGTCTGCCGTTACTTTATCAAAACAATATTTTACGTAATAGTTGGAATTTTCTTCATGATAAAATCCTATTACTTCTTTGTGGTATTTTTTGGGTTCATGTTATGTTATAGCTACATGAACTTGTTGTGCCATAATAATCTTTTGCTGTACTGCAGAGTAATAACTACTGGGATTTCTAAATTACAGGGATGACCCCAGCAGTAGTTAAGCACAAGGAAACGCCCTCATTGACCTCAGTGGACAAATACCAATGTAGATTATCACTGTTAAGCAGCCAACATTCAGGAGGCCAGCACTGATGGTTACCCAGTACCTGGGGAAACCATAGCACTTATTAAGATCCCTAATTGTAGAGTTGGCTCCTATATATTTTAGAAACTTGGCACAATTCTATTTAAAATATAAAACAATATTAAAAAAAACCACTATGGCTATTTTAAAAAGTAGTATTCCATTATGGTGGATTCAAAGTGGTTTGTCAAAAAAAAAAAAAAAGCAGGATTTGTAGTGGAGGAAAGATTAACTGCAGGTATACTCCAAAAAATGAACTTGTTGCGTACCAATGGTTTCCCCGGTCATGAATTCCAAACACTGGAACAGATATATGCAGAAAATGTTCTCTCTTAGATGGGAGGTAGGGGGAAAAATGTAAGATGTGGAATAAAAGGAGATGTACCTGTTTAAACAACAGCTACAGTCCTGAATGGTCATAAAACATCTCCCTCTCTCTCGGATTTTTCCCCTATACTTTCTTCTGCATAACCCAGTGGAACCAATGCAGAGGGATTTGCAAATACATCCAAGGAAGAAGAAGCCTGTTGTGTTCCTTTTACCTTTTTGGAGGCATCTCCCATCCATCTTTACTTGGACTTGCTCCCTTCAAAACTGTACTAAATGTAGAACATAAAGGTGTATTAACAAGATATTATTGCAGGTATGGCTTGTAGGATGTATTTTTCATTTGTTATCATTTGGCTTCAACTAAACATAGTTCTTAAAAAAAAAAAATCATTAAAAAGTAGAATACTCAGATATGCATACCTAGGACTTCCAGCCTTAAAAAAAACCTGAAAGTAAACACAGCTCTGATGATAAATGCAGAAGAGGTCTTATTCGCACCCGTGGCCCCTGGAATATAAGTGCATTCTCCAAAAGTCTTTATATTTCTACATCCTTTACTTTTACAACTCTTCTTTCCTGTATTCTCCTTCTCCAAGTGAGACACACCTGCAGTAATCTTAAGTATTCTCCCAGAGGCTACAAATACTGTTTTTTAAAAGACATTCAATACAATACTGTAGGAGGCTGCTTCTCTCAGTTTGGGCTACACTGAGCCCCACTAAGAAGAGCACAACTATGTTAAATTCAGTGGAGTCACATTTGCTAATGCCTACGATGGTTTTGATCCTCTGTACTTTTGAATGTTTTGGAAGAGGGAGAGGGAACATATAACCCTGAGGTTGTATCACGTGTGGTTTGAGTTGAATTAAGGCAGAATTTGTGGTTAAAAGGGGCAACTGCATGGAGAAACACAACACAAAGAGAGAAGACCTGACTGCTGCTGGATGGCTAAGCTACCACACAGGGAAGGCAAAACAAGGAGAAAAAAACCCGCCTAGGTATGGTGCCAACATTTTTGCGGCCTGAGATTTTACTGGCTCTTGGTCCTGTTTAGCATTCCTCCATAACTGGTTATAACACTTACAATATTGCTTATGTATGCATATTTGTTCATGCAGCACGATTTGTTACTGTGTGCTCTTTGTATCGTTTTACAGTGCTCATTCATAAATGCTGCAGAACAATACAAATGACACAGTGCATTCATCTCTATAGCTGCTTCTCTACACAGATATTTATCTACATATATATTACACACAGGGCGTGCCTACGTAAGATGCTTAGTGCGCAGTAGCATGCCAGACAAAATTCATGATATATGCTACGGTGCAGTGTTATTAGGCTACTGCACAGTAAGTCTCACAAAAAAAACCCTGTGCACCAGCGCTACTGCACAGAAACTGTAGTTATTGTGCATGTAGCTAGTACTTCATTAAGCAAGTACTAAACTAAATGTGCAGTACCTACTGCGCATTAATGAATGTGTAAACACACCCACACACACTAACGTTGGTGTTTGTGGGTGGGGCGTGTGTGTGTTTGTATTACCACCAGAAATACTGGTGGTCTGCTCTCCATATGCAGGAAATTCAACAGCTACATACATTTCTCTCCAATGTATGTAATATTGTAGGGCTCTTTAAACAATTAAAACTGCTCTCAGTTTGGCAGGATATTCTTACTTTTAAAACTAAATCAAGGCTACAGAATATTACAGTTAAGTTCTCCAAAACCCTACTCGTGATAAGATAGTTTCATCCAAATAAAGAACAATTAATTTTGGAAGACGCCATTCAAATGTTTTTATCATTATCGAATTATTGATCATGTAGCTATCAAAAAGACTGATAGATGCTAGTACAATAAAGAGACTTAGTTTCAATCTAACTTGGAAGAGCTACATTTTGATGGCCAGTAATACAGAATAAGAGAGGTCTATAGAACAGTCTGAAATCACAACCTTAATAGAAATGCAGCTTTTAAAAGTTTAATTTGACAAACAAACATATTTATGGTTAATCTATGTAGTTTTATTTGGATTTTTACAGCAACCATGGGTTAGTTGAACATTTTAATGGCTGATGGACATCATTTGATAAGTCAGTGCAGCCAGTAACCCAAGATTCTCGATACGTACCTTCAGAAACAGTTGTCATTCTACTAGATCTGCATATGCCTGTTTTTCTTGTCATTAATTTTAAAAACAATATAATGTCCAGTAAACAACAGAAAAATATTTTCCTCTATTTCAGAAACTGTCTTATACTATTGAGGTTACACTGTTCACCTGAGCTCCCTACGGGAATTTAAGCTGATCTAATGATTTTCATTGTATCTTTTGGAAAATGATGTTTGCATCCTTCTTGGTCTGACTATTCTCAGTTTCTAAACCAGATTATGAAGCTAAATCCATGCAAACCCTTAATGGATCAGGATTTTATTTTAGTGCTGCAAAAACTTCAGTTGTGGCCAAGTCTTATCAGCTATGGTGGTAGACAGATTACAGAAGATGTGCTATGGATGAAGTATGAAGCCCTACCAGCTTAAACCAATTACGCACTTAAGGCAAAGTTGTCAAACCAGAGATGAAAGCCAAATCCTAACATCTAATTTCCTTTATCTTTGCATATTTTAAGGAGAATTATACTATACATAATGGCATAGAAAATACACAAGCCAGCTGCGAAAATATAATGCAGTAAAACTTTATGTAAAATTATTGTGAGACTAGAAGGGTATATAAATACTGAAGCCATTTTTATTCGAGAACCATAAGTTACAAATAAAAAATGTCTGCCATCTACAAGACTTGGTTTCTTACTAGAAGTCAGCATTTTAGTGCTACCTGCGTTATCTGTTAAGTGATAGGCCCATTCAATTATTTAACAACTGATTCTCATTTGCTTTTAAGATGTGAATGAGTGTGTCAGTCACAAAACAACTGATCACTGTCCTGATTATTTGCATACGACTGGAGGTAGGAAAATGTGAGATAAAATGTGTTTGTGCAATTCAAATCCTACAACTGATGCCAGTAGTGTTAACCTGCCATTTCTGATGTTTTCTACAATGTTCTCAAAACATGTCAAAAATAAAAAAAGGCAAGCACTGTACAATTTAATGTACATACTTAGCAATTATTACATGCACACTTCACAATGAAAATCTGTTACAAACTGAAGGAAAGAACCATTAATGAGCTACTTTTGGTGCTGCTCTGTGTACTCTGTTTGCATAATAATGAGCTTCAATCTGCTGGAAAACACATAAAGGACAAATTAATAAGGTCGCCATTTTTGTCTAATGATGCTTAATACAGTTTTAGCAATCTGCTCAAGACAAAGGGGAGTCACTCAGACATAGCCGATTATGCATTCGCGTGGCAGATGAAATCTTTATTAAACAGAATGATGAATCTGATTAACATGCGATAACAAATATACAGTCTGCAAAAATGACTGCACCACCTCCTGCAAGCATCCCTCACATCAACTCTTAAGGCTTTGCTTAGATTGAGGTCAAACTGGTATTCCCGAAAGGCGCATTAAGATAAAAGTTTGCCAAATGTGGCAACATGATGAACAAAACAATATCCTGTTACATAAAAGCTACCGTCTCAACAGCTGACTATCTAATCAGTTATGGTAATAACTGCTTAATAAGTTAAAAGGAAAAAAACCATCCTAAATTGTCAAAAGAGCTTACTTTAACTTTTAATATGAGGGGGAAGATTTATTACACTAGCGGAGCAGGATCTCAAAGCACCATGAGCCTTTTGCATTGATTGTACCAGAAGATTTTCTACAGGTTACAAATTTCTGTCTTCTATGACCATTTTACCACTTAAGCAGATCACATACAAAAATTCAAAATTCTTTGAAGCACTTTAATGAATAAAAGCAGTCACTATGGTAACTCGCAAGGCACTAATATCACACAAACCAATTCTGAAGTCTGTACAGATCAGTGGAGGTTTCTAGGTCAATGGCAAACCAACGACTTAACCACATACAAGGCTGGCATTAAATTAGCATGTTCGTATTCAAAATGCAATGGATACTATTTTAAAACCCAGTTTAAGAGTCAGCATTAAGGAAAATATTGGAATAAAGCAATCTTTTCATTGAGGCTTGAATTTAAGGTAACCAATGAAAATAACAGTGCCTTAGAAGGTATTATTTACAGAGCTATTTGTTTAAGAACAAATGAACTCCAGTTCTTAATTCCACCGATTGTATTTAAACTTGTTTTTCCATAGCAGTCTGCTTCCTATTAAATGAAAAATCCTTTAGTTCCTCAGACTGACTTTTCCAGATTTATAGAAGTACCAGGACGTGATGTATTTTAAGATGACATGTGATACCTCAGAATGACAGCAGACGTGAAAACCATAAAATAGACTGCCATAAAAACTTAAGTGTTGATTTTATCTGTACAACCACATTGCTCAACAGCAGCAGGATTTGGTATTCAAGAATACGCAGCTACAAGCTGAAAGTAACACGGCCCTCACCTCTGTGTACCAATGCAAGTCTGCTTGCTCTGGCATACAGTAAATGACCATCTTAACTTTTATGAACCCAAATGATATATATTCCCAATTCCAAGAATAAAAGATATTTGGCTAAAGGCAAAGAGATGGTAAAATTATCATTATTATAATTTGCCTTTGTTTTAATTTCTGCACCAGTGATAGTCACCTTGTTGAAATAGGAAGTCTTACCAGCACCACCAACCAATAAGTCTCACATTCAACTGCTAAAGCTTACAGAAACGTTGACCAAGTCACCTGACCATAACAGACCCAAAGAAGTGACACCAATTTTAAAATGATGATCTTTTGCCAGGTCTTCACAAATACCAGAGATAGACATTATAACTAAAACTGTGCCCCCCCCATCTGTTTCAGAATCAACCGATTACAGGAAAAGACTGAAATAACATTTTTTGCATTAGGTTCCAGCTGCAAACAAAACCTAATGCACATCTTCAGATGCTAACTACTAGCTTCTGTAAGGTTAAACCACTTCAAACAGATTAATTTTGCAGGAATACATCCATTTCAGTCTTCAACTGTACAAGGTAAGGGGAAGTTATTGTTAGTGAATGAAGAAATAAAAGGGGAATATATATGAAGCACTGTAAGTATAAAAAGGTTGTCTGTTGAAAGCACCATCTTGGTTAGCTAACAAAATGATTCATGGTAGATGTATAGGTATTCAATAAAAAGAAACCACAAAATTTAAGAACTATAACTGCTGTGCCGGCAAAACGCACAGAATAAAGCAGTGCTTCATTCAATTAAAATCTTCAGAGAATGAGTCCGCATGAATTTTCACCTGTTTCAAAAGTACGGAAAACTTAAAAAGGAAAGCCAATGCTTCTGTCGATAGCTTTATTAGTATTGTTCGTTTTACATGGTTTGAGACTCAATACAAGAAATTAATTGAAAGAAGCACGTTTATACTGAATAAAAATCCTACACCATCAATAAATGGGAGTGCTGCCAGCTATTAAAAAAAGGAAAGAAGAAGTTAAGACCTGCAAGGAGCCTAAAAAACATAACACCTGTTTATTCTGCACTGCAATAAAAATACAAAGTATGTAAATCTAATGGCAGCTGATTATATAGCTATACAGGATGCACCTGGTATTAAAAAAAAATAAAAAAAATAAACATTTCTTGAAGTTGTCTATTTTACTTTGCAATATCACTAAGAATGCTGACATTTCCTGTACAAACTACTTCTCCAACAGAAACCATCAGAAGGATGAAACACAATACTTGAGATTTCCCAGCACAAAGACTCATTACTTAAAAATGCGCTAAAATAAAAGGCTACTGTTAAAAATGTAAATAATAAGGTAAAACATGGATTTGTTTTCTCTCAGTTAAAATAATCAGCTATTTCATACTGTTGGCCAAGTTCACTCATACAGTGAACTTTTATTTTCATAGTACCGGTATCTTTCATTTAATGTAAATTCTAATGTACTTTAAAAAGTAAAATAGTTTGAACTACCAATACTTGTGGAGTATTGCTCAGCATAACCATTCAGATACAAGTTCCATCCTCAGTGTATCATATTCTATCATTTCAGGTTACGTACAGCCATTTACCTTACCCAGTCTACATCCACGCAGCTTACTTTATGCTGCCTAAACGCAGAGTGGGAGTGGCACATACAACCATTTGCCGCTCCCGGGAGCCATGCGGGGAGCCCAACGTAAGTGACCTGGTGTGGGGGAGTGGCTGGTGGGATAGCAGGTCTGCGGTGGGATTGGTGGGTCTTCAGGCAGGAAGCAGTGGTGAAAGTTTGTGGGTGTGGGGGGGAATAAAAATAATTTGGTCGTGATCTGCGAGGGGAGGGGTGGGAATAGCACAGCCCTGGCGTCGAGACTAAGGGCTGCGATTTCCCAGCTCCAGGGCTTTGCTGCAATCATGTGCAGGCGCTCAGGAGACTGAGTTACCCTTTCTCAATCTACGTTAGCACACCTCCTGAAGTGAACTTATATCAGGCACCTCATTCTTTGGACGCATTAACCCTTCTGAACACCTGTACATACCCTAGCATAATGCAAACACTTTATAAAAGGAGCAACAGCGCACAGGGCAAAATCTTAAGATCCCAACTCAGTCTTCACTAACTTTGTGCTAAAACTTTCCATTCAACTACAGGAGTTCAAGAAAGGCTCATCCTGTACACTGCTCGCTTTGGTTTTACCCTAAACTAGGAACCAAAATCATCAAGGGTAACATAAAATGTGCATAGTTTTACTTTTTGGTTTGCAAGGAGACCTAGCGACAATTTAGTACAGTTGGAAATAAGACACTTGTCAAATTCTTTGCTGGTGACTACTTTTATGCGATGTTTATTGCTCTAATGTACAACAGGGTCTGATTAACATTTTGTTAGTGCCAAAAGTAAGATTAAATTTCTTATTTGAAACTTAAAAGCAGAGCACATGACTTCTGTTATTAGGTTTTGCTGCCTATTTTCAGATTCTCTTTTAATAACAACTTAACCCTATAGACATTCTAACAAATTATATACGGATACTGAAAAAAGAATTATGATTCAAAGTGAACTACTTCAGTTATTAAATAATGGATTAAAAACAATTTCAAAACTATTTGTCAAATAAAGGACTAAAATATACATTTTTACTATTTCACTCCATCTTTAAAACTCGCATTCGGACATGTTGGATGCATACAATGCATCCTCTATTTTTAATACCAATATAAAACAATAGAACTTACCCTTGACTGTGCATTGTGGCTGAAATCCGTAATTTCAGCTCCCACCAAAGGACATGGAGACACAGCTCTGACAACGCAAGTCCTGCACTGCAAATAGCTGGTCAAAGAATATTCCTTCATATTCCAAATAGCATTTAAAGATAAACCAGCATCCATGTCTTCCAAAAAGGGAAAAAAACAACTTTCACACAGACATACAGAAATAGCTTTAAGTAATATTGCAAGTTTAATTTTACATAAAAAAAACTGAAATTGTTTTTAGTAGGTAAAATAAACAAAAGGGAAAACTATGTCAGAAAGCATTTACAGTTAAACTTGGTGTGTGGGGGTTGTACTAATTAGAGCCTGCAGCATCATGTGTGTTCAGCATCCTGTGCTTCAAAATGGTGGTGAGGGATGCTTGAAATAAAGCTTGTTCGATGAGCTTTAGTTAAATTACCCCCACCACCATTTTGAAGCACAAGAATGCTAAATACATGTGATGCAGAGGCTGCTGGAGCATGCTAATTAGCATGCTCCAGGAGACTCGATTAATCGAGTCTAGTCTGATACATGCCAATTAACATGCATCAGAGCACATGTCTGGCATGGGTATAGGTGCCCGGTATTTTAAGGGCAGACCAATTAATTTTAAATTGAATGGTTTGACAAAATCATATATAATACACAATGCAGTCTAGTTAGCACTGAATTCAAGTTTCATGATGGTGATGGGAGTTTCACACAAAGAGAAGATTGACATGGACTGAGCAACATGTGTTTTACTCATTTTTCAATTTATCCTTTTATGAACCTTATCATCTTTGGATGAAAAGACATTTTTGATCCCTCGACCACACAGACAAGTTGTTACAGCTGTTGGGTAATCTTTATCAGTAGCTGAAGGACATTTTTTTCCCTGAAGAAATTATAAAATCCAAAAATTTAGGAAATAGAAGTATTGAATCAGCAGTGGTGGTGGCGCTGGTTGTTATTAACATTACTATTCTTATTGCTGGCTGGGAGAGAAATATAATCCAAAATATAATCCATTTAAGTGAAGACATTTGTTTGATGGCTAGCTTTCCTTATTCCAAAGTACCTCAGATCTCAGGTCTAATTGGGTATATCAGTAGATAAGAGCTGGGATTTTCAAAAGTACCTGTAATGTTATAGGGAAACAAGGTCTATTGAAATTATTTTTGTAAGACTGGCACTCCTAAGTGAACTAGGCACTTCTGAAAACTCCATTCATCTTTTTACTTGGTAGTTGGCTGTAAAAATATTAACACTGATAAGACATTTATACCAACCCTGGCTTGCTTAAAGAAACAGAAAAGTTCACCTTTTAGCACTATGTCATGAAAGGGACAGGAAGAAGGGCAGGGGAACCACCTAAAATGGAACTGAAATTTTGTAACTAATTCACTGAGGATTATGTCCAAAGAGAAAAGGATTGGTAAATCACATTTCTGTTCAAAGCAGATTTGCTGAATGGACAGAGATGTCTGAATTTCTTTCCACTTGTGGAGGCCACAGTAGGAGCATTGGAAATGGATGGAAACTCCACAACATTGCAACCCTTCATCACAATAAAGTGGCACTGATCACATCATTGCAAATTGAGGTACTTCTTCAAAAGACACTAAAGAGCCAAGTGGCTGGAGAGATTAAGTGAGGGGAAAAAAGGACTCAGAACATACAACAGTAGTTGTAGGAGGGCAAAAAACAATGTTGAGACCCTGTCCATACTACAGATGAAACTGCGTTTGCAACAACCAGATTCAATCAGGGGAAAGCTTTGCTCCAGCAAGCACCTTGCTCAGCGTGGATTTAAAAAAATCCTCTTGTGTGAGAATGGTGTTGCAAACGCTACTAGTTACCCAAGCTGAATGTAGGAACGTTTAAAAATATTTTATATAATATGATCTGGAAGCAGATCTGTTCATGCTGCTCAGCCCTATTTTAAAGTCTGAAAGTGCATACAGGTGGAATGCTGTTTTGATTAAAACACTGCATGACTCATATTCTGCAGCACTAAGAGTCAAGTGGGACTTAATTGTTATCTTTCAATTTCACCAAAATACCAATGTTACAAAAAACAGACATCCTTGGAAATAAAAAACAAAGTTAAGTTTTATCTAAAGCTAAATAATTTGTAAAGGATTATGCGGTATGTTTTGGTTATCAGTAAGATTTACCTTCACACTTAACTGGAGTCTGATAAACCTTCAAAGTTTCTTTCAGATGGCTAAGACTTGCATTATCTGTGATGATCAACACCACGTTATCATCTTCTGAAGTGTCACCTAATTCACACATGCAACTGCTAGGGCACTTTGTAGCTCTGACATTTATATTTTGGAAGAGTTTCTGGATTACTTTCAGTTCAGTGTTACTGCAGAGAGTTTTTTTCAAAATTCCTAAAATAAAAAAAGTTGAAGATTCTTTTTTAATAGACAGTTCTGAGTACAGTACACTTGGACTGCGCTGCAAACTTTGAGTTGGTCTAATAAAAGATATCAGATTTCCCCAAAGAACCTTATCTGCCTGTGTCTTTAGACCAACACAGCTACAACCCACACCCCCTTGCAAACTTCTCACGTCACATAGACAGTACTTTAGGCCCTGAACCAATACCCACTGAAGTGAAAAGACTTCCACTGACTTGAATTCAATTTGGACCATGGCCTTTTTTCTGTTTTTTAATGTATCCCAAACCTACTTATAAATGCATAGTTTTTTTCCTTTTTATAACACTACTGAATTGACTGGTGAGTCTGAACCCATACTGAGTGAGGTCATTTACTTTTAATTTTAGAAAACTGTGATAAGATTTTTAACTTCCTTTAATCAGATGACATCAGGGAGCTAGTCTAAACAGCAGAAAACCTACAGCTGGCATTAGCCATTTTGGTGTCCGCTAATGGTGAAGTACTGCAAAGTTTCAGAATTGTTTCATTCCACAAGTTTTCATCTTACAGATTATATAATATGATGGATAGGAGGCCAGACAAAGTAATGTTTAAGGGTAGAGATGAAAGTAGATAAAATTAAACTAAGAAACTCCAAGAAGGGGGACAGACAATGGATGGGCCTTTAGATACTTTGGGCTTTCTTTGCCCTATTCATATAAGACTGTGTACCTGGCTAGCCAGGGTGCAGGTTGTATAGGTCCAGAGAGAAAGGGGACATCTACTTCTACTCACCACTCTGGTTGCTGGGGGGAATGGAGGTGACCATGCGGCAGCAGCCAGATGAATGGAAAAGCTGCTGCTTTCTGGTTTCTTTGCCTCCTTTGTTCTTCAGCTGTCCACTATGAGGAAGGGTGAGTGGATTTTCCTACTTGGCAACTGGGTAACGTCCTGGACCTGCCCACTTCAACTGTTATGTCAGGGTAGAGGTGGGTGGCTTCTTTGCTTTTACTGCTGGAAGTACCCTTTTTTTTTTTTAAATACTCTTTTGGTTGCTACCGACATGTTGGTAGTTTGATTCTGCTCCAGATCTACTTTATCTTCGCTTAATGAGTTAGGTTTCTCTTGATGCTGGCAATGAGACCTATTGCCAGACTTTGTTTGGGGATCTGAAAGATGTTTTTTCCCCAGATGACAAAATGGAAAAAAGAGCAGCGTGTCACTTCATTTCCATCTGGTTTCTCTAAGGTCCAGAATTAAATTACAGGAATGAACAGATTCAGTGGGGGTGGTAGCTTAAAAAAAGGACTTTGTCAGAGCTCTGTGCAACCCAAAAGCCTGTTTGGGCATCAGCCCTAAACAAACTGTCGCAGTAAGGGAGCACGTCTCCATTCCTTTGACAACATTTGCCTGTGCATGTCATTTCTCATAGGTCCTCTGTGGAGGAGGGGAATGAGTGGGGCTCTGGCTTCAAAGCTGAGGTGACTTGAAAAGCTTGAGGGTATAAAGAAAGACTGCCCTCATACCGACTCTCTGCTATAGAGAAACAGGGGCTTCTAGCACCCAGTTAAAATTTGCACTAGAATGGCCCTGATGGGTATCTGGTGGTGTCACTATGGTGCCTGCAAATGCTGAAGTACTGCAAAGTTTCAAAATACTTTCATTTCACGCATCATGTTTTGGTGGAAAGGTTAAGGTTTGGGTTAAAGATTAAGGGTTTTTACATGCTTCATTACCTCTGTGTCTATATCAGTGAGTGCTAATGCTAAGCCCATGGCCCATGTGTGGGGTATAGTAACATGACCATGCAATGCCTACAGATGGGCAGCAAAATCATTATTATTATCCATCAGTATTTGGACTCCCCAGAATTTAAGTGCCTCACAACCATAAGTCAAGTCAGTCAAAGAATATTTAACCCGTTTCTGAAGCCCCACAACAACTGCGGGTTAAGACGACAAATGAATTAAAAGGAAGCCTGGGAGGACTATGTCAATACAAACATGGCTACACAGCAAAGCATGTTTGAACTGTGATATTTTCCTTATAAAAATAACACTTTGGGCCTTTGTCAGTGCTAATTAGCATTGCTGAAAGGCTGTTTCCGCAAGCTACAATTTTTCAGGATGGCACTGCATTATTTACTAGCCAGTCTCTAAAACCAAAAAAAAAGGCCAATGCAAGCAACAGTAGAAATACTATTTGCCAGGCAAAACCATCCACGGTTTTACCTGTGCTAATTTAGGTAGCAATGAGGCCCCAGGTAAAAAGTATGCTTTGGTGAAAAATAAATCTTTCTTACATTTTAATAACCAAATGAATGGTATCCGATCAACGATTTAACGATCATTCTAAAATATATTTCCAATATACAGAGATGCAAGGTAAAGAAAATTTGTGCAATTTCCCCCATTCCCAAATCAAAATGAAAATGGGAAATAAAATGGTTAACAAAAGTCTTACCCTCTGCTTTTGGTAATATTTCAGCTCCACAAACAATACAATAGAGTCCTGACTTGCAGTGCTGGGTGCGTGTTTCCTTTCACAAAATAATAAGGCAACACATGATTTAGTGTATTAAGTATGTAGGGTCTAAATATGTAGATCATAATTATTACCTAAAATTAAAAGCTATTTCTACTAGGCAATATGCTAATGAAAATTGTTGCAAAAAGAAATAAACTTAATCATAATATTGGAAAAACAAATCCATTTGAATCTTTAATTGCTTTAAAATTTACATTCACAGATAATTAAAAATATGTGCTGCATAAAAAAAATTAAATAATTCACTTAACTGAAATATGAGATACTTTCTAAATCTTCAGAAAGGCTAAGAAATGGACTTTAATTAAGATAGAAGAGAACAGGCATCTTATTCTCTCAAGACAGCTTTGACTTCCAAATTTTAATATGTATTATTTGAAGACTGACAAAATATATTTCACATTTCAGATGACACTTTCTAAATCATGTTTAAAGAAGCAGCCAGGGTGATTTTATTCTACATGAAAATTAATTTTATATTTTAAATAACATAACAGTAATTGCAATATGACGTTTTGGGAAGTCAGACATTCCTCTGAGCGAATTTTGGGGTATAGCAGGTATTGTCAACTGGGGGTACATGTACCCTCCAGGGAGACTTGGGAAGGGACTAAGGGGTACACATGGGCGGGCGGGGATGTCCACCACCGAATGCCACTGCATCCCAGGAGCAGGGCTGGGCGGGGGGGCGAGGACAGCAGCTCCCCTCTGCAGGCTGTGCAGCCGGCAGGCCACGGTATGGGGGAGCTTGGACACGGTGACACTGCTGTGTGCAAGACCCCCTGCTCCTGCCAGAGGTGTACCCAGAAGGGGTACACTCCTTAAAAGAGGTTGAAAACCCCTGGGTATAGGATTTAGGGACTGGTCCTGAAGCTCTTACTCAACTAGAGAGAGGCAGAGACTTCACCAGCCATATCCATGCCATGGACTGCAGCATGTGGCTCTGAAATTGTAAGAACAAATAACTTAAAAAAACTCTAGACCTTCACCAGAACAACAGCACTGTCAATGAATTATATTTAAATAGACAGCAGGCTGTAATTTAAGAAACCGTGACTAAAACAACTTTTACCAGAAGAACTGACTGTGATACTAGACTGGTTCCTGGGGTGTCCTGTTACCACACATCATGTTGCTCCCTTATTACTAGCTTCTGCAATGCGAGGTGCACTACATGGGGCTTATGGTGTAATTGCTAGTGCTTATGTGGAAAGAAGGAAAGATTATTACAAATTATGAGTTTGATTCAGTAGGGTACTGACTACCCTCAACCCTCAACTTAAGGTAAAAAGACTTGAAGGCACTTTGGCACTCATTGCTACCAAATTTATCTCTCTGGCAATTTTTCAAACCACATACCAAGTGTCTGTTTATTGAACGTGTAAAGTACAGTAATATTAACCTAGAATAAACCATACAGAATTGCATGTGCCATGCATTATTTTTCTTCGGAAGATAACGGTAAAATATAATGTTCCTTAAACAGAACAGCTAACAGGAGGCATCACTGTTTAGTAACTTAATTCTACCTATTTTTTTATTGTACCTTTCTTTCACAGATGTAGCCATTTCCCTTACTGGTAGCTTTTCTGGGTCTTCGTTTGCATGCTCTTTGAATATTCAGCCCTTTAATAAATTCAGGATGTGATGATTATTTTATGCACAGAAGACGTTTATCAAAGTAACAGGACACTGTCAATCGTTTAGATTTCAAAAACTCGGGAGACATCCAAAACATTTTATGTACAATTTTTTTAATTAAAAAAATCTGTATGTTTAAATTTCTGCCTACATTGCAATTACTTTAATTAACTTTTGATGTTCTCAGTCACCACAAATCTTACTGACAACTTTAAAAAATAAGATGGTTTTTACTAATCTCATAACATATATATGTACATATACACAAACAGAGAAAAATAAGGGAGAAATTCAGCCCTGTATGTGTATATAGATAGCTCTTGCAATTAAAAAAATAAAATAATATAAAATAAATCAGTATTACTACCTAGGTCTACAGTTCTCATCAGTGCTCTCCAAAGAGGATTTAAGTTGGCTCTGGTAAATACCCAGATGGGAGCTGCCAAGGAAAACCTAGCATCTAATGGGAGCAATGCTATTTCACTGTCACTTGTATAACACAGTTGTCTCTTGCCAGTAAGAGGACTACTCCTGTGTTCCTCCCAAGTGGCTGCCGCTGTTATTAGAGACACTATCTTAATATACAGTAGTGAAAATGTCTGCAGAGGAAACATTCCTGGTAAGCAGCTACTGCTCTTACCAGATATGTTGCTGAAATGAGCATCAGCTATAGAATATATAAAATACTTTTATAACTATTATATATTAGCACAACACTTGAACATGGGTGAGACATGCTCCAGGCCTCAAAGAGTTGATTATTAAAATACACGACAAACATACACGAGGCAAAACTAAAGTTCAAGAGAGGAATGGTGTAGCGATTAGTCTTCTCCTGCAGAGATGAGGACATGAATAAAAACCTCAAAGATGAGAACAGGGAAAACATCCCAGGTAGAGTGAGCAGTATGATACGGTACACAAAGACAAGAGCAAGAGGTTTTATATTCTATTTAGACTTGAGCACAAAAAGGTAAACTACTCTCTCCATTTGACTTTCTAGAGAAAATTCCATGAGACCTTTTTGATGAGCTAATTCTCAAGGTCCCATGAAGAGCAAAAGATTGGTAAGTCCTTGATAATTAAAAATCTTGTATGAATTGTAAGACAAGTATCATCTTTACCTGATACAACTGAGGACACAAGAATCTGAGCCAAAATACAGAACAGTACCAAATAATATAATGCAATACTTTTATCATACTTCAAATATAAAAAACTCATTTTATAAAGCAATGATTAATGTGGAAAGAAAAGATTCCGTCTACATCACGACTGATACAAACAAATACACAGCTTTGTACAATTGGATATCACAGCAGTATTTTGTTTCATAATGAAGGGAAATCACTCATTTACAATTCTGATTCAACCCACACACAGAACGCTTAAATGCCAATTTCACAGCCATACACAAGGGGAAGAAATCCAGGGACACTGCATTTATTAATATAGCAGTGACTGAAACTGAAAACAGTCTCTTCTTGAACATCAGTCATGCTATTTTATTACAAAAAAAGTTTTTGCTACTTCTTTGCCCTTTGTTATTAAGCCACTGAATATTCAATGCGAAATCATTACTTCACCAGGTTAAACTGTGTAGCATAAAAGCTGTGAAATAATAATTCCTAAGGCTATGTTCTTTACATGTCTCCTGCAATGTATTATTTTATTTTCTGAAGTGTAAATTTGACTTGGTCTTTGTACAGGTTTTCAGAATAACAATGGCCCAAACCACTGAAGGTGGGCCAGATTTAATTCAATATAACAAATGAAAATATTTAAGATACTTCAAAACAAAACACACAATGAAGAGCTACAAAATCTACTGCAAGCAATTTACTCGGTCAAGCACTGTAAAAAAGGTAGGTAAGTTTCCACTTACAGCTTTCTTGGGAACTAAATACCTTGCTTGTTTTGCATCAAGTTAGTTCAGCCTACAATTGGAAAACTGCCCATACCCTATAATTACTGGTAGAATGCTATTGGGACATGCATCACATTTGGCTCTTAGCTGTATATTGTGAAAAATAACCTTAAAATCTAAAGAAAGATCCACTATTCTATTATTTGCATACAAAATGACCAAAAAAACCCAAAGCTGATGCTAACAGTGATAAAAATAAGAATACAATTCTACTGTCTCCCTACTAGTGAGACTTATGCATTCGGTAAAAAGCCTACGAGAAATATGAAGTTTATTTTTAATGCTGCTTGTATTTCATGATATTATGGGTTAGTATCACTGAACAGGAAAGGAGACGCACCTTGGTTTCGTGATCTGGAAAGTTTACTTTTTTTTGTCTTAATATCCATTTCCTGAGATATCATCTGCTCCGCTTCCCTTACACTAGAAATGTTTGCAAAATCATTAACTGCACTAGTGATACTCTTGTCACTCTGCATTACTCCATGAAATCCTGAGCCCAAGGGACCATTATGTCTCATCTCTCCAACCGTGCTTACTATATTTGAAGTACTGATATCAAAAAGATCTTCAGCTACAATGCTGACTCCATGTTCATTCTGATTCCCAGTACTATGGCATGTTTGACCTAAGAGTTTGTTTGCCTGTTCCTCCGATTGTCTGTCATCATAAAGTTCAGGTGTGAAATAGATACTATCATCCTCATCTTCTGCTTCCGTATCTACATTTAAAGGTTCAACTTTCCCTTCTACTGAAGATAACCCAGTGCATAGATCTATGGCTTCATTAGTGGAAAGTTTCTGTCCACCAGAATTCCCCATAGCTGTTGCAGCCTCAGTCTTTTTTGCTGGGGAATGACATTTTTCCAACTTTGAGGCTGGTCTGCTTGGTATATATTCTGTAAGTGATGATGACTGGCACTGTTGCCCATCAACAACTGGTTGACTAGTTTCAGTAGTGCTTTTTACTTGATTGCACTTAGCTTTCGACGTGAACTTATTTTCGTTTGCCGGAAGAGCTGTTGAAATCAACGGCTTACTGAAGTACTTTTTCATCAGGTCAGAACTACTCCAACTATTCCTCTTCTTAATCTCTCTCTTGTCTAGTCTGGAGTCCGTCATTTTTTCTTTCTGTTGCGTTTTGTGAGAAGGACTTTCTACACCAAAAGTCTGACCACCTGTGAAAATGACAAAATATTACGATACTAATGAATTGTTTTAGGTTTGGCCAATATTTTATAATGTGCTTTAACACATCAGAACAAGTGTTTTTATCAAGTTATAGTTATTGGTATAATGTGAACTAAAACCCAACCCAAACAAAAGCCTGGTTTGCCCAAGCAGTTTTGTATTTTTGAATACATATTGTTGCACTGACTGCAACTCAACACCCAGCATAAATATACAGAATGTGGATGTGAATGTGTTAGTAGATTTTCACTCAGTAGAATAACAGCATTTTTAAATTAAAAGTAAAACATTAAATTAAAGCTAATGCAAATTTCCATCCCTGTTAAGAGATACATTTGAACTATTAAGTTCAAATTTGGATTCAAATTCCCTTAAAAATTGAGGCAAAGCTATAAGAGGAAGGAACTAACTATGAAGCACAGCTCCTAACGTTTTTCTAAATTTCCAGCCCGTGGTTCTTGTTCATAAAAAAATCCAATTAGCGCTGAAATAAATGAAGTAAACTTAAAACCACGACCTAATATAAGAATTCAGATTTTTTTTTAATTCAATGTTTATTTTGGTAGTGAATCCAAAAAATTGGAAATGATCTTCATAGTTATCATTAACAACATCAAAATAATGTCAGAGAAATTAAACACCTTTTTATTGCGCTATATCCTTCCCAAACGTTATCAAAGTTGCTAGTTTTAAGACAGCCAGGTGGAATGTGCAATTTTTAAAAATAAACTTACATACATTATGGGAGCACTTTGCAGCACAGGCCACCTTACAATAACAGACACAAGATTATACAGGTCGAGCATTGTTAATGGAGTTTTAGCATAGGAAATCAACGTACTTTTTTTCCTTGTTGCCATGATGTCACTTGACTGACTGGATGCTGTACGATTACTTGCGTTGATAGCTGATGGGCAATGAGCTTCTGGGAGCTTCACATTTTGTACCTGACTTTCAAAAGAAACAGATGGTGACAGATGAAGAGTTGCCTCCACTAAGGAAGGTGATGGCATCTCTTTTGAACATGAAGGTATACGCAAAGATTCACTATTATACTGGGATGATAAATCAGTTTCCTTCTGATTTTTTTTAGCAAATGCACCCAAGGATTCAAGTGCATTTCCAAACTTGTCATGGTGCTGGATTTGTTGACGAATCCATTTTGATAATCCTAATGAAAAAAAAAAAGTTGGCACATTACTTACTACAAGATTTATTTTAAGTAAGTTCCAGACTCTTCCTATTTCAGTTAGCTAATTAGGGCCCCAAACCTAGGAATGCTTATATCTGTTTAGCTTTACTCAACTAAAAAGTGGGACTATTCTAATAAGTAAATTAAAGTATGTGTGTGTTCAGGGGTCTGTGTTTCTTTATAGCTTAGTTATAGTCTAGGTGGAGGGAGAGGGAACATGTAAAAAGTATTGTGCATTTCACTTTCAATGAATATTTTAAAGAGAGAGAGAGAGAGAGAGAGAGAGAGAGATTTTTTTAATGAAAGGATGTCTCTTTCTACTTTTCACTCTCTTCAAAAATAAGCTTAAGCTGACACCTATTGGTAAAGACAATAATACCACTGCAAACTTCCCAACACCATGACTGTTGTCCTTTTATGCCTAGGTGGATGTTTCTCTTACTTTGCCTGTACTATTAGTTTAATTATCAAGAATTACTGCAAGTGGAATTAATATCTAGGCTAGCTATTTATTACAGAAGTTACGTGGGTTCACAAAAATTAGCAGCATTTAAATAATGCGTAGGCTTTAACAACTGATTTTGGATGTCTTGTCAAATTCTTTAGTTGAATGTGGAAATCGTATTATGCTTTCCCCCTTCTGCTTCCTCTCTCTGGTGATCTAAGAATGTAATGTGCTTAATACAAAACTACGTCAGAAACCACTTATAACATAGCATCGGAGCACCACCTACTGACTAGATATTAGCATTATCGGCTTTCTATCATGTCTTTACCACGGTTGTATATAAATGGAGAAGAGAACAAAGATCTGTCATCTATTCCTAAACAATTTCTTTTATTTTTAAGGTATCCATTTAAGCCCTGTTTTTGCTTTTGCTGCAATAATTTCTAATCCTTCCAAAATGATGAATGGGCAGTATTGTTCATTCAGGAAGTACTCAAGTTATACAGTAAAGGAATTGCTATGCCTCTACCTGTTGTCTTCAAAACCCACTAGTTATCCATTAACTAGTAACCATAACCACTGCAGTTCACCATGGGTGCAAGTGCTAGAGCACAAGTATACCCAATATGAAAAAAATATTTTTATTTTATAAATTTATATATATTTTTTATACATTTTATTTTTATATTCACTATGTACCGAATAACAGTTTTCACAACTTGTTATAAGATTTTATTTTGAGGCATGCCAATTAAAGTCCATAAACTCAAATTTTCATAACAAATCTTATGATCAGTCCTATTTGAATGGGGATGAAATTAAAATATATGCACGACTGGTGAGTATATGTTTCAGTTCATTTTAGCTTCTTGACTCCCTGGAGCATGTCTTAAGAGCCATTCAGAATTTTAGTTATATAACTACAGAACCCCTGAGTTTAATGAATATGTTTGGTGTAAATTTCCCTGCACAATTTTCTTTGGGAAATTCACCCCCCTTAAGTCTGGGCTGCCTAACATTTCATACAAATATTAGGAACTTTCCTAGATGTATTTGAGTATCTTACCACTTATATATTTATTAGGATTACTCCTGAAGCGGTCGTCAACTAAAATAAGAGCACCCCAATCCTTCCTGTGTCGTATACACCTACAAGAGAACAAAGAAACAGGAAGCAAATATGATTAAATAAAAAGCACAGAGAACTGAAAACTGTGGGCAGGTTTTCTGCATGGGGATGGTCTCCTGGAAGATGTAAAAAAGCATCAAATGTGTTTCCTTGCTCTTTTACAACAGAAATATCTGTTAGTGTATGAATGTAAAAACAACACCAAAAGATATTCAGTCTCAGAAACTGAATTTTCTTTCAAGTCACTGAGTCACAAGATTGACCATCTGATGCCAGACAAACTAGGAACTCATATTATGTTCAGAAACTCAGCACTTGATAGCAAACAAACATACCAGACGGTTCGGTATTTGCCAATCTAGCAGGTGGCAAAAACGGGATAGTTACTGAAAGGAGAGTGAGGAAGAGAGGAGAGAAGATGATGCGGGTATACACTGCAGAGTGTTAGCAAACAAAGTTATAATCTATCCATGCGCTTGCTTGACTGGAATATTTGTAATTAGCTTTTTACCAAAATAATTATTCTAGAAGCAGAAGCACAGAAGCATCAGGATGCAAGGTGCCAACGAGTTTGTAACCAAGGTGTTGTCACACAGTGGTACACAACAATAAATTGCCACTAATCAATAAATGTTTTTATAATGCACTGAGTTTCTGAAGGGCCAAGTTTTCAAAGTATATGCCAACAAAACCCCTGTAAGTGTTATGTAAGCATTTTTAAAAATGAGAACAACGGAAAAATGGTAACGTTTACAACGATATAAAACATCATTGTGTCAGAGCTGGGATGAGAACCTCGATCTTCTGCTTCCCAGCATCATGACTGGCTCCGCAAAGAAATTTTGCTTATTTTTTTAAATGAAGGCAAAGGATTTCTTCCAGCTTTTCATTTTTCCATTTCTTTAATGAGTGCCCTTTTAACTTGTAGTTTAAATGAATTATGCCCACTGGAGACACATCCCACACGTTCGGTAAAGCAGCATTGCAAGGAATTCAGAGTACAGTTGTCACCTGGCCATACACACCATCTGGTATATTCCCAAAGGCTGTTATTACATTTCATGGACTTATGTTACTTCATATACTGTAACAGCACTGTATTAAGCAGAAAGTGCTAGATTCAAGACCAACATGCTTCTGCTCACTTCAATCCCTGCAGGCATCTTTTACAGAAAGACGCTTGCCTATGTACAGTGACGACTTTCTACAACTGTCAGCATATACAGTATTTTGATTTACAACAACTTCATGAAGCATTTCTTTTTATTAATGCAGGAGTATTAAGTGTTAGCATCTTTTTTTTTTTTCCTGAAGGCTCAGCTTAATAAAATATGGGTCAAATTATAATATAAACCAAATTTATTCACTCTCTTGTTATGGAACTGAGCCTTTTCCAAACACGCTAAAAGGGGAGTCTGTCTTTTCCATTTCAGTTTCTACAAACATACAACAAAGATCTTTCACTAACAACAGATTCAATTAAGAAAAATCTTTTCCATGTGTTTAGAGAGACATAGTGTCCTGTGTGCCCCATGTGCCAAAAACTCTAACTCCTCTCAGTTAGCCTTCTTTGGCTAATTACCATCCATTCTCCCCAAGTTTCACAAATCGTAATTGTACTAACCATATCAATTCTAATGAATGTTAGTTTTGTTTTAAGGAGTAAGAACAAGATGCACATGTAACAGTGAGTCTATACAACGAATGTTTTACTGTCCTGAAGACTTCTCTGATAGCCCTTCTCTACCCTTTACTTATTGTCATTTCATGCAGTGTTGGTTCTAATTTAAAGTGCACGTTCCTTACAGAAGAGGTCAGTCTTTTAATTCATCTCTAAAGCTTTGCATTCATATCTACTGGGTTCTATACATGATGAATTAATTATCTCATTATTATTAAGTAAGCATTTTTGGGATCAAATAAAAAAGAGTGAGCTGTCCCTGCCTGAGGAGGAGAACAAAACTGATTTTCTGAAAAGTGTTGAGGAGGGACTGGCATCTCTCCTTTTCCTGTAATATTACTTTTGTTGCCCGACTTCAAACAACTGTAGTTTGGAGCCTGGAGACTATAACTGATACATTTAAATAATGTCCAAGGTATTTTAATTTGATTCATCAGCTGAGTGGTTTTGGTTTCTTTATGTGGCAACTTCCTTTCCATTTTGTATATCTAAATTAACAATTAATAATTCTTTTAATGGCTTTCCCCCAAAATCCCAACAAAAATAAACGAATTTAGAAAACGCACACACTGCAGCACATTGTATTTTGACAGCGCAGAGCAAGTCAGAATCTTTAGCATGACACTTCCTGGCATCCAATCTGTGGAGAAGTTTGTCAATTTTGACCCCAATTTGGAAGTAAAATCAAGGGCTCCATGATAACAGTCTAAGTATTCAGTTACTATGTTCTCTCTCTAAATTCATACTAGTGACAGTATGAATGTTTGCATTCTCACTTGACCATCCATATTCAGCAAATGTCCCATTGACCAATATTTGGCTTCTTGATTTGAGCGATATCACTCTGGTTTTAACCACACTGGTGTTGCCAAGATAGCTCCTTCACAGAGTACTCAGGGCAGAACTGTTAACGAAGTAAGGTTTGTTGTTCATAGAGCCATTTATTTTTTAAACAAAGGGAAGGACTGATTCAAGTGTCTGTCTGAAGTTTTTGCATTTGATATTCCAAGTTCACTAACTGCTTTATATATTTTTAAAAAATCTTGATTTAAAATGGCAGCAAAGTTTCTAATTAGCATTTCCTGGATTTTTTTTTTTTTTTTTGGATAACTGTTTATGATGCTTTCATTGGTGAGATTTTATTGCTACCTAACTTGTACCAGAAGAGCAAAAATATGGACAGGTAGGTTTTGGAATCATTGCAAAGATAGCATGAAAATTACATGCTTGGTGTTGAGAGTGATGGATAGATCACTGCAAACACAGCAGAAAATAGCTTTATAGGTCAAAAGACTTAAATGTTATTCAGTTCTCCTCACCTGCCCAGAGCCTGGTTGAGAGCTCTGTAAGCTTGAATTTCATACCACTGGCTACCTGGTAAGAGTCCTCTTAACTTTGAATGCTGGTCATTGTATTTCCTCTTCAGCTCAACCTACAATAAATTTATAAAACACTATTAAAATATTATTCAAATAGTTATTATACGATGTTGCAAAAGGAAAGAAAACACAGCAAAATTAAATGAACAAGAAATTTGACTGGTGGGGGGAATGTTGCAGATGTTTGTGAGGTACAATGATGAGTTCAAAATAACAACTCTTTATTTCTAGTGTAAACCTTCATACCAACCCTTTTTACCATACATGAAAATGGATTTGGTGGCCCAACTCAGCACACTGGACACACTTTGTTGGAATTAAATTAGTATGAGATCAGACTAGCAGCACCAAGATGAAGTGACAATGCTGTCTGTGTCTGATAATAGCCCCTGTGTTAGTGTAATTTTTATGTAACCACCACAATTCATATCACAAACATCAAAAATCGTATGTTACTATTAAGCATCTAGTTCTTGTTATATAAAATATCCTTGAGAACAAAGCGATTGAAATAGTCGTCACTGATTTTTAGGAAGTGAAAAGTGATGATTTTGAACTCAGGCTAATCACAGAGATTCAATCAAGCCGCTAACATGCAGCGTCATTCATTTGGTTCTGCACGTTTTCTTCATCGGTAATACAAGGATCGCTCAATCAGAACATGGCCATTATACACTTATCTGTATTTTAGTAGCTTGCTAGTAAAGGATGGACAATCAACAATATGGGTAAGAGAGTTGTTGTCCTGGCCACTCAGGAAGAAAGACAAGAAATAAGAGATGTAGTTATATTAGGCCTCAGTGTTGTTAACTTGTTGGGGAACACTGCCTAGCTATAAATCATGAAGCGCAGCATCTCATTTTTATCCTGATCGTTCACACCAACTTGGGATGAATGCTGTCAGTGTACTTCCTTCCAAATCACTGCTAGAATCCCACTGCCTTTCTCTCCTCTGAAAATTAAGTGAGGATCATTTAATATAAAAGTGGTATAAAGTCACTCATGTAAAGTATATGAGGGGGTGGGGGGGAAAAGGGAACCGGTGGAACAGAATCGTCCACTACTGTATCACATGTTAGGAGCCTCGACAATCTTCTCCCCGCTTCTTAAAGGCCTTCCCGTATGTTCGTTTCCAACTCTGGGTTGTTAGGGAATCAAACTCCTTTATGATGCACATTTTTGCACAGGAAACCTGCTACCTGCTAAGGGGCAATGAGTTCACCTTCACCTTCTTGCCTACCCAACTGAGGCTGAGCTGAACTTGGGAAGGGAAGGTTAAAACAAACCAAAAACAACAACAACAGCAATAAAAACCTGTTCTACTTCAGCCAATCTGGCAGTAAGGGGAAAATTCCTTTCCAGGCCCAATGAAAAGTGGCTAAACGCAATGTCCGCAATTCGGCATAAAACCTGGTCCCCGTTCTGATCAGCCGAGAGCTGTCATGACAGAAGGAAGCAGAGTTCCCAGGGAAACGTGGTGCTCACTGCTTGTTCCCAAAGGAGAACCCCCTTTACCATGCCATAACCTGAATGATCAACTGCTTCCAAGGAGCCGTGACCCGTTTCCACGCTACTGATGAGACAAAGACCCTCTTGCTTATGGACTGTGGGGAGCGCTTTTCCATGCAGTAGCCTAAAGGCAAGAAGCACTACAAGGCCTGTCTTGCTACAAGCCCATCCTCCTTTCATAGTTCAAGTTCATCAAGCTTTGAACACTTAAGCATAGAAGAGACACACTTGTGTCAAACAAGGAATCTATAACTGACTGATATAGTCAATGGTCTAAGATTGGGAGGAATTCTCTCAGCAGCTCTGCAACGGGCAGAAAAAGAACAGGTGTGACAATCTAGGGTAACAGCAGCGTGTCAGACACATGGGTTCAACTGCAACAATGCCAGAATTATGATGCATTTCATAGTCTTTTTCTTTTGTTCAGGGAAACATTTTATTTAGCTCTCTTTCTACAGAACTACTTAAATCTTTCAAGCACTTTGCCAAGCTAATACCCACCGAAAAAGAAAAAACTTGCTTTCCTGTGCCAATCAAATGGATGGTGCTTGCTAACGGCCCATTCTGAATCTGTGAAGACTTGTTTCCCATTTATTAAGCACATACAATCCCAATACATATTTTTGGAATTTACTGTTTGTTCTTATATTTCTTAAAGCATAAAACTATATAAGAAAGGTTTTTTTCCCTGCTCTTCTGTACAGTATTAACCTTTCTAAACTGACAACTGAAAGGACACGCTTCAGGAGAGAAAACAGCAGACTTCTAACCACTTCTGACAGGTAACTTTCAACTTGAATTTGGGTAAGAAATTTTATTTTATATACTTATGCCCTTTAAAACAGCCTGTCAAATTTACAAATCCAATCTTTAGAGCCAGAAAGTAAATTCAGTTTGATTTCACAGATTTAATATTTGTTCCAGTCACTCGGCATTTATTGATTGGTGCATGAGGTTTCCTCCGTTATTTTCAAAGCACAGAGAAAAGCCTTTTCCCTGAACAGTTTGTAAACATAAATATAATTTTAAAGGAGAATTTAAACTGTAAATACATCTGGTTTTTATTTCTGTTAATGTAATTGCCGCTTGAATAAACTACAGTGAGTATTTTTAAGGATTTGTGGTAGAGAATAAAATTTAGAAAACAATTCTAGGCTGTGAGAAAAAAAATCTCAATAAACACTTCTAAAAAAAATCAAAAACAGTCACCAAGTTTTGCATAGTGGAGAAGTCGTTTCTTTTGCTTCCGTAGTGGATTTCCCAACAGAACTGATTAGCAAAGGATTTCGTCATCAACAAGGCTTTTACCAACATTTCCAGAGCTTCCTGGTATTTTGAAAGATTTAGTAAAGCAATAGTAACGTGCCCTTACACTGTACATTGATTAAAATGATTACAGGCAATCTAACAATTACATGCAGGGGTATATTTATATACATAATGAGCAAAATCATTATCAGATTATCTACATGAATGCATAAACCTCAACATTTATTAAAATACTAATTAGTAAAAAAGAATAACATTATTTCCAATTTACATGCTTTCAAATACACTGCAAATCTGCACTGCATATTATTAATGCTGTATTTTAAATTGCCATTGAACACTTTACAGAACTGTGCAAAAAAAGAATATTCTACACATCTGACAAAACATCACATAGCTTAAAAAACTGCTTTTGCAAATCCTGTCAATTGTAAAAACAACTGGATGACAGGAAACAAGCACCCTGTTCTGACTCTAAAGATCGTATTTCAGCATGAGGTGACTACATAGATTGCTGAGGGTTAAGCATTCATTATAAGTCTAGTAAAGGTAAAAGGCCAGTGCATGTCATTTTAATGCAATCAGAATCTATTTCATTGTATAACTCTGCATTATCAGGCATCAAATCAACGCCCAATTCAAAATGACATGCTGCATATGTGAAAAAGCCAGTCTCTCCTGCTAGCAAATATCCTAAATGTGCAGTAAACCACAGGCTAGAAGGGATTAGTTAAAATGTCAAAAGACAGCCTTTTACTTTTACCTGTTCATCCTTAAAAATATACTCTTAGCTATCAGGCATGCTTTACAGACAAATAGCTTCAGCAACGAGCAGCAGAAGGCCTGTGGCAAGCTCTGCCATCTTGTAGCTGTCAGAGAAATTAGTCTTTGATCTATCTGGGAGGTCATGGTCACATTCACATTAGCTGAACTCTAATAGCATTATACCTGTTAACCACTCTTTCTCTGAATGCTTAATTAGTCAGACCTTCCCATTTGGAAACTAAACTGGGGAATATACTGAGTTTCAACAAAAAATAAATGCCATAAACAAACTTTTCCTATTACGGTTCAGATAGTTTGAGGCATTTTATACTATAAATCAAATACATTTTTACTACGCTTTCCAAAAGCAGAAGGCTAATTTTATAGAAGATTTTTAGTTAAAAAGGCACTTTATTAAGTGAGATCTTGGGCAGAACAGGTTAGAGGAGATAAAAATGTTTCACCTATGGAAACCTGGATTCATCCTCAATTCAGGTGATACGTGAAATGGGTATAACAGTTGAGACAGTTCACAGTGCAAACAACGTAAAACTATCACATTATTGGGCAGCTGCTAAGATGAAGCCCCGGAGAACGGTGGGGTTGTTGCAAGTCAGTGGAGAGGTTAATTTAGAGAGTTATGTGCCGAAGCTTTTATAGCACCTCACCTGTACTGCTTCAGACTGCACCACGTTCATTCAGTTTACCATAACTCCATGCATTTTTATACTGAAGCAAACAAATAGCAACCTAGAACAAGGTAAGAGCTTCTGGTAGGATAACAACGTTATGGTTACATTTTATCATTGAAAATGTGTTCTGTCAGCTTAAAGTTAGTTTTGTAAGTGTAAAAACATTACACCAAGACAAAACCAAAGCCAAAGGCATGATATCAAACAGAGATTACCAAGTCCATAGACAGCTGAAATTTTGAGTAAACTCTACTTACCTTCAAATAAGCAAAATATACGAGCCGTATTATGTTATCTTGCTCACTCATGATAAGCTTTTTAGGACAAAGAGTTTAACCCATAAATAAGAATAAAAACTAATCTGTTAAAACTACTAATTAAAACTATTAAGAAAACTTTACTTCAGTAAAAATAAACACATTTTCCACCAGACACTCATCTAGAATGGTTTTATCTTTAGCCAAAGGATAGGGCCTGAGACCTAAAGAGTTTATAGCAAGACCAAACTGAGGAGGGAGAATGTGCATTTACTGTTCAGTATCACCATGCTGTAAACACATTTATCAGTGCAAGTATCACCATACACAGTCCAATGGCTAAAGGGTCCCAACTCCAGTATAAGACTATGTATGCAGAATATTTAAATTGACAAAATGACTAAACTGGTTTTATTTCATCTGGCATATTTACAAGTTTTTAGAGGCTGTACTTATTTAACCAAATACAGTACTATATTTTGCTAAAATGGGGGGGGGGGGGGGAAGACATTTGGTCTGCTGCCAAGAGTTAACAAGCCAGCCTCACTTTTAGATAAAACAGCACTTCACAAAACATTTTTTACAGTTGCTCCTTATTTCCCCGTTAGATTACAAAATGACCCACAACAGAAGGAACTCAAAAGACATGACAGGACAACAGCTCAGGGTTATAACAATACTACTGCATGCAAGGGACCAGGGATCGATGTGCCTACCACTTCAAATACCTACTTGGTAGCATTCATAGAAATCATAGAAAATGAGGGTTGAAAGGACCTCAGGAGGTCACATCTAGTCCAACTCCCTGCTCAAGGCAGGGCCAGCCCCAACTAGATCATCCCACCCAAGGCTTTTTGTCTAGCCGGGTCTTTGAAACCTCCCAGGACAGAAACTCCACCACCCTTCTGGGTAACCTGTTCCAGTATTTCAAATGTGACAGTAAGCAACAGACACTAGAGATAAAATGTGTTATACATTTACCTATCTATAAATATCTAAATATCTGTACTCACACATATAGATACATACATCTGTGTGGATGTGTGTGGACATACATACTCATCTCCCCTACATCAAGTCATCTTGTATATCAAAAAAGGAAAATAGCCACATGGGTGTTTTTGGCACTCCACAGACCTGTCTGCCAGAATAGGAGGGGAGGAAGAAGTCTTTACGAGCTTAAAGACTGCAGCCCATATTACCCAGGTTTGGCATCCAGCAAAACACATGCACGTTCTAATGTTTAGTATCTGACAAGTCAAAAAAAACCAGGTGGATCGTCTCATTCCTTAAAAAGAGCATATAAAAATATGGTCTTAAAGCTACCTTCTTAAACTCTCATGTGCCCAGTTAAGGAGTCTCTTCCACCTGAAACAGCAATAATTATACTGATTCAGAACATACTTGCCATCTAGTTTCCCTCTTGATGCTTGCCAAGTAATCATAAAAGTTTGTGAGTGTGGGAAAGTAAAAGACATCAAATGCCGTCTCACTTCTTTTTTGTTTGAAATATCTTTAAGTGGAAGCAGCATTAAACAGTGTGGTGTTTGACTTTTTCCCTTCAAAAGTGGTTACAACATCTGTGAGAATTAGGGCTAAATAGTTCATGTATAAAGACTTGGGTGAGTCATAGAATATGGTTCAAACATCCTTACTTCTCAGTAGGCTCACTAACAGTCTTACTTAAAAAACACAGTCTAACTTGATTAGCCCAGAAGGATTAAGACACTATAGAGGGACGCTGCCTTCAAAATGGTTCGGTCAATCCAAGTGCAAAATGATCTAAAATGGCTTGAAACACAACTGCTAGTGGTATCTTGTATACTAAACCATTTAAAAAGACCAACAAAAATATTCTGCTTCAACTAGGTGCGTGAATGTGAAATAAAAGCACAGGTAGTGTGTTGAGGTGATGAGGTAGCTGTGATGGTCCAGGAAAAAAGTGAGATTTATGGGTGGTATCTTTTATTGCAACAACTGTATAGTTGGGAAGGATCCGGACAAGCTTTCAGGTACAAAGTACTCTTCCTCAAGTCTGAGAAAAGGGCAGACATAGCTTGAGCTAAAGACTAGAACAAAGGCCTGTGCAACCTCCATATAAATAAAAGCACAAACACCTTGCAAAAGTGATCTGAGCTCCAGGATATCTGATCCATTTCCATGCAGTCTTTCAGAAACCTCTCTACCCTGCAGCTTCAGCTCCTGCAACACATACAAAGTCATTCAAACTTTTCTTTCTATAAGAAGAAAGGGAATTCTCATCTATATGGTTCCTGATCCCAGCATTGCTCCATTCAAGTCCCAAGTATGCTGCAGGCTGCTTCTTATAGGTGGTGCACCTCAGAATAATTAGGTGCTAGAGTTCGTAGGACTTGAGCACAGCCGCACTCAGAGCCAATGTCTGTTGCAACAGAGATTAAACCAAAGCTAGGCAAAACATGAAGGAAACTGACAGAATGGAGACAGACGGGGGGGGGGGGGAACTGCAGGAAAAGCATCTTTAGAGAGAAAAAAAATGCCAGGACAATTTGAAACCTCAGACCCCACTGATGACCCCATAACTATAACCCTAAATATGAGGCAGCATCTGTACAAAACCAAACTACTGTCAGCTACCATTTTACCACTTCTGTATAAAGCCTTTGGTAGAAGGCAAGGTATGACATTAGCCAGATGTAAAGACACTTCTTTCTTTCTTTCTTTCCCTTTTTCATTTTTTACATCCACAATGTACCTCATCACTGGAAGCACTTCCTTCATTCCCAAGTATTCTCACCTTTAATCCCAGTGACAAAAAGAGTAGGAAAGGCTTATATAATGTTGAAACCACCAAACACTTTTAGTATTGTCAATTACAGCATGTGGCATCTCAGAGATCTTGAAGTTTTACGGTTTGACAAATCATGTAGCACATTCACCCCGGGCCCATCTACTCATCTCAGTAGTGTAGGCTTTGAGGGACCGTGAACAAGTGACTTGATTAAAATCTAATGCAACCAAAACTCTCCTCTGAAGAGAAAATTCAATCCATTTCCAGTGAAGCAGAAGTGAAAAAAATCAAACAGCTTCCCTTGAGGTACAACGCTGCTGCATACGCTCAGTGCCACTGCGGCTAAGGTGAAGTGGTAAGTGTCAGTCATCCTTACAAATCCCTAAGGTGATAGCTTCACTTTTAAAGCTTTCAACATACTTTGACAGTAAAGTAAAAACTTAAAGGTCAACACTACTTGCTAAGGACAAGATAAACACAAGAAAATCACTTTGGAATTTTTCATGGATCACAAAAGTAAACTATTAAAGGTAAAGGAAAAGTTTTGATTTGCTGTATTATTTATCCAAAGGCTTAACTTTGGGATATATTTAGGGATGACTTTCTTAATCTGTGCCAACATATTGACATTAGTGTTGCACCAGTAGAAGAGAAATGCCATCCGCCAGCCTTGTAGGATAAGATGAACCTAAACGTTACCTTTCTAAACTAAAGAAATACTGTCATAGGATTCTGCAGGAGGTTACCAAACCCAGCCTCTACCATCCATAATGTTTTATTTATATAACAACTTTTCTGCAGCATAATTAATATGAAGAACACAACTGAGAATAGAAACACTTTGAATATTTATAATAATTCTCACTTAGGGGAAATGGTATATGCAGAGGTGTAACAAGTCAGCAGGGCACCCAGGGCAGCTGCAGTACACAGAGGGAGCAGCAATGTCCAGCTGCCACTGTGTTGCTAGTGTGATTGTATTGCTGCAGTGGAAGCTGCTATTTTTTCACCCCCACCGCCAAAGCCACTGCCCAGGCTGCTGCCCCAGTTGCTGCCTCCCCCTCCACCCCCAAATCAGTACGCTGCTGGGTGTGTGACAGCGCTGACATTTCTTACCACTTCAAGCTGATATGCAGAGATGACTGCCCACAAAGTTTATACTTGTTGAATGGGCTTTAAAGTTTTAGAGCAGCAAGAAAAATGAACCAACCCAACAAGCCCACTCTGGCTTTAACAGCCTTTTTTGGCTCAAATGCAAATGTGAAATGCCATGCATTTTTGGTACTGCATGTGCGTAAAGCCCGACTTTCTTTCCTCCAAGAAGCAAAACATACTTGAGACAGGAGGCTGATTTGTCATAATCTCCCAACCACTGTGTGATTTTGCATAACTACATCCCTCTGGTAACCCGAGTCATTGTTACTACCTTAAAATAACTAGCTGAAACAATTTCTGGTATCCAGCTGAGAGACAATCACATAATTCCACTTTTCTATTTCACAAGAAAATGCTGCGAATGCATACTTTCAGCTAGGGACTGTACCGAAAGAAGTCACTAAACTTGAACTCGTCTCTTGAAATTTCGAGTGATGCCCCCTATTGCTTTTGTTGTAAATGTAGAGGCTTCTTATACAATGCTGTTTATGGCTGAGCTGCAAAACCCACCATATTTGTTCACATTTTTCACAGCGGTATTTTTTAAATGTACGTTGTTTAGCTTGCTACTAAAATACAACATATACTTCGAACTGGGACTGGAGAGAAAAAGGGCCAATAAGTACGTCTGTGATGGATAACACTTATATCCGATAGACTAGCCCCTGTCTTTAAAGCTCAGATGACTTTTTTTTTTTTTTTTTTTTAAGTGCATCCCTGGAAATAATATGTCATGATATTTGGTTTTTCTCTGAAAATGTTACAGTGTTTTTCTGTTCCCCTGTTAATGCCTGTGAGGTCTTTTCATCACTACTGTTTCTCCTGATCATACAGAAGAAACGGTGAAAAATATTCTACTCTGCATTCAACAGTGGGTAGGGGTAGCAAAAAGGGGCGGGGGGGGGAAATCCCAACAAAATCTCTTTTAACTAATTTATTTTCATTTAAATTTTTTTTAGGTATTTATCCCAACTAACAGAAACAATATTTTGAGACCAGAACATAATTTCTAAGTTGAGAATACTCCTTTTAAGACAAAGCTGCTCAAATACACTCAGGCTGCTCAAGACTATCAACAAGCCAGAAATAAAACATCCAGTTTCACTTTAAAAAGAAGGCTTGAACGGCATGGAACAGCTTCAAGTAACGCCCAAAGTCACTGCAACAATGGCTTCCAGGAAAATCTTAACCGATCTGTCAATTCCCCAATATTTTTAAATAAACATATACTGTATTTTTCCAAAAATATAATAGGGTTAAAAGGAAAATATTCATAAAGTAGCTGATGGTTTTGCTATTTAATCTTACTAATTGCATTGCTCAAAGTATTTACGAACAGGAATTTTTAAGAGACTCCAGTGTGAATTTCAAAAGTAACAAGAGGGGTAAAAAAAGGTTTTGAAGATGTAAGTATTTTTATTTCACATTAATTAAAGAAAACTGAACCAATACTGTAATATAAAACAGAACTTCATTTTCATTAGGAATTTAAAATATTTCAGCCATCGTTTAGCTAGTTTTAAGATTCTTGCTCCCTGTACAAGCCATGATGGAAAAATATACATCAAAAGAAAGGGTGACACATCCTGAAATGTTTAAATATTAAGAAAAAATGCTGGTTTTAAACTATCATTTTCAGTAATTTGCCTTAATCTGTTGATTCCCCATCAAAAAAACCCACCATTCATGTGACTAAAAACTTTTTTACACTGTTAAAATACTGAACACGCAGCACTGAAAATTTTAATTGAAATGAAGTTTTCCAGCAACAAATTATGTAGCTGGAAATAATAAGGAGGGTATTTGCCTTCACAGTTTGCATTCATGCCATAGCAGCTAGCTATAGGAAATGTTTAGAAGATTCTCAGCGAAAGTGAAGTTATGTTACAGTTCTTGAGTAATGTCAATACACAGAAAATTTACTTTTATCAAGTTTATTTTCTTTGCACATCTATTGATGTAAAAAGGTTGGTCTGTTTTCCCTTTATATTTTGGTTGAGTAAAGTTCTCTTAGCTATTATATGATTAAGTATGCTCTACTGTAGTACGATCAAAAGCATCTGGAAAGGTGGAAGTGAAGAAATCCTCTCTGGGAAAGTTAGCTTAATGCTTGCACTTCAGAGTTGCCCATTATCAACATTTCATAGCGAGTCTCTTTATTTTCAGGTCCCCAAGGTACGAACAGTAAATTATGACTTGAACTAAACAAGTCACACTTGGCTCCAAAATCAAATTTTCCTACCTCTATTTTCAGGTCCCCGAGGTGGGCAAAGGAAATCCTGGTCACAGCCAAAGAAGTCATTTTTGGCTCTGAAATACATTTTCCTGCTTCTCTAGAGCCAAATCCTACCACTGAGAGTACCATGGCTTTATGCAATACTTTAACATTTCTTTCTCTCTCTCTTTCTTTTCTTTTTTTTTCTTTTTTTTGCTTTAGCAACCTAATTCTGAAAGATTATGGAACCATATTCAGTAATACAGAATTGGTGCCATGGCCGCCTTTTTCTTAATACCTTATTTTTCCTTCACTGTAGCTCCGCATACTTCTAACTCTTAATTATCGTTATTTCTATAAAATGAACAAATCTGTTTTGGACTATTCTCTTAACATATTTCTCTAAGAAGTTTTGTGGCTAAAATGCAACTTAAAAATTCTAAATAAATGAATATCCTCCAAAGGGTGCTATTTTCAAGCATATCAATTAAATTCATACAAAATATGCACTACAACTTAACTGACTGGACTGAACTGATTATCTGAAATCCTTTTTCTTCTTATCCACATACAATAGAAGTAGCAGCATATATTTAGCACAACCATATGGAAAATATGACATCCAGTATTATACACTTGATAATGGGACTTCTGCCTGAGTAACGACACAGGATGGGATTCATAATATTACTACTCCAAACATATAACAAAAAAAAAAGTATGTTAGCATCAGACAACATGTATTTGGGATTAGGCATCTTTCTCTGTCACATTATTTATGTGCTCTAATATTACAGTTCACTGGCATTAGCATCAAGTTACAAATCATAAAATACATTTAGAAAGCAGGTTGATCAGAGACAAGTAATATTAGCAGTGGAGATGAGCCAACATCAAACTGCCAGGATAAAATATTGGTCTCTACAGGCTCAATTCCACAAACCCTTATGATTGCACATAGTCTTATGGAAAGTAACGGGATTGCTCACAGGAGTAAGAAATATGTACAGAAGTAAAGGCCTGTAGGACTGAGCTTAAGGAGCCCTTTAATTAACCGTGTGAAAAAGGACACTCAGTTGTGTTTCCATGTAGCAACTATGGCATTTTTTTGGCGAATTAATCTCAGGGGCATATCATTCAGGGATTTATCCAGGGAAATGTTAATCAGTTACATTTCCTATTTAGGAAGGAACATCAGAATTAATTTCTGAACTACCTTTCTTGTACGGCATACTTCTAAAGTGTCTGTTTTGCTCTCCACAGATACAATTATATCATGATTTACTTCTGTTACTTGTATCTTTGATTTTTTTCATAGTTTTTTCTGAATTCTCTGCTGTCTATTCAGAACTCAAAGTATCTGCCAAAATTTGAAACAGTCAGAAAGTTTTTAAATGTACAATATTTTTAATTTGGCAATTTTCCAATTAAAACATCCTGCCAGAAAAACTAAAAAACCCCACAACCCAACTATATAATAGAATCACATTCCTAAATTAACCTAGGAACTCCAGTTGATGCATTTGTGAACCCAACCTCTTTTCATGCCCGTAAGGAAGGAGACATTGTGCAGCATCCCCTGAAGGCAAGCTTCTGGTAGACCAAGGAGAGAGAAAAAAACTTCCAGAGCAAAGGAAGTCTCAAGGAGAATAGTGCCAGCAGGAACCCTGCACTGGAGTAGGGTTCTTGCACAGTTAAGTACTACCTAATGTATGAAAGAATTAGAAAGCCTGCATCTTCTAACAAGATTGTATAGCTGACAATCCAGGAATCAACAGCTTCTCTGTGTATTTGCAAATGTATTTGCTCTACTAATTCTAGCACCCACCTGCCTTAAAACGAGTTCTTAGCATTTTAACCTGTCTTAGAATCCACTTATTGTTAAATCAGAAGTACGTGAAGCTTAATCTAGTTCTGAGGCCAGGTGCTCAAAAAGACCAAAGCCATCCTAAAGAAAAGCCAATGCATTCTATTATATATGACAAACATTTAAAAGGGGAGAGAAATTAGGATTCTCTATAATTCCAGTTTGGTGGACACTGCTGACAGACGTTCAAATTAATAGCTTTTGAATGGGAAAATAACTCCTAGCATGATATTTTGAAGCCAGTAAGAATAATGTATTTCCCCCCAACTATCTCTATTTTCAATGTTCCATGTGAACAATAGCTGGATCCCTAGTCTCAGATACCTGAAAATCCCATAGTACCCTTCATTCTGCTGGGGGGAAAAAAAGGAACTTAAGTCTGATTAAATGAATATGACCATAAAATTAAGTTGCACCATAATCAAGATGGCCATTTCTCTGCAGCCCAAGTATGATTTAACCCCCTGGCTATAGGGCTTGTGATTTTTGGATGTTAACTACAAATAAAATACAGTAACACAGCCAGCAAAGCTCCAGTCACTTAGGATAATGGTTAATGCTTAATTCGGTACAATTGTCCATGCAATTACGTAAGAATCTCCATCTATCACAGATAATACCGTTTAATATCATGCGTGTTGGATATCAGCACTGGATAGCATGCCAATTTTCAGACACATTTTACATGCATTATACACAGGATTTATGATCCGTGAGGTCCTAAAGGCTCGAAGATTGTAATTGTTTAAAAGGATATGTATTTTACAAATATTACAGTAAATTATAAGTAAATAAATTTTAAAACATCCTTCCTACCTTTGGGACAGGGTATATTGATTCAGGAGATGGCAAACTGTGCATGTCTTAATCAGAAACAAAACAAGTCTAAACACACTTTACACTTTAATGTATCTACTGTATATATTCTGAATTAATACAAGAGGGCTGAAAAAGGCAACATATGCATCTAAGAATTCGATGTATATTAAACTTACTTCATCCTAGGAAGTGACACTAAAGGCATCAGTCCCCCCAAGCAGTGAAATGCACACTTTCAAGTGAGTATCGTAATTTTTAACTCACCACTCTTCCACATAACCTCATAACCACATTCTTATATGATAATTCTAGATCCAATTCTTTTTGTGCACTGTTGTCGTGCAGTTGTACTTGCATGAACTGTATTGTACCCATGCATGCATTCCTATAAAGTCACATCAATCTTTGTTGGTGAAAAGACTCGCCTTTCCAAAGGTGACAATCAGTGCTTTGTTTGCAGGAAAAGCAAGATACACAAATTGATCCACAACTGGAAATAATATACAAACTTAAAGCTTTAAAACAAAATACAAATCTTACGACTGAATTTGCACAGAACGGTTGCTAACAGGATATCACGTTGAGCCTGAGCTGTCTGTTGTACCACATGTGTACAATAATAACCAGCTCATCCAGGACTACCCTACGAGCGCTGCCATCCACAAGTCAGCTCTTCAGATCTGATGCTAAGAGACTGGTGCATGCCCTTCTCTCATTTAGAATTGATCACTGCAGTGCTTTGTGCATTGGCAAATCTAAATATATGCACTTACAGTTTCAGCTTGTTTGCAATTTGGCAGGGAGTGGTTTTACCCTTGCTTAAAAATTTAAAGTTTTTTTCAGTCCAACTTTTAAGAGGAAAAAAACCCCAAAAAACCCAGCAGAAAACCTTAGTAATATTGAGTTTTGTTATTTAGTTAACAGCAACCATCTGCATTGTCTGGGTTCAGATTAGATTTCAAATCTGGTTGAAGTATTAAAGCAAAAACTACTACTGTAAGCATGGGGGCCATAACTCATCCTGCACCCAACCATTAGTATCATATACCATTCAGAATATGAAATCACTCACTTTTTGGAGGTCACCTACTGTAAGGGCCGCAGGGGGATTCCAACCATGCTATACAATAAATCTTTACAAAGCATGACTTAGGTACATAACGGTCTCTTCGAACAATACTTTTCAAACTTTAAAATGAGACCTAGACTTCTCTCTCATGTTGGTAAACTGTGAGAATAAAATACAGTGTATCAAGTTTAAGCCAGAAAGAAAATTTTGTGGCTGAGAAGAGCCTCAAAAAAAAGGGGGGAAAAAAAAGAAAGCTAGAAACACTGAACGAACATTGCACTAGCAGGCGCCACTAATATAATCTTACTAGTCCTTATAGGATGCGTTTTTTTCTACCCAGGCTGTAACTGCACACACATTTTGGGCAACAAAGAAGTCTTTGGTTATGTGTATAAACACAGAATGCATCCCTAAAACTAAAGAAGCTGAGTCAGTTTTGGCTTTCAAGTCAAAACTTATGACAGCTCTGTTTGATTTGGCTGGCTTATAACCAGTGTCTGGCAGTTCGAGGATTTGTTTATGATGTGATACTTCATTTTGGTTGTTAGGTCTCTATAGCAGTTTGAGGCAAATTTGAAAGGTTCTTAATAAAATAAAGGAAAGCAAAAAGGGGAGGCTGTTACTACTGGGGGGGGAAAAATGTACTAACAATTGAGTAACTGTGGAGTTGGCACACGTAGAATACCAGAAAATAATTTGACTAATCAGCCTGAATATTTTCTTTATTCAGATGTCAGATTCTAGAATCGCGGGGGACTAAATAGATTGGAGTTTATACATGCAGAGAGGAGTCTCTGGTACATTTGCTGTTGAGTTCCCTTAAATGGCATCCGCATTCATTCAATCAGTAATCAGCCATATAGATGTTAATACGTTTCCATTTGACCCTTATGCCTCGATGTGAAGGCAGAAATTGTTCAAAGGACGACACTGATTTTGTGTTTAAGACAATGACCTCATTTCAGAGGACTTGCATCCACAGTCAGAAGATGCCGCTTTGATAAAATGACCATATTTTCCAATTAAAACTTTGGAAAGGTTGGGGGTTACTTGTTTAGAGTCCCAAAGTAGTTACACAAAAGACAAAAGTACATTTTTAAATGGGCGCAGTGTTACTACTGCCAGTTTCTCACTCAACAGCTACAAATGTGTGTTTCTTGAAATGGGGGATTTTTTTTCCAGTAACTTATCATACTAAATAAGTTTATCGTGAAAAATTGAATATTCCGTTAATATTGCTTTAAACAAAGGACAATAGCAAAGCTGTTCCGCACTCTTGACTTTTCTCTCCAGTCCAAACACTTTTCATCATACTGAATACTTGTTCCACAGGACTGTTTGTTCCTGGTAAACTAAGGGCAAATTCTGCTCAGATGTATACAATTTTAACTCTGTTGTTAAAGAAATCCTGACTGATTAAATGAAAAACTGAGATATCTCAGGTACTCTGAAATGCTCTCAAAAATGCTATGATATCATATGAAAAACCAAGAGTCTCCCGATAAACCTGGGAATATGGTCACTTTACACTTTGTAGGTGTAAATTAGACATCCATAAAGCAATTACAGCGGTGAAGGAAAAATGCTTCCAATGACGCGAGCTGAGAGGTGGTGAATAAGCTTAAATTATTCGACTTACAAAGTGTCAATAGCAAGATATCACATTCCAGGTAAGGACAACACACCAGTTCTGTCATTGCAAAAGGGCCATATGTTGTTTTTTCTTTAAATAAAAAAACAGTAATTGCATACTCTATTTACTGAAACACTATGTTTAAGTTTCCAATCCTAAGATTAGCAGCTGTTACCCAACTGAAGAGTGGAAGAAATGGCTTCAGAAGACAGGCACTTTGGAAACATTTTGGTAAATCTGCTTTGAAGTCTCTTTATCCTGAAAAATTGTTATTAGCTTTACGTTATCAAATGTTTAATGTTAGTAATGCAGTCATCTGGGATTTACCTTGCACAGGAGGCAACTTGTGAAGTTTATACTGCAGGATGTCTCAAGAGTTTTGTGTTTTTCAGAGATAAAACCAAGTTTACAAGAGCTATAGTTGATAGGAAAGAAAATCTGATATATGGATTCAAAGGGATTTTTGCACACCCTATGACAGACAACAGGGCAAGTTTAATGTACTTGTTAATCTAAAGAAAAGGTATGAGAATTGGTAGAATTTCAGGCCAAAGAAAGGGGACCCTCAGAGGCAAATCAATACATGTGACATTCACTCTCACAAGATGCCTATTTCTACAGCAAGCTGTATGACAGTGGGGGCCAACCTTTTTGACAGGTGTGCCACAAATTAGATCTATATGCTCCCTGGGTGCTACTCTGATCCCTTTCCCCAGCCCAATCTGCTGCTCTGCTTTCTGCTTCCTGCCTTATCTGCCACTGTGCTGCTTGTCCCCTTCCTGATCTGCTGCATGCCAAACAAAAGCTGCTCGTGCCACTTGTGGTACATGTGCTTCTGGTTGGCTACCCCTGCTACAAGACATCTACCTAGATGGTCATTAAATGCAGCACTTGACTGCCCTGGTATTTAGTCTGCCAACTGAATTCTCCATCTTTCTGGGGGGGTTTTTAGGGACCAATTTGCAAGGGGGAATGTCTGAGCACAAACTTAGGGCCAGGTCTCTCAGTGAATTTGATTAGTGGTGAAACAAAGCTATAACAACACAGGCACTGAAATTTACAACTAAGATTCCCTGACATTTGTAGAATAAAGCTTCCGTGGCTCCAGACTGCACTAGGCTACAGTTTTCTCAGCACAACTAAGCCCCTCATCTTCAGGAGCACTTACCTTCTCACTGACTGTTCCCAACTCCAAAACGGATTGCAATACTGATCATGGTTACAAAGTACAAGGCTAAGTATAGACTGTCAAAAAGCCTGAGGCTGAATTGATTCAATCCTTGCAGGTTAGTCTAAACTGCATAGATTGAACAGATAAGCAAGTGAACAGACATTCACTTTTGACTCTGGAAATGCAGCCACGTGCCTGCAGTGGCCCAAGCCAAAAGCCAGGGGGCACTACAGCATGGCTTGCTGCTGGCTGGAGCAGACAGCTTGGGCCAAGCCTAGCCTGCCCACCCTGTGGGGGTGGGGGGTGTTGCAGGGGAGGTGCAAAGCATCCTGGGATGCCAGGAAACAGTTAAACTTGAATTGCGAGGGGATCTGGGATAGAAGTTCAATAAACCGATTTAACCTAAATCAATGAAGTCTGATACTACATCCATCCAGGTTTACGTTAAACCAGTTTCGGCCATTTCGAAAGCGGTTTATGTGCACTGAACCTTCTGTTATGTTACAGATATGAACTTGTTTCCAATCACTTATACCAGTTTATGTGTAATTTCTGCCCCTAGCCCAAGAGTATAAAACACCCGAAAAAACTTGTATCAGTTTGTATCCCTACTTTGTTTTTTATATGGACATATACTTGCAAGCCAGTCTCTCAAAACAACTCAGTGCATTTTTCATTCGTACTTTATATTTTCCAAAAGACAGTGCGTCTTTTTGTGAACCTCCTTCTTGTACCAACGAGCAATTACTCACAACAATAGTCCCACTGAAGTAAATGAAGGTACTTGTGAGAGTAAAGTGTTGACATTCTACCCAGATCACATGAAAGATACAAGACAACCCTGAAATTTAGTTAATTCTAGGCACTTTGGATTGCTACGTTCAGAAGTTACTTTAAGAGCTTTGCCTCAAGTCAGCTAAAGCTTGAATCATCAAAAAAGCAGTGCTCTCAGTTTCCAGGAAGAGGTTATTTCATGTCATAATTTCACACCTCAGAGCAGCAAGCTAAAGAGCAACATTAGCCTTGGAAAAGGTTTACTGTTCTACTCCCAGGCTAAATGGAAAGTGTTATACATATAGCTATATTGAAGGAGGCAATGGGGATTAAAGAAGGGAATTACAGCGACCAACAATAAAAGAATATGTGAAAATACCTCACCTCCCCAGTAGGTTACCATTTTATATTACAATCCCCTTTGCTTCTCAACTTACTTTTCATCTTAATGTTCTTATGTAAATTTATATCCATTAAATTATTTTCCATAGAACACAGCATCAAAACAAAACTTTTGAAATCTCTTCCTCTCATTTACACTGGGATCAACCTACTAAGTACCTCACTATAGCTGATAAACTATTTAAATAAGTTTGGAAATAAGAGGAGAAATAATGTATTGTAGCTGACAAAACAGGACCAAAAAGCAACTCTGATAGCACTATGACTTTCATTAGGCACGTTCAAACAATGGCTTACAGTAAGTTTACTGTAGGTAGAGATAAACTAGTATTACAATTAACAAGCAGACACCAACCAAACTCCATTTTTCTGGGTAGAAGGCACTCTGAGTAATTCAAAATGAGATCAGGTAAGAACTGGCAAAATATCTGATTATATGGTATTCTGTAGATGAGGAAGTATTTTAAATATAGCAAAATTTAAGTCACAACATTTTGGGGTAAATGTTGATGTCTTACCTGGAGGTCCTTCACGTTTGGAAATGGGATACCTATAGTTACAACAGCACGGGCATTTTCATCAGAGAAATCCAGGCCTTCACTAACTTTCCCTCTGCATACAGCCATGAGGAGTGCTCCATCTTGAAGCAAAGAAAAGGAGGATTTAGCAATCATTTGAGAGAGAAATCATCAATTTGCAAAACTAAGTTTTACTAAATTCTTCGAGAGAGTTAAAAGTGTGAGTGTAGCATGAAAAGTAGATGTTGGAGATGTTGAGTGCACTTGCCAGGGATGTATCTTTGAGACAGTCTGCTATGCTCATTGATTGAGGGCATCAAGCCAACATATGATGGACAGAGTTTAATGCTGGCAGCTGGCCCAAATAACCTTACTAAATAACTTCTCTACTAGTGGTCATACCTTTTCCACCTTTATGCTTTATTGCATCATAGTATATTTTCAGCAATTCATCAAAGTCACCCTTGTCTCCTCCTTGAGGCTCTGCAATGACCGTCTTAACCATCTCCAGATTACTCCATAAGCCAGTGTGTATCCAGCGATCCTTTAATTTGTCCAACAGCTACACAAACAAAACATCCAGAATAGCAATAGTGAAAATGATGTCATCTAAATTTTTTTATTGCTCTTAGGCATACCAATCATATTTTAAGTAAAATATACAATGACACACGTCCAGTTTTGTATGACAAATTATTCACAGTTTGTGAATATCAGTACTAAATTGGCATTATTGAAATTCATGCAATAAAATTTAAACATTCCAAAAATGTAAATCAGTGGTTCTCAATTTCTTTAGATTCAAGGCACCCATTGGAAAACTTTCACTTTGATTTTTGACTATAGAAAAATAATGGAGCAATTATTCTGTTGCTAAGAACTCAGAAAGACCACAACAGGTCAGTATGCTTTTAACACTATGGATTCCTATTTGAAATCTCTGGCTTTATCTTGTGAATCATGTTTGCACACCTGACAGTGCTAACATGCCTGGGTCTCAAAGCACCCTGGCTGAGAATAACGGATATAAATATTTGCATTCTCTACCGCTGCAAGAATGTGTTCTTGAACACCATCATCCTCAGAAAAGAACAAAAATAAATTGTGGCGTGCATGAATACATTTCACCTACTGAAGACAGTTGAAATGTATAGGGAAAAAATCTCTCAGGGTTTTTTTTCTATCTTTTTCTAGGTTTCCCCTGCATCTGAAAGAATCCTCCATGCCTTCATTTTGCATTGCTCCTTAACAGAAATAGCCACAGGACCACAGTATGTTTTGTAAAACGTGGTGGTCTGCTGCAGCTAGGATTTTTGAAAGGCTATAAAAGCAACATCGCCTAAAACTGTCAGGGTGGTAAGAACCGCACACCACCCTGGCAAAACAAGGGGCCACTGAAAGCACGGAGACTTGCCTTTTAGGTCACCAGAGAGAAAGGCCAGTGTAGCAGAAGACCCCCACCACCTGCAAGACTGAAGTCAAGTGTGCCGATTTCAGCAGACATTGTCATTGAATGTTTCAATTCTTTTAAATTAACTTGTATAAATTAAAAAAAAAAAATCAGAAATAAAAAGTTTGGAAAGTAGGCTAGGAATACTGTTGTACCTACGAAGACTCAGGAAAGGCATGAGGGGCAATATTATTTGTGATATCTTTTCATTAGACGTTGGACAAGCTTTTGGTGAAGAAGGGCACTTTGTGCCTGACAACAAGCCTGACAGCTCTCCCAACTATATAGCAAGTCCAATAGAAGAGATCACAAAATACCCTTGCTTCAAGTATGGAAATATTGTTCAACAGAAATTTATTTGCTTTTAGGGGGATAGTGATAGAGGAAATCCATGGTACCCAGCAAATCCTGTGTTTGTCATTCCAAATCAGCACAAGTTACGACCATTGCACGCAAAAGATTTGCTTGTTTTACTTTCACTGTCAACATAATAAAAATGTGTCAAACATTAGAAAAAATATATATAAATATAAGTAGGGAATGAGCGCAGGTCTCACTGGTTGATTGGATGAGTGCTTTTGGCAGTCGTCTCGGTTCATTCCCCCTCCCTTAACAACTCCCATCAGAAATTTTATGAACCCAGAGATCAATTCTCTTATCTGCCAGATTTGCCTGATGGTGCACAATACTGCCCTCAAATAGCAGAATGGCAGCAGGCATATTTGATACGAGCTGAGCAAATCTGGTTCAGTGGACAGAAGCAAATACTTATTTAATTCACTTCTCTCACTCTTCAGTGAACACTCATGTTTTCTTAACTATTCTATAGTACAGTCTTCCTGGTCGCATGTATTGAAAGATTTTAAGTTCACAAGCTCTGCAATGAGGATGATGCCTATTAGCAGTCAAAACCTGACTTTGCCTCTCTCTACCACTCCCTCCAGCTCCACTCACTGCAGGCCTCTCTCAGTACTTTGACTCAGGCTCTGTAAACTGCTCCCTCTGGAACCTGCACCAATCCCAAAATGTTGCTCAGGCAGCCACGGCATCCCCTAGCTCTTAACACAATTACTTCCTCCCCTGGCAGCAAATCTGAGATGTTAGGTGTTTAACCTTGTTGCAAAAGTCATTTGCCGTGTGTACAACTATAACTCAATACATGCATAGCTGAAGGTGACAGTGTACAATCACATTAATGCCAGTTGAAGAATGCCTGTGAATTCAGGGAGCACCACCTATAAGGGATATTTGCACAGGTGACATTTTTTGACACTGAGCTCATGTCGTTTATTGAAATACAACACAAAACATAATAATACGTACATTTTTAATTTTATGATATATCTATGATGGAAGCCAACTCTAAGCCACTACTGCTCAGATTTTTTTGCCTTGCAAGAGTTTTTTTCTACAGAAAATATTTCCCATTAGGACCAGAATTACTGCTTTCTTGGTGGCACATCTACCAGTATGTATTGAGGGGACGAATGATTTGTCATCAGCTGTTGAGTTTTGGCCAGTTCTGTTTCTGGCACTATTTGGAGAGCTAACAGCTTAATATCTAGTGCATGCTTCTCCATGTAACGAAACCCAGCGAACAAGGGCAGAATCAAGTGTTGATGAAGACTATTAACAGAATCCACAAAGTTCACTTCTTATGGAAAAAAACCCCACACCTTGACAATGCTGGATCCACCAGCAGGTATTAAAATTACTGACCAGGATGGGCGCGTCAATCCATTTGAGGGCCTTAGCCAGGATGGAGGAAGTGAGCCTATGGGAGCTCTATTTTTCCCTCCTCTGAAAGGATCCCCTGCCCTAAGCACTCAATTGCAATGTTACTCAGGCTTCAGTTCTACCATTCCCTCTCGTCTAACATGTATGGAAAAGGAAAGACAGTGCTATGGTACATGCCGAGTAGAGTTCAATTTGAGTTTTACATACAGAACTTTTCATAGTTTGATTTCTGGAGACTGCTTCTCTTTCCTGTGTACTGTCTCAACAGCTAAGATCAGTTGGTACTCTTCTGCTAACACTCAGACACAGAAGTTCTTAGCCGAGGGTCCTCAACTCAAACTTTTTCCTTTACTAGTCAAATAGAGCTTAAGTTTGTTGATCTCCACAGAATACTACAAAAATGCCTGCAAAGATCTTCTGCGCTGGGGAAAACTTGCTGTGGACTAAACCAAGTTCTCTTTTGGGTTAACCTGATTTGCATCCTTTTGTACGGTGAGGTTTAAAATACTTGTACACATACCTAGAGAATAAAATGAATGCATTTAATTCATTTACTGAATAAGGACACACTAGAATAAACCACTAGGTTCTGCCTTAATGCCTAATAAAACACTGGTGTTAATTAAATTAACTTTTAAATGCTACTTATCAGCAAATCTGCCAACTGTAGAATTCAACTTCTTGTTGATGCAGAAACCACGCAGTAACAAAGACCATTAATATGCCACACAAGTGATCAGTATCTCACCAGTTTAACAGGATACATGCTTCCAAATATGTAAGAACTGTAAACACCACATATAATTTTACAGATTTCAAACACGTTGGTCATTTTCTTTCCCCTCTCCCTCTATCTATATGTACTTTCAAAGAAATACAACTTCCACTCATTAGTGGAAAGATTGTTCCAGGACATCTTCATCAAAATTCATTACAAAATGCATGCAAAGCCAAAGTCATTTTTACATGCATAGCGTAGAGCAATGCAATTACTATGCTCTGCCTCTGCTGGCATATGCTCAAAGCTGCTGCTGGCACCCAAATGGTTCTGGTTTCTCTTGGAACGGACAGCTGTCAACACACCAGCAAGCTTCCCTTCCAGATGTAAATTATTCATGTATTTGAGAATATCTGAGCAAGGATAAAAACACCACAATGAAATCTCATGGAGAAATTTCACTGCTCTTCCCATTTATGTTGTGTTTAATAGTTGACCATAAACCGGAACTTTCTCCTATACAGAAAAGCATGCACATATGCTTGCGTAGATATGGTCCAAACACAACTATACATAGATACTACAATAATGAGAACTACAGAAATGCCCATAAATGAAAATAAATAAAATATAATACATATCCGTGTCTCATAGGAACTATGAACTCGAGTGCAGTGTTATCATGGAAAACAATAGCACTTTGGAAAGGAAGAACACGGACAAGAATGGGGTATAATGCCAAAAACCACAGGAGGTGGCCATTAATGCCCCGAGTCAGTCACTTTTTCTGCCCAGGGGAATAATAGTTTTTGCAGTACAAGGCAGTCTATATATGTATTATTAAACCCTTTAAAAATGGATTCTCTAATGGTTCTATAAATGAGAAGTCTTCCTCCAAGAGAGCAGAAAATCTTGTTATGTGCATAGAATCTGCCATCTTCCTGGACTGATGGATGCTATTTTTGATGGGGGTTTTTTTGGTAATTTGAAAACAACTGCAAGTTCTGATTCTCAAAAGCGATGTTCTTTGTATCTAGGCTTATCTCCCCTCTTTGTTGTTTCTTATATTTTAAGCAGCCCATGAAGCTTTCCAGCATCTTGTGGGATGTGAGAAGATCTTTTCTTGGTATCTCTTACCAGCCCTCTCACTCCCTTAAGCTGAGTCCTCACATCCCGCTTGAGGGCAGAACAAGCCGTGCCCCTTTACAGATTGCCTTTCCTTTTTCTGATCTCAGTAGTAGCACAAGGGGTTTCCTATCTCATGTAGCAAAGCCCAAGATGTGTTTAATGTATTTTACCCTGAGGCAAGTTCAATGTAATTTCTGACATCTTAAGGAAGGCAAAGTTAAGAAGCTAAATTGCAGTGATCATACTGTTGCACACGGTATGGGAATGTAGTCAGCTTCTCTGCAGGATTCTTTACCTCCTGAGTGATTTCTTGTGAACAGATCCTGACTGTTGGGGGAAGAATCTAATGGAGAACAACAAAACCCTATCAATTACCTGCTTCCCTTCAGATGCCACTTCCCTCACCACAAAACCCTATACCTGCATTTCTTACACAGAACGTTCCTAATATATTTTAACATTGGTTTGGAAAGGGGAAACATGATTGTTACCTTATCTGGCTTAGGGTTACCATATGTCCAAGGTTTTCCTGGACAAGTCCTTTATTTGGGTCCTCCCACCTCCATCTGGGTGTTTTTTTTAAATATCAAAAAATGTCCAGGATTTTACTCTGCTCGGCATCCAAGTTTTTCCTGGCACTTTCCAACTTCCCCTAGCATGGAGCTGCTTGGTGCTGTCAGGAGCAGGGGAAGAGTGAGTGGAGGCAGAGAGCATCATGCCCGTGTGCATGCACATGGCTGGTATGCAGCTGGATGCAGGTAAGTCTAAGGGGGGTGGAGGGCCAGGGCTTGCAGACTGTCCAGGGGGCTATGTGTGTGTGTGTGGTAGGGATGTGTAGATGAGATGGGTATGTGAGGGGGGCAGATGCCTGGCAGCACTGGAGGAAGCTGTTTGGGTGCTGGGATTGCAGCAGGGCAGGGGAGGTGCCTGCTCCTTCAGCAGGGGAAAGGGCGGGGGGGCGGGCCTTCTGGGGCAGCAGGGAGCTGCATGGCCAGGCTGGTGGTACTGAGGCTGGTGCTGTGCTTGCAGGGACAGGGCAGCTCGGAGATGCTGCAGGGAGCAGGGGGCTGAAGGCTGGCGGGGGGGGGGGGGGGGGGGGGGGGGGGGGGGGGGGGGGGGGGGGGGACTGTGGATCGTGTGTGCAGGGCACAGGCAGTGCCAGGGGCCTGTGGGTCAGGTGTGATGGGTATCAGCAGGGATGGCGGGGGCTGCAGGTTAGGAGTGAAGGGCACCAGCATGGTCTGGGGAGTGGGATACTGAGCGTCAGGAATGAGGGTCGGCAACAGGGCTTGGGGGGCTGTGACTTGGGAGTGGGGGGCAGGGCAGGGCATGGGCATACCATTGCCCTGCCCTCCTCAATCATACTCCCCCCTCCTCCTTCCCCGACAGGTGTCCTCTTTTTCAAACTGGAAATATGGCACCTCTAATCTTGCTACTGAGTAAAAAAGGATCTCTTCAGTCCCTTTTAACAGTATTGAGAAGGCAGGAGAAAATATAGCAGACAAATAAAGAGCAGCCAGGGACAGACAGGAATTGAAGAGCTTTGCCATCTTACAGCACAGGAAAGAGTCTCCCAATAGCTCCTGATCTACTGATCAATAAAAAACAATCGTCTATTATTGCACTGCAAACCATGACACTGAAGTAATGTATCTTTCTGTCATTTTGATATGTAGGTATTGTATTATTTAAATCCTATAAAACAAAAGGGATCTTGTGGAATAACCAATAACCTTAGGTACCCCACTTATGAAGCCTATAATTACACGCAAAAAAGTTTTCCCTCTCAGAATTCCAATATCTCCAACATAGCAAAGAAGATATAGAAAGTTTTCTGTAAAGTACATTTTATCATGCTTTCCCACCCGGTATCTCTGAGCCAATTTCATTGTCATCTGGAAATAAGGAGGGGGGAAAAGCAGCCATTAAGTTTTGTTTAATAAAAATCACAGTATCGGCATCATTGTTAGTGCAAAAAGTCAGGGATCCTCTAGGGACTAACATTGATCTAAAAGCCTTTTCCCATGCAGAGCTCTTCATGTGTTTGCTACCAGAATTTTCTTTTTGAATAAACATTGCTTCAAAATCAGAGCGCGTCTCCAGTGGGCTGGAAACGTGTCTGAAGGGTCAAACAGAAGTTCCACACACAGTCAGCATAAAACTTTAGAAATGGAAAAAAAGACAGATGCAGCCGATCCACTGGATTGACAACAGAAGTTCACTAGACCCCAATTTTGGTGACTCTCAGGTGGAAGGTGAGGCATCTCAGACCGCAAGGGTGCTCACTTGCTAAAAAGGAGCTCTGACCAGTCAATGTCCAACATATAAAGGACACAAAAAGGTGTACAAGACTCCCATGACACAGCACCTTCTTGTGAAGCTTTTCAAAATAAGTTCTTCATTTCATGTACGCACTATATAAAAAGCAGGGCAAAGGGAGGAACTACAAGGACACTTTTGAAAGCAGTTGAAATGTCATATTTGGAAAAATCTTACCTTTGAACATTTATTCCCTTAAAGGAGTGACAATTTTAAAGTAAAAACATATATGTGTGTGGCCTGATAATGGTCTGCACTGCCATGGAACAATTCTCAGAGAAGGTTCTTTGGGCAAATCTGATACATCTTTTATTAAACCAACTCAAATAGTTAGAAAAATTCTTCTTAGCAAGCTTTTGGGTATAAATATCCCTCATCATGCTGAGGAAGGATCTGCATCTGGTGTCCAGTGGACAGTAAGAGCTGAGGTTTTTGGAGAGGCGGTCTGACTTGTGTCATTTCTCAGTGAATGCCTACATCTGATTACAGCAACTGTTTCCAAAGCGTGTTCTCCATCCTTTAGTTCATTAGAATTACCAAACTCAGGAAAAAGGGAATCCCTGAAGCCTATGACAGACAAAGAGGACTAGGTGAACCTTTAATCTACCCAAAGTTTAAGTACATAATTTCAGGTACCTACTGCACAAACTAGGGAAATTATGAAGCGTCTCAAGACTATTAAAAACTTACTTTTTTCCGGACAATTTTGGGAAAGCCTTACAGATTTGTTCACTTTTAACCTCAAAGTATCAGAAACATTTCAAGGAACTGCAGATGTACGGAAACTGTATCCAGCTGCATCTTGCTATGCGTACAGGGTGCACAACTATTTCACCAATAATTATGAGATTCCGGGAGAGACAAGAGAAGCTGTCAACTTGAATTTGTGTTCTTCAAGCCCTTTGACAATTTGTACATTGTGAAAAGGGCCATAAATTCCACAGGTTTATGAAATCAACCACAAGCATCAGTACAAGGAAAATGCATGCAAGGGCAATTCCAGCCGCCTAGAAATCTTATTGGAGAGGAGGGAACACAATCAAACTATATGCCATTTAAGTAAAACAACAATTTAATTCCACGTTGTGGTTTCTTAGCTTTCAAATTAGTGCTCCATTCACACTCAGCTGAGCTGCATTTAAAAAATTCTTCCAGGTTGAAACTTATACTCCCAAATATTGTTATTTTAAGCATAAATCTTATAATGTTCCAGTTCATGTGACTATTAGTGTTATTCAAACCTTTCAGTTTCAAGGACTCATTATAAACAGATATAAAATTTCATCATAAAATATCACACAGAACACAACAAGTCTACTACTGACAGATTTTAAATGATTCAGTAAGAACTCTTTGACCATTTTTGTGACTGAATTGCAACAAATTAACACTGAACCTTAAAACTCCATAATAATTTTGTTCTTTGTCTAAATCTTCAAAAATTAAAAGCTTTGTGCTTTTGCCAAGAATATGTGCTGAGCACTTTAGCTTTAAAAAAAAGTACTATTTATTTAACAACAACCACCACCATTACGAACCAACGTGTCAGAGGACAAGTATTTTGAATAGAGTTCTTTTAAGTTACATTTAAACACTTTTTATACTTTTTTTTTTTTCCCTCTTCCAGAGGAAAAAACCCCATGTGTTTACATATTTCTGTACTTTTCTGAGAGCTCTTTTTTCCATTGATCTTTGTTATGTTTTTACTAATCTAGATCCCAAAACATTAATCAAAAACATCTATTCAAGTTCTTTAAAATCCCGCTCAGGGAGAGACTGCTCATCTTTGGGTCCAGGCCGCAGAGGGAGGCAATCACCAACTGAAGATGTCAATTACATACAGTTTCTTTTAATTTAATTTGATGCCTAGGGAGTAGCACTCCCTACTGACTTCAGAAAATCTCCTAGCAAGTCAAGAATCATTTTAGCTTGGCCGGGGGGGGGGGGGGGGGGTGGAAATCAGCAAACAAAGCAGATGCAAGCTGCACTTCTTTTAATCTTTCTGAATGTGACTCGAATATCTGTGAAAGGTGCATTTTACCATCTAGGAAACTGAAGTCCTCAATTAAGCTACTGATTAAGCACAGCACAGGCTACAGAAGCCAGTTTTGTCAGAGTGCCTCATCCCCACCCTGAGAAACTATATCTGCATAAGAATTGTTATGATGATTCTGTTTTCATCGTCTCTAGCAACACTGCCATTAAGGATGCTAAGTGCTAACAATACTGGCGAGTTTTTGAAGAATGTGTGGGCACCTCTTACCGAAGAACTAGCCAAATTCTGTCAGTGGATACTTGTTATGAGTTTCTATATTACTCTCAACATTGGCTGGATTTGAAGCAATGGCTTTCTTCATGCTGTTAACCAATTGTTGTTTATCTGGACATCTTTTACCTGGGCAGCTTGGGTATCTAGGTTTATGGTTACATAAAATATTGAAACTGGCTCATCCAGAACCATTTGGCATATGTCCAAACACATTACATTTCCTATAAATTGAAAGCTCTTTAGCAGTAATTACACAATGAAACTTTCTGAATATACAAATTTTCATTTTTCTGTACAGGGGTAAACAGAGTATATGTCTTCTATATCCCTTTTTTTTATTTCTTCCCGTCTCCTTCCAACACCTCTTCCATGGATTGCTCCTGCATTGTGAAGCATGGCTTAGCTTCTACACAGTTCCTAAAAAGAAGCTTTTGTTCTGGGACAGAACCTGAAGTTTGACAGAGAAGTTAAGAGAGATCTCAGTGGGACAGAGCTTTTTCTTATCGAACCCTACTTACTCCTGATAGGATGTCAGAAAGAAATGCTGCTTTCCTGTCTCATATCTGATCATCTCCTACCATTCAGACTGCCTGCAAAAACTAGCCCAAGTCACTTCTACAACATAGGATGATCATAATTGCATCTACATAAGCTGCCTTCACTCTTCCTCTCAGACATTTGTACAATCTAAACTGACAGGATCCGTCTTCAAATTTAAGGCATTAGAATGGTAGAGATCATATTTTCCATGAAAGTAATCCTCTGATGATCTCAGGACACACATGTTTTTATAATATATCTTGTTCTGTAGATATTATATTACCTTTAAATAAGCTTTCTGGATGATGTGGTTCGCTGAGTCAGCTAGTTATCTACAGCTGTAACTTTCTGTCTAAGCTCTCTCCTGCCAGTCGCAGTCTGTTCTCCACAATGGTTAATTCTGGCATGGCAGGATGTCCATGGTTACATGCTTTAGCTTTGAGTTTAAGAATTAAATAACTTTTTGCCTTGTCATTTTGCAAGGACTGCTTGTTTCTCCTTCCCCTTTACTTGAAGGAAGCAGTAGAAATGATATGGTACTAGTAAAGCAAGGTAGCACCCACAGTAAGATTGGCTCCTCTATTTTTTCTCTAGATACTTTTATTTGTGAGTTTTGGTGACAATCTCAGTCCATGAACCGTCATTAAGAGATGCACCTCTCCCACTGCTTAAACATTAGCAGTATTAGAGCCCTGGAAAACACTGTATTAATCATATGCTAAACTGTAATATGCCACAAGTTTGACCAATTTATCAGGCAATAAAAAGGCAAACCAACCACAAAGACGTTACATGTTTAATGTAATATATGTGGAACATTTTTGTGGCTGATTTCTACCAGGTTTAATTTAAACATGAGACATACTGCATAGCATGGGTTTTAATATCCCTGTGCAGGGGGAGCCCACTGACTCCCCACAGTGGAATCTTGTAAACTCATACCACGCAGCCTGATGCCAGGTTGACAGGTCTGCAGAACAGGGATCTGGGAATCAGGGAACTCTCCAATCCCCAGGCGGCCATGCCTCACTATGTGTGCAGTCAGTTCCATGCCCTAGCAGACAGATGATGGGATCTGAGAAATTTTATTCCAGATCCCAACAACTGCACATCCTGCGGTACGGATGGGGATATGTAAATTCCTCAGATCCCATCAGTGATAAAAATATGCCAGCAGCCTCACACATGCATGATTTCAAGTTGATACCAGAGACCACTTCTGATCTGGCTTCATTTGCTATTTACATAGCTGCAACCCTAATACTACTGACTGACACTAAATAGGGTTTACTGAGTTAGCATCCAACAATATGCAAATGAAATGAGCGATTCTGGACCTATACCTAAATTCCATTTCTTCTTTTTAGGGTTTGTTTGGGTTTGTTTTTTTTTTTTGGGGGGGGGGGGGGAGTTAGAAGGGAGATCAGGAATAATGAGATGGGAAGAAAGGAAGATAGGGCAATGGAATAATAAGCAGGAGGATATGGGTGAACAAGAGTGACTGCATGAAAGATGTGTATTTTTGACCATCATTCCAACTTTAAAAGGCAGCCTGCTGATATCACCAGCTTTCAAGGGCTCTGAAGGGAAGTACTATGAAAAACACTGCAATACATTTAATTAAAAAAAATGCACCCCAGTTATTTTTCCCCTTTAAGACACATCTGTTACAAATACCTCTAGAAAACATTACAACAAAAACAAAAAACATTTGTATACATCACCACAAATACTGTATATGTATATATTTCACAGGATAGTTACATGTGCATCTTTTAAATATAGTTAATTCACATTTCATCCTGATTTTTTATAACTTTTTAGCTGTTTAAATCATATTCAGAAAAGAAGAATAATGGCAAAAATCTCTGCTTGACACCCAGTCATTTGCACTGCACTAGTCAGGGACCACACTGGCCAAGAATAACTTAGCCTGCTGAATTATTTAAGCAGTTGTTTGCACTCAATTAGATTTTCATGAAAAGTTAAGCAATAGAGTTATTCACAGAAACTTTTTCATGTTTAAATGAGGTACTCAGACACAATACAGGAAGGCATTTTTATTATTAATACCTGAAAAACTTCATTGTTTGGAGCAACTACAATGTATTAAAATAGCAACATAGTACATGACTACTCACTTGGAGAAAAAGATCTCAAAATGAAGGAAAAATATTTTGTTAAAAAAGTTTCAAATTTCTTCTGTGCATTCGGTATAATCAGAAAGACTACATGATGTGAGCGTATGAACCAAGACTGAAGAACAAGCGACATTTCAGAAGAGATAGCAATGGACAGCAGTTTGTAGAGAATAGGATTTGAATAGTACATCTCACTTAGTAGGAAGCATGCTCATACATAACGCCATAACCGTGCACTTATCACCAGGGATCCAGGTTTTCCGTTTTCTCTTTTAAAGGAGAAAAACACAGGAAACTGTTTCCCTTTGCAGGCTGGCAGAATTCCAGGCTGCAAGAGGCTGCTTGGGACTGGGAGGAGCAGGACACAGGGGGTGTCACGTGCATGTCTGTGTGCACAGACATGCACGTGGCTGGGAATACACCCCCAGGCAGTGGTAGAGAGCAGCTCCCCAGCTAAGTCTAGCGGGGGGGTGAAGAGGGGAGCAGATTTGAGGCAGTGGTAGCCATGGTGAGGGAGGGAGTGGGGCAGGGTTGGTGATTGGGGCTGGGGTGCTGCCCAGCTGCGGCAGTTCCCGGGCCCAGGGATGGGGCAGGAATGTGCAGCCATGGGCCCTGGCCAGGGAGCAGGGCAGAGCCATGGGGGGCTGGCTGAATCCCCATGACGCATCAGCAGAGAATAGGGGGACACATGCACCCCCCCATTTGTGTCCCCATAACGGGGCATGGGGCTGCAGCCTGGCTACTGCCACAGCTCAGTGGGCAGGACCTGGCCTAGGAGAGCAGAGGTAAGGGGCTCTGGCTTAGGAGTGAGAGGCAACAGCATGGGCAAGGGCAGGACACTGGCATATCAGGGTTGCTCAGCACCACAAAGGAATAGGAGCGGGGGGGAACAGCCACAGCTGGACCCATGTCCTGGTGAGTGAGGAGGGCAGGGGGAGCTCTGATTTTCCATGATTAAAAAACAAAAACAAAATCAAGCACTAAAATATACCAATATTTAGAATTTATTTTATTATAATGATTGAGGCACTGACAGACTTCCAATTTGCTTTAAAATTGTAAATATAGCAATATAACATTGTGTTCAAGTGATACCTATATATATGGTGGCATTTCATTTTAATTATGGCAGAACTCAAAGATATGCTGAAAGAAGAGGGGTTTTTTAAAGGAAGATGAAGACTAGGTAAGAGAGAAATCCAGGAAGGCTGGATTCCCCATCTGGAAAGAGCTGTACAGCAAAGCTCTATACCAACAATAGAGACTTTGAAGAATAAAGAGGAGAGAGAAGTGCTTATCTTTACTTCAGCCCAAATCTCTAAGAAGAAAAAGTACACACGTGCCCTCTCTCAGCAGCATTCTTTTCAGACCAATGAAGATAATGCTCTAGTCCAGTGTTTGGCTACCTTTTTGTGGCAGCTGGCTGCCATGAACTAGCTCAGCGCTGAGCTGCTGCTGCTCCCTGCCACTCAGCTGTGACCTGGGCAAAGCACCCTCCAGCAGCCCCTCAGCATCAAAGCTCCCAGGTCCATGGACCAGATCCAACGGCTCTGTGGCCTGGATTGAACCAGCAGGCTGTAGGTTGCTGACCTCTGCTGTAGTCTCTCTCAAATTATGCCTTCCCCTACAATCTATTAAAATCTGTATCTTTAATTTAGAAATCAATTAGAAAAGGGAAAGGATTTTAAGAGAACATACAAGCCATGATGAATTCCATCTGAAAAACAATCAAGCAACGCTTAGTAATTTACTTTTCCCAGAAAGACATGCTCCTTTTTATTTGAAAGACATTTTCAGTCTCCATGCTGACGTTTTCAGTCTCTTCCAGCGTTATACAAAAAAAGATCACACAAGCTTGTAATATTCTTAACAGGTGGGCCTAGTATTTTGGAATCTTCCTCCTTCCTTTAAGAACCTCCCAAGAGAAAGCTGCTCTCAACAGGAAACCTATATTATTATACACTCTTCTAAATGACTGTTACATTTTACACTCCCTCACCCTATTTCCACAACAGAGAGCAAGCTTAAAGAATAAAAATGTCTAACAACACAGGGGTATCTGCTGGCTTCAAGGACTCATTTGAAAGAGAAAGTCTTTTTCAGCTTCTAAATATTGTATCTATTGTCTTCAGGAAACAATTTTCTGCAAACAAACATTACCAGATGTTCCTCCTTCACTATATTATGACCAGGACCTACATGAGAGGCATCTGCATATGCTTGGAAACTCAGGGTAAAATCTGGACTGGCCCACAGAGACTTGGCACAGAGAGTGCTAAAAAAAATGCAGTACAACTACATAATTAAACTGACCCTGGACATGGTGAAAATACTTTGTATTATGAGCAAGATTTTGATCACTATGCACACACTCTAGCACAATAAAAGGTGAATAATTCATCATCATTTTTGAAGAAAGAGTATGCATCACTCAACTTGGGGAAAGCACAAGGGATTTCACTGGTATGATTTTTCTTTAGGGACAATGACAAAGTGCCGCTCACCAGCAGGAAACTGAAGCACTGAACTGTGTTCTATGTGCCATAAATCAACACTGCAGCCTACAGGATGTCTCTCTGGTACCAACATACCATCAATTTTTCAATAACCCCCTTAAATAATGGAAAATGTGAATGGCGACAACAGTAATGAAAAATGAAATGTTTTGCACGCCAAAGACTCCAGAATAACATGGTTAGTATGCTGCTTCCACAGTTTAAAGTAGCCCTTTACACGAAATGTGTACTTTTCTGAAAATAAGCTATACATTAATCTCAAAACAATCTGCGTAGTCTCCGAAACATTACATCATTTAGCTCTTATCACAGCTGCTTCTAAGCAATCTGGTTTCTTTTGCAGTCTTGAAGTCTACCGAGGCAGCAGCTACCTGAGGTACAATACTTCTTGTACAGTGACCCAGGGCTAACTATATAGCTTTGCTTCCTAATAAGACAACAACCTTTTCTACAAAAAAATCTCTCTGTGAAGATTTTTTTTTTAAAAGGTCTGTTTAGATGTTGTTTCTCAATCAAACAAGACTATTCAACTACAAGATAGATACTCTGTAACAAGGTCAGCATCCCACATTGCTGTGCTCTTCTTCAGCAGTCATAAAAAAAACAAGTTCATTCATCCCTTGACCTCTTTTTTTCTCCAGAATAAAAAAGGAGACCAGGTTGGCTTAGTGGCATATTAGCAGCGAAGCGCAGCACCATGTGGGAAAATTGATTCAAAACAGACTTGTAGTCCTAGGCACCGGGCCAATGAAGTGGAGAATACTGTGCAGCTTGCACAGTAAATTGAGGCAGTTAGATGCATGTTGTAGAGAAATGGCTCCAGAACTGCAACAGGAAGAGCAGATTCTGGCTTTTACACCTCCTATCCTTGTTAGCGGAACAAGTCATATTATTTAGCATGGATACAGGTGGCACCATTTCCCTCATTTCACAGAATGGGAAAGCGAAGAGAAGAAAGTTGGGACTAAACAACTTGCCCAACATCACGAAACAAAACAAAAACCAATAACTTGATGGCAGAAGTGCCTGAAAAAGCCTCTGACGTTCCAAGCCCTGTCCGTGCAGTCACCAAATATTCACGTGCAGTTGACTTTGGTTGAGTAGGTAAAGAGAAGACTTATCAAAGCTGGCTGAAAACTTTTGCTGTGCTGGAATGGGTCTACTTACTAACATAATCTACTACGGTTTTGGGTCTGAGTTCAAGAATGAATTAATTCAAAACACAGAAATGCAAAGCAAGAAAGGCTTTCCACAGTTAAGTCAAAGCAAATGATGATTCCCTCACCAAGGTCATCAACGCTAGCAGCATATGCACCAATCAATGGCAATTAATCAGGGAGAAGATGCTAAGGAACTAAACTTACCCAGCAAGAAACTACAGAACTGAATTACTTCATTGGAAGGAAAGTTTAAAACAATCTGCTAAACTTAACAAAACATATAACGGTACTATAAAAAAGTTTTAAAAAAAGATAGGATTCCTTTGAGCAGGGGTTTTCAGCCTTTTTTAATAAATGTGCCCATGGCGACCGCACGCAGAGTGGGCGGCGGGAGGGGAATGGCATCAGACACGGGGGTGGATGGTGACAGCATGTGGACCACCCGGCGTGGCAGTGGCAACTGCATGCGGAGCAGTGCAGGGCAGTGGCGGCCACCGCATGTGAGCTCCTGCCCCACCACATCTGGCCAGCCAGGCGGCATCTGTGTGGCCCGCAGAGGGGCACCACTTCCCTCGCCTCCCGGCCCCACTCTTGGGACGCAGTGGCATGGGGTGGTGGCGCTCCATCCCTGCCCACCCGCGCGTATCCCTGGTTGACAACCCCTGCCTTACAGAAAAAGAACAGGCATGAATGACCAGAACAAAACAAAAGGCATTGCTATTTTCACTAAAAGAACCTAAATGTAGAAAAGAAGGGCCGAATCCTCCAATGGCATACTAATTTATGCTAATTTAAACACCCAAGAATATGGTCCTAGAATGCAAGGAATATATGAACGCCCAATTACATTTTACAGTACATATCGGCACGTTTTATCAATTTTATTAGTAAATATCATAATCAGTTCCTGATTAGGAACACAGATTAAGGCAGATTTCAAAGGCCAGCTAACTCTGAACAAGACAAACATGTGGTTTTGAATATATGCAACAATTCAAATGCTTATATGTGCTGTTACGCTGTGGATGCACAAGATGTCAATTAAATATATACCCTCAAAGTTGATTTCCCTTCTACAACATGCATCCAGATGCGACCAACTTCCTAGACTTTTGGTCATATTTTTCACTATTCCAAGGCATTCAAATTAGGAATTTTTCTTATATTTATACAGTTTTTATAGTGAGTGGGTGATAGAAAAAAGTAGTTTTTTCTACTACACAGCACAGGGAGCTGCACATCCCCTCTACTGTTTCAATTATGAACTGGACAGACCATAAAGGGATGAAATTGCAATCTAATCTACATGACTGTGGAATCCTTATCTTCTTTTTTAGGTTCTTAGCTGTACCAAAACTATGGATATGGTATAAGCCAGCAGGAATTATCTGTCATACTAAAATTCATATTAATCTTGGCTGTAGTTTGTGAAATAGGGACACCTGTCCATTGGGCTGTATGACAGTTGTGACCTACGTAAGTTTACAAGGTCACGGAAAGGCATCAATACCGCAATAAAATGCTTAATGCTGCAAATGTATCTGTGATAGCTGACATCTTACCTTGTTCATTAACGCATTAATAATAAACCCCAAAGATACGAGTCTGAATATAAACATCACAAGATTGTGATCAGTCTCCTGGTACATTGATTTTTCACATCTCAGTCACATCAGGCAGCAAACCTTTAAGAAATGCCAAAGGGAGCGGGAACTCTGTAGGTTGCAATGGTACAGAATAGTGGTAAGGTCAAAGCAACCTCAGCCAGATACATTTTTATTTAACAAAGAAATGTTTCTAGGTTGTACTGTTACTTATTATTAGTGCTTGGTTTTATTCCAACTTTCTTTTCTGTAAAAGCCAGAGAAAGCACTTGAGGAGAAAGATACAGTGATTGCAAATTGCTATTATTTGCCACTTGGATTCTTACATTCAAGAACTGAATACAGCCCACTTCTTAACAGCAACAACGCTCATTTCCCATGCAATTGCTGCTTAAATAGTAAGGAAAATGTGCAAACGTATGTGCTGAAGTGGAAATTAGAGCATAAGTGAAGCTCCAATTTAGCTTGCAGCATTTTCACAAGCCAGAGTGAAGAAGTGAGAAACCATAATGAATTCTTACTTTATTTTCCACATGCTGTATGTTCACAATATTTAACCTAACAGTGTAATAAAATATTAAAACTACACTGCTATCCAGGGTGTGAAATTCAGGGGGAAAACCTCATCTACCAGCATGACATGTAATATTCTTAGACATAATGCCCAATAATCTGCACTGACTGTCACCACAGATTCTACTTTGTGATGTGCAGCTGCTGTTAAAAAGTATCTACCCAATGTAAAACGCAAGTGCCACGGGGCACTTCAATAATTGCACATCCCTGCTGGTCACTGCAGCAGTTCAATAAGCTGTCAAAAAAAGAACCAGTCTATCCTGCCAACCTATGACAGAGAGATAGGGAGGCACACAGCAACCCACCCAGGAGAAGGAAAGCTTTGAATTCAAGCCCCCTTGGCCTTGGAAACTAAATGTTTTGATTGAAGCCTAGACCCACTGCTTAGAACTGTGGATGGCATCATGAAGGGCACTCAGTCAAACTAAATATTATTCCAAAACTATACGGACCTTGGATCAGATGTGAAAAATGCTATGGCATCACCCAGAAGTGGCATTCTCCACCTGCTGTCGTATGGGGACAAAAGGCATCATCTCAGAAATTATAACTGTGGTTAAAAAAAAGACATGGAATCACTACTGATGATGAGAAGCCATGTACTGAATGCAAAGATGGGGATAGAAAACAGTGGACCTCATGGAAATAAGAAGGGCGACATCAGTACTTTCAAGAAGAAGGCTAGAAGGAAACTAGTGAAAGAGATGAGCAAGGTATAAGATCTTTTGCACTCAGGCCGAGATGGTTAGAATATACTCTGCATAGCAAAGTAGGAAATGTGAGAGGAATTTCAAAGGGAAGAGAGAAAGAAGAAGGCCAGAGCTGAGATGCACTGATGTCCCTCAGAAGAGACATAAATGAACTAGGAATAAGAAAAGGAGATGCCACTGATTGCAACAGCTCCTACCGCTGAGTGGGAACAAGTCATGGCTCTATACTGTACCTTGAAGCGTGGGGGCTGCCTCAGCACATGATACAGAGAGGCATGTGGTCTCAAACCATGTTACAGGGAAAGCCTGTGCTTGGACCCAAATGAAAGACCAAGTCTTTAGTCCAAGATGTAAAGAGCCTTTCAGATCACTTTCAAATCATACCCAAGAAAAATCTCTCCTTATAATTAATGTCTAATTAACCTACTGCCATTATACCTATTTTTTAATATAAGTTCCTTCCATAGAGCCAGATCTTCAGGTGAATAATGGTAGCCAATTTCTCTTCCTCAACACAGCTCTGCTTTAATTTTGGATCCTGGAGAGATCAGATCAATAACTCATCATCAGCCCAGCCGTATGCTGCATTATGTGGTCAATGTCAGATAGCATACCATTAATAGCCCCATGCAGGTATTGCATTTTTATCCATTTCAAGGTCCCAGTAATTATCTCTAAAGGGCTAGGTAAGCTTTTAATAGGCAGTTCAAAGGCTACTTCTCCTGCCATGCTCTACTGCTGTCACTGAGCTAATTGAGGATGTCTCAACTGACAGTCCCAAGTGCACAGCCTGCAGATTATATTACCACTGAAGATTAGGATGAGTCCATATTTTGGCATTATAAAGTCCACTCTTAATGACTCACATTTTCAAGGCAACATTCCCTAGATAATAAGGCAATGTGATAGTATAGCAAAACATTTTAACAAACATATTCACTAAGGTTAATTAAGAAGGTAAACAAGTAGCATTAGGTCTATTATGTAAAACAGCAATCAGCAATTTTAAATGCCACGTAGGCATTACACCGATGAGTCCAAAACAGAGTGCAGTGTAGCGATACAGTTAGCTCAGGTACTGGAAAGAGTATTGCAGTAGCATAAGTATTTTTATACAGCAGAGCATTGTGCAGTGCTGACATACCCACAGATTTTGACAAACAACAACAAAATAAGCTGACAAATATGACAGATCATGAAACATTCGTAATTCACTGTCATCACAAATAAAGAATAAAACTGAAGTTAGCAGGTACCTGAAAGAAAGTATCAAAGTACTTAAAAAAAAAAAAAAAAAAAAGAGAAAAAGGTCAAAAAAATACAAACACTACTTCCTAAAAAAAAGATCATTCATGAATCTTAACAAGGAGAAAAAGTTCTTAACAAGTATTGACTTTTTAATCTGGCTACTAGCTTGATCATAAGTGATGAAAAATAGCTGTGTGTTCCACATATGTAGGATGGTAAATAAGCCAACAGCTGTGTTTGCCAGCATCTTATCTGCAAGGACTCCCATTGCTAAATTCCAGTGGGAGTAAACAGAAAAGTTGGTTACCTAGCAATTTCTTCTCTGAAACAGACCTCTTCCCCATTTTTAAGTTGTTTGGTCTACATCCCTTCGCCTGCAAGCATCTGGACAATTTTTGGCTGGGGAGACACCATAAGACACTCCAATTATTGAAAGGAAAGAGAAACTTCAAAGAGACTGTGCAACCTCCTGATGAGCGACTGAACCTCCAAACCCAACTGTACTGTCTCCTAAACTAGCCCAGGAATTTATAGCATGCACAGGTTTGTAGGCAACCGGAGCTTCCGGCTCCTTTCCTTACTACAGCTTCCCCAAGAGGGGAAGATGCTGTTAAATCAAACCTTCCCGCTCTTTAAATACTCCATCCTACCACCCGCTCAACAGATTTCATTTGATATCCTATGGGACCCTTGAAATCTTATCAGATTTTGTTTTCTCCCTCTTTCTCATATGTCCTGCTACCCCTCTGTTACAATTTCTAGCAGTAGCCATCACCATTTCACTACTATCCCAGTTCTCATAGACTTCTCCTTAGTTAAATACTTCCCAAAACACAGTGTTTGATCCCAATTCAAAACTGCTGCATATTTTTCAATTGCCCTTGGCCTAAGCAGGCGGCAGCACTGTTTCTTCCCTTGGCCTCCCTGGCCCATTTCCTGAATACAGTCCGTCTGTGTTAACCCTTCCTACAAATTGGGCCCTACAGCCCTAGCTGCCACGGACCAGAGCTGACCCTCCAGATGCACGCTCGCAGCAGCTTAAGCATGCTCTTTGTGCCCAGAAATCCACCCTAGCGAGCGCCCTTTAACTAGGGATTAACACTTCAAGTATACAATAGAGCCCATACAGAATGTGTGTAGGGTTTCCACCCTTTTTACTTTTCCCTTCCTGTAGGCAACATGGCAGGGGAGATTAGCTTATTTTTAGCTCGAGCCAATTGCCCCTGCATATCCCTTGTTCAGTCAGGTATAAACATTACAAGTTAGCAACTTTCAATTGTATGATCTGGTGGGTATAAGCTATAAGCTCCATCAGCACTGTATTCTGTACCCACACAGAAAAATTACAAATGCTGCCATTTCATTCTAAAATAACTTCAAAACATGAACAACAATTTGTAAGCTATAAAAAGATTCCCCTACCTATTAAGTGTCTCTTTCTGAACAAATTAAGGTTATGCCAGGGACTACCCAGAGGCAAGGCTTGAAAAGCACTGAAAAAATTGTTTGATCTCTGAAAGCTACATTGCACCAGCACTGTCCCTCAAGGGAGCCACCAGGTTACCCAAGAAAATATACTAAGTAACTTTTCAATTATTTTTCAGTGACTGACCAAAAAGAGTTGAATCAAATCCAAGATATTAACCAAAGAACTAGGGTCACTTTTCTTCAACTATTTTGTGAGGATGAAACCTGGATGGCTCATACTTGCACTAGCCATTAGTACTAAGCAACCAAGCAAAGAAACCAACTTGACAGATTAAAAAATGATCCAACGCAAGTGAAGAACTAATAACTATTCTTTACAACAAACCAGAAATCGGCTTTAAAAATGCAAGAGTTGTTATTTCTTTCGGATGTGTACTTAACAGCATTTCAGTTGTTGGTCTGGAGTGCTATTCTGAGCTTGCCCTGCCCCTCATGCTAAGACAATATGGTTGCTGCAGGCCTCCTGGCTAGTACAGACATGGATCTTAAAAAGGAACTGACAGTTCACACCCTTGTAAGCTGAACATTAGTGGAGTGACTTGGACGAGCATATGATGTTCAAGTAGGTGGGTTACAACTGACTGTATGAGAAAAGAAGTTGCTTTTCTAGAGAAAGCCTGGTGCTCAATTCAGTTTGGGGTAAGAAAGTAGCAGGCATTTTGCTATTTCTTCTGTCTCCAATTACAGGATTGGGGAACTCCCAAACTCTCTCTTCCCTTTGTTCCCCAGCCTAAGTGCTTCGGTGAAGGACTGGCTGAAGGCACAGCTCTGTGGACGCTGCAGATAGCCAGCCTGTAATTTGATCTTTCATCACATTCTTCATTATATCAGACTGAAGCTAGAATGAAAGCTAGTAACAGATATATTTACACTTCAGAGACCTTGACCCTAGAACATCTTGTGATAGCTCACAGATACCAACACTGTGCCCATGTCGCACCAGTCTGAAAAAAAATCGTTCTGTGAAAGGGGTGCATGCCCTGCAGCTTTAGAAACTGGCAACAGGCCCTTCTTTTTAAGTCAGAAGAGGGCCACTTTCATGTCACAGGATTTAGCCTGCACCCTGAAGTCTTTGAGAAGGCTCCAGTGATTTCAACGGACATTGTATAGGGTCCTTAGAGCCAGGCAACAGATGGATGGCGCTTCCCACATGCTGTTTAATTACTCTCCCATCATGTTTCTATCCTTTTGCTTTTTAGGGTCTTACAAGGAATGTAAGCATGACAGCACAAGAAACCTGAAAAACAAGAGAAGACTCCTGGGACTTTTATATATTATAATCATGAAATTGCAGCTGGGTTGGCTCATCTAAATTATGGTAATACTTCTGAAAGAAGAGAGCACCCTCCCCTCAAGCATAATGAGCAAATCCTATACAGAAAGAGAACACAAGCATTCATTTAAAATTGGACTTGGACTTCTCTCTTGTTCACCATCCACTATGAGCTCATGTACTAATCTTCTGTCCCAATGCCTGCAGTTCTTTAGTCTTTGACGTTGGCCGTAGTTATTGTAGGGAAAATAATATGATTGTTAAAATATTTTGTTGCCCGCGTCACTTCAGAAATGATAACACGGAGCCCTATCTTGCAAATACTTTAAATGTGTAAATACAGTTATTCATCCCACTAATGTCAATAAAACAACTGAAACAAGAAAAATTACTCTTTAGCTTAAGAATTTACTCCGAAGTGGTTAATGAGTAATCACCAGCAAATAAAGTGGTGTCTAACACATGAACAAGAAAAATCTGAGCATTAACTTTTAAGGGAAAGGGGAAGAAAACTACAGCATGCAATCTAACCTGAATTACAAGTACTTACAATGAGTGATTATTTGGCCCCAAACAGAATCGGAAAGCTCCAGTGACTGTACCATAGCGGTACGGCTAGAGGTGTGAATGTGTCTATTTTCCCCTTTCATTTTAAAAATTCAGCTTCCAGCTGCACAAAGGTAATGTTTCTCATCTTTTTCCATACATCTCACAAGCAAAAGGACACTGTGGAATGTTTATCTCTTATCTGGATATTGTCATTTTACTGTCTCAAACGTCTTAAAACAAGCTTCTCACTAGGGAGGAAATCAGTCAGCATCAGACCTATTGGGGATACCCTGCACTTGCTCAATGTCTATAGCTCTTACACAGTTCCAGATGTTCAGAACATTAATAATGCACTAACTCAAAACCTCTTTTTGAAACTTTAGAATGTGCAAATTGCATTAAAACCTCTTTGCCCTCATTAATGGCATTGTTACAATCCCAGTACTCTGGAAAATGTTTTTTGGCATTTGTTTAACTTTGTAATATTGCCATTTACTCATTTTAACAGCCAGTGCTCAAATCTTAATGCTTTTAATAGGCCTAGCTAAACAGACTACCATCTTTTGTAAATTTATTGATGTAATTTAATAAATAAGTAAAAGTTGCGAGAAGGTCCTCCCCCCATCTTTTCCTTGATTGTGGGAAAAAAAAAAAGTGCTTAATTTCTTACCATTTGTGTATAAAATCTGCATGCCTAGGCTTTGTCTGCAGGTTGCTTGATAGAAATCGAGTCACCACATTTGCTTCTTATGGATAGAGATGTTTCTGAACACATTAAAAGACTCGGTTCTCTTATTCCTCTTCTGCTACTCAGAATGGCTGAGGTCTACTTAACTCACCCAAATCTCACTAAAATAAAGGGGGTCTGTCTTAAACTAAGAACAGGCAGGCAATCAGAATTAATACTGAAATTGTATCCTTAATTCACCCTGTCGTATGCAGGGGTGACACATTTACCTCCGGGGCAGGAGACAGCACGTTCAAGGACTTGAGATCATATTGAATGCACACACACAGAGGACAGCAACCATGTCAGAGGTTAAACTGAGGTCTCTTCTGCTTGTCCCTGGTGACTGTCTAGCCTGAAATTAAACATTCCCAGTGTCCTTTTGGAAGCGCCTGGGGTGATACCATTCTTTTGGCCAATATAGCCTCAATTAAATGGGTATCATCTCCCATAGCTTTTTTGTCAAGCGTTCTGTACTACAGCCAAAGCACTGTTTCAACCATGTTGTGACTGATATTTGTCTATCCAGTCGCTATATCCTCAGGCATGGAGGAGGCTAAACAAACTGTATATGCTATGATCCATTTTCCTCTGTTCTCAGGAAGAGGGCACATTATGACCTACAGACATAATGGGATAGGTTCAAAGGGCATAAACCCAAAATCTGAATTTAGAAATGTTGATACAATTGTAAAGGTGTTCTTGACAAATGAAATTCAATTAGTTTAAAAATGAATAAAGTACCTGCATAAGCTCACATTAACTGTACCTGAAGTCCTTGATGCATAGAGCAAGTTCAGCACAGAGCTTAAAAATACCGGGCTTCCCACTACCGTCCTGTTAAATTAATTTAATCCTGACCACTACTAGTGCATTTATAGACCAGTCGATGCCCAATCTTTACTTCCGCTGCCAATGCCACTAAGAAAAGATGCAAGGTAGGATACAATTATGACACGAGCATCAGCTCACTAGACTCTATTAAATTTTTGTGGTCACTACAAAACTTTTCCTGGAGTTGAGTCTGTAATAAGAAAACCTGAAGGCTCCATTTTCACTTAGCAATGCCCTTATCCCACACTCTCAAATGATTATTACCAGTAGCATAATTAGGATGGGGCAGCTGCCCTGGGTACTAACTTAAAGAGGGGTGCGGGGAGGCAGGTGGATAAAAGAAAAGCTGCCGCCACAGTCATACATTCATGGCAGTGGCATGGCAGTAGCCAGAAATCACTACTGTCCCCATGTGTTGCAGGTGCCCTGGGTGCCTGGCTGCTTTGTTACACCTCTGACCGTTGTAGACATGCACTGCTTTCAACAAAATGAACAACAAGGCTTAACCAAACACCGCTTATGGGCTATGTTGCAGAGCTTAAAGCAACGTCTGTTCCATTGTCTGATTAAAGCTTTTGACAAAATACGAAGCCACCATTTCCATAACTGCTTTTTAACCAGTTGCTTGTAGGACTGGGCCACATAAAATATTCAGATTCCAAAAACGTGCAAGAAATTCAGCTTTGATAGAAAGGAAGCAAATAGGGGAATGAGTATGAATTACTGAATGAAAAATAGAAATGCAACCTAAATAAGTGCCATGCTTTGTACTAAAGATTTACGAGCCTGTTAGAACCATTTCTAAGGACCACTGAAGTCAGCTTCTATGAGGTACCTTCCCAGACACAGCTATCAATGATTATTCAATATGAAATTGTTTTTGTAAAATCCAGTAGATAGTTTAAAACTAACCAATACTGTGAACCTGAATGCTTCCTTTATAACAATATAGCCTTACAAAATACCAGTAAGGTGTATATATATATATTTGGTAGCTTTTCTAAATTGAGCTTTGTACTGAGTTAGAATGAAATAGCCATCCCAAACTAATAATGTCAAATTCCTAACATACTGGTTTTACATGGAACATTACTTTCAGAAAGTACTGACTAGTGGCAGCAGAGAAAATAATTTGGATTGTGCTCATTATCTTAAAATCAGAAGTGAATGCAAACGGTACCTTAAAGGAACTGGTTTATGCATCAGACTCATAAAGGTGTGAAAGGTAATCAAGCAGAGTCTGCACTGGATGTAAAAAAAAGAACCAAGACTCGACTCTGGCACCAGACAGAAAGTCTCCCTTCCAAAAATCATTTAACGGAAACTTTGCTACCCACAAAGACAAATTTGCCGAATTTCTTCTCTCTCTTTGTAGTGGGGTGAGAGTGTTGCTGAAGCTGTCATCAGAGAGGAAACGTAGAAGAGCGAGAGGCGTTTTGTGTTATCTTATTATTGGGCCAACTGTATAGTTGGGAGAGAAGTTAAGCAGGCGTCTCGACTCGCCTTTCACCGGGGTGGTAACTGGCCTGGCACTTCCTGGGGGCTCCGGCGCCAGCGGGAGCCCCACCAGGCCACCCTCTCCCGGCAGGGTGCAGTTTCCGGTCGTACCCAGGACCAGCAGCCTACTACCACCCCCTGCAGCTCCTCCCCTTACCTCAGGATGCAACTCGGCAGCCCTCAGGCCAGGCGATCTTGTTGCCTCTCCTCCAGCAGCCAAACTGCCTTGTTTACATGAGCAGCCCTGGGCCTAAAATGGCTGCCCTCATTAGGCACCTGGAGGCTGCCGGCTCCAAGGCCTTACAGGGGCAGGTACACACAGTGCCCTGCCACACACTGTATACAGAAAATCTGCTTGTGCCCACAGTTCATCTAACTTCTCTCCCACCTAGGGTCCAAAAGACGTTCCAAAACAACCTTCATGTCTTCTATCTAGTTACACGCTCTTCTCCTGGGCTCTACAGCATCATGTGCACCTAACGATGCTGGAGGCCACAGCTAAGAGCTTTGTTTTGCCCAGTTTCCAAAATCTTCATTTCTTCAGAAGAGATCTCATATTAAGATGCACTGTGGTAACAAGGAATATTATAGATTCAAATCAAGAACACAAATGAAGAAAAGATACTGATGAAAAGCTGATTTCCTCCTAAGAACATTTGGTTTTGCTCCGAGTCACAAGAAGAGAAAATACTTTTTAGGATCAGTTTTAATTAGAAATCTTCTTTAAATGATCTGTTGAGCAAAGTAATCTAGATGGCTCATGAATAGGTAATCTAGGCTCTTCCTTTGCGATTTAACCGGGGTTCATTAGTTGCTGTTATTCTACAAGTAGTACTGGACTCTTTCTTTATCCTTCTTCTATGGGAAATGCTGACCAACATAATTCAGCTCTATTTTCTTTTTCTTTAATTCTCATCTATGGTGAATCAGGTCAGGGTGAATAGAAAAACAGCACTCCTTTAAAATTAAGGCATGATGAAAACCTTCTCTAGAGCATGAAAACCAGCTTTACCCAAAGGAACTCAGTCTAGGAGGAAATAAGAGAGGAAAAGGTACTCTGGGAACTAAAGGGACCTAGAGATCATTTCATACACGATACTTCGCATTGCATTTGTTAGTGTCCACATGCAGGGGTTTTTTTCTTTTCAACTTGCACACTCCAGGCAGTACTGTATATACTAGGTGGTCTGGAGAGCCCAATAACTCCATATCACATGCTCTTCTAACATATGATATTTTAAACTATGATGAAAAACACATCTACCAACCTTCTATAGACTTTTCCCATTAACTAACATTTAACTCCCCTAGTACCTCCCACACAAAAAAAATAGCTGTATGTTATATTCTGAAAAAGGACTCAATGTGAATGCAGCGTAGCAAAGTGTTGGTGGTTTTGCAGAAATCTGCTGGTGGCATGTTTACTGCTGCTTCAGATAATGACTCATCAAGGCAAAATGGTTCTAGACAGCATGATAGTTACAGAAAGCAGTCATGCACTAAAGCTCGGTATCACAATGCACTATACAGCAACTGCTGTGAGAATTACAGAAAACATGGATGTAAAGACTGACTTTGTACCAAAGGGTCTTAAGGGCTGAATCAGATCATTCAACAAGTCTGGAGAGAGTCACGAGAAATCAAACAAACAAGCCATATAGTATTTATATCTTTTTAGATTAGTATTCATGAAGCCCCTTTATTTTCTTTTGTGTACTATGTACAGCTCTCTGTTACGGTCCACTATAAATTATACATCATCACCCAACAACTGTCAGGCAGAACTTTGCCAAACGAGCAGAAAAGTTAAAACATTAAATTCTTGACTGTCAGAGGCAATGGACATATAATTCAAATCCGAATCCATAGAGGACTTTTGATTTGTGAAAGGTGAAGGAAGAAAAGGGTGAGGTCTCATCCTCAACAGAAGGAAAGCCTGCGAATCAAGAAACTCAAAACAATTTGAGCACCTGATCATCTTGTTTTTAATTCTAATCTCAACATTATGAATCAACATTTAAAAGAAATAAATTAAACAACAGAGCAAAGAAAGGACCAAGATTATTGTTTAAAGATTACAACTGATTGTAAATAGCTCCCAAAGAAAGGTCAGTTAATTCATCATGATGGATCATCACTAAAATTTATAAGCATTAGCATTTTTCTCCTAGCTGGATAGTCTGACTTTGATATGACACATATTGAATGAATCATCTAGGATGCAGGCACCAGGCAAGATATATCTTAATGCAGACAGGTCGGCGACATGAACCCTAATGGTCCTTATCTTAATCTTGTTTAAAAGCATCTTAGATTTCTGAGTAATCTTTTCACATTCTGATATTCTCTTTTATAGAGTGTTTTTGCTAGGAGTTGCTACTGATTTTAACATAAATGCATTTTTGTTGAATAGCATCATCAGTTTGTTTTCCAGGAACATATTAACCTTCAAAAACTGTGGCCAGGATTGTATTTCAATAAATGTAAAATTTGAGTTATTTAAAAATAATTTCAAAGCCAAAGTAACAGAATTGGGAAATTCTGAGAATTTTGATTGGGAAAACATAAAATAGCATATTATGGCACACTATTCAATATGTAAAAATAGTGTGTGAAGCTATACCAAGACAGCTCTGCATGTGCCTGATGCATCACTTCTACCTCCTACACACATTTTGCTATTAATAAATCTAAGATATGTTATGCATGTAATACCTAGTGCTATTTAGTTAATAGCAACATTTAAAACTTTGAGAAATTAGAAATAAACAATTCTCTGATATTTGTCATTTCTTGGAGCAGTGAAGTAAGTACTATATCCCTTAAGCCATCTAAATCTAGCGTCTTTCAAAAAACCCCAAAACAACTGCAGTACATTATTTTACTATAGAACCGTAATATTCAAAGGCATCATCAACATTGGGATTTGCTGTGTTCAGCATTTAACAAACACATAAATAGTCACAGCCTTTGGCCAGGAAAAAGAAAAAAAAATCAAAACATAAGATCCCATCAGTGAATAAAACAGTAAGATGAAAGAGGGTATTAAGGAAAAAACAGTAGAATTAGTAGTAGTAATAACAATGCAGTAGGATTAACAATATCTACAATTTGATTCCAAATCCTTTAAACATTTTTTGAAGAAAATTTCAAGCAACAGTCCATGATTACTTAATCATCTGCCTGCATATCCCTACCAGTAACAGAGACAATGGGTTCACTTATTTCTAAGTGATTTGAGTTACTTTGTTAAAAAGGATCACAAATCACAGCACAGGAGCAGGAGATGTAGAAGACAGAGCATCCTTGCCATGAATAAAGGTGCAGGATGGATTTCAAAGAAAGAAGATAATTTGTATTACGTGTGCATTTGTCCACCCCCTTTTTGTCAGTTAAAAAGGGATCTGAGGAGTCCGAGGACTTGACATTCGCAACTTATCAAAGGGAAATTTCACATTTAGATGGCGAATTATTTTGCTACTGGAAATCAAATGGGGCTTCTTCCCTAGAGAGGCTCAGGAATCTAGTATATTTTACACCATAATAAACACGCTTACATATATCCATCTTAGGTGTGTATTCTGAATCTGCCTTTATAGGTACATGGACAAAGCAGCTCCATGATTAATCAGAATTCTTAGATTTTTTTTTTTTTTTTTTTTTTTACCCTTTCAGCTCTGCTTTTGCACTACAGCATGGTGCAAATACTGGGCTGGTGCAGGATGACAATTAAACTGGAGGTGTACACATAGCGCTTTAGCTCATGCAGCATACTTTAAGAGAACAACTCGCAAGGTATTATCAATGCACCTGCAGAACCAAGCAGGCAGTGGATAGCAGCTGCAGTCAAGTAGTTCTGTTTCCATTCCTTCCTCTCAGGGAGAGATCTTGGGCAATTTTCTCCTCTGCCCAGAACCCTCACTTGTGCATGTTAAAGTAGGTTTCTATTTTGTTGCCCTTCCTTTTCACCCTTTATCTTTCTAATTATCTTTCTAATTAGTTTTCTAAAAGCACATCGCTCAGGAAAGAAAGAAGTTAGGATGACTAATAGTGAAACAATGTAGGCTGCACTGCTATCAATCTGATGGCATATTTTCTCTGAAACTCGGATGCGAACTAGCCAGCTGGGGATATGTCTGGAGAAGGTGGCAATGGAGCTGATGGAACAGGGGAATATCACTGCAGGCATATTTCTCCAGGGAGTTGCACTTTACCTACCGTAAACATTTAAATAGGCCATTTCCATTGAACGAGGCACGTCATGTGGTCTATTCCATGAACGACAGTTGCACACCTCATAGACAGGAATTTGGGAATTGTTTTGTTTGCCAGTCCAGGATGATGAACTTCCAAAATTTATGAGATCATAATTAATAGCAAAAGGGGCAGTTGACAAAAACAACAAGACATTCAATGAAACTAAATATATTGAATGTCTATATGCTGAAGATTGAAGATTTATTCTGAACTCAATTTCTACTCTTCACAACTAAGCTAACAGCAAAATCCCATGTCTGAAAGATTTCAACTACTAAATATAAAAGCAGTTTCCATCAGATTTCCTTTATTTGAAAAAACAATATATTTTCATATTGTTTGAAAAACAATATAATGTGTTCTCTACTACTATAATGATCAATCACTGAAAATGCAGAATCAGAATAATACCAGTTATTTGCCAAATTGTACCGAGTTTTCAAGGTACTACCGATGACTTGCAACTCATCTGAAGAAGTTATTCATAGAAGGAATAAGGATCCTTTAACTTAATACTATGAGCTCAAATTACAAGGATTTAATGCTGAAAATAATTTAACTGAATTATAAAAGTATATATCACCTATTTTTTGTATGTTTGTTCAGTAAACAATATGAAGGGACATGTTGGGAGGACAAGAGAAAAATACAACTCACGTTATAGCCTTGGGAAAATATCTTCTCTCAGCTTATTTTAAAATCATTTTCCTACATGGATTAATGTGAAGTAGTTGGGCTGACAATTTTATGTACATTAAAATTATTCTAACATGGTCGGGTAAATCTCTCATAGATTATCAATACCTATTTTAAAGGAACAGTTTACAAGCCTCTGGATGGAGAAGAAACTTCCAAAGGAATCTCTCCCAAGAGACAGTTGCATTTTGACCCAATTACTTCTCATTCATGCAAGACAGCCCAATGCAGAATAAAGAGAAGAGAAAATATCGCTTTTCAGTTATCTGGAGTTTACATTTATCAGTCCCTTCATTACTGTTGGGTTTTTTTCCTCCCAGTCAGCCTTTCAGTGAAGCATAATGGCAAGAGGGTTGGGGGTGGACACCTGACTTGTTCACCATTGTCTTTCATTCTTTGTTAAATGCCAGTTACGACTCTAATCACAATGTCTCTAAGCAATTTCAGGTCAGGCAAGTATCATTTCTTAACAGAAACTTGCAAAAAATATTTTAAAACTGTTTATACACAGAAAAATGACTGCTGCACTGCATAACATGTAGCATTATCCCCACTGCTGTTCTATGGAAGTGTATCAAACTGAAGAGAGTCTGGATTTCAATTTCAGCCATAAGAGAAATTCAGTTTCATATTTATCTTGAGACTGCTGGTTTTGCATATTTAATGTATACATATTTTATGAATTAGAATGATGGGTTATTTAGATTTGGTAGTGTGCCTCTTTCTACCAATTCTGTATTGTATGGTCTAATGCAGTCACCTAATGGTTGCTGTTGGTAACTGCAACAATAGCTGGGTTTTGGGTTGTTTTTTTTTTAAATAGACACCAAGCAACAGAGGACCCGAATGTATATACAAAAAATGTATTTCATGTTGGCAGTGTCTGAAACAAAGATATCTATTTTATCTATTCCTTCTGGTTTAAAAATTACTCTTTTTGAAGGACTTCTAAGATTAGCAAAGTGGTCAAAAAACTTACATTGGCTAAGTAGCTCCAGACTGCTGCACTTTCAACAATGCTAGCAGCTTTGACTGTTAGGAATAGTTTCTATTAGACCACTGTTAATTTTACAAAATCACTTGCTGCAATCCAGACATTGTCAGAGTTTGATAAGAAAAACAGGTCTGTACTTAAGATTTTATACTGCAGGCTTATGCTCTTGTTTCTCAGATCTGAGTTAGTTTATTACGAAGTTACAGCCTTTGCCATAATTATAGAGCCACCTATCAGCAACCAAATTTGATAATATGTGCTTTGTAATAGAGAGAATTGATCTCCTGGGACAGCAGGCACTGTGCAGTTTCCACATGACACAAGAAAACACAGCTAGCATTCACAGTGCTGTGAAATGCAACAATAACCAAAGTCAGGAAAAATGGGAGTACCATGCATTACATATAATAGTCACCAAAGAGCCAAAGAATCACTATTTACACATAGCAAAGTTGCCTTTTATGGTAGGCAACTGAATGGCAGGAGTTCCTTAAAAGTTGTTTTTTAAAAAAAATGTTAGACCCATAGGAACAGTTCTAAAGGAAGCACTAAATATGCAAACTTTCTCCACACTACTTTTGTAGTACGAATCCTTTCTAGTAGATGCTAAGAACACAGAAAGCACACTTGGTTCACATACCAAAATGTCCTTTTTTGGAACAACATATACCTTGGTTTACAAACCTGTTTTCAGGCAATCAGCTGCAGCAGGGGTGAGCAAAATGGCCAATCCAGCCAGCAGCCAGACTGCATTTCCCAGCAACCCTCGCCTGCATGGCTGGGGACGGTCCCCACAGAGACCCTAGTCGCAGCTGTGCTGTGAAAGCTCAAAACTGGGGTTACCATGGAGATCAGCCCCAGCAGTGCTGGCAGGGCGCAGCAGAGCAGAGCCGGGGGCTGCGCTGGAGCCACTGGGATCTCACCGGGGCAGGGGGGTGGGGGCAGCTTGCTCCAGAGCCAGGACAGAGCTGAAATCTGTTGCCTGCATGCTCTGGGCAGGGGTGCACAGGCAAGGCATCGTGGCTCCGCTCCTGCTCCAGACCAGGCTGTCACCGCTGAAAGCTGTGATCCCCTGCCTGCACACCCCTGTCCAGAGCATGCAGGCTACAGATTGCAGCTCTGCTGTGGTTCTGGAGCAAGCTGCCCCCATTGTGAGATCCCAGCAGCTCCAGAACAGCTCCCTGCCCTGCTCTGCTGCATGCCCTGCCAGCCCGGCTGGGGCAAGTCTCCATGGCAACCCCAGCCTTGAGCTTTCATAGCACAGCTGCAGCTGGGGTCTCCGTGAAGACTGGCCCCAGCCTTGTGCTGGCGTGGCTGGAAAATGGAGTCCACTGCCAACCGGATCCAGCCCACAGGCCAGACTTTGCCTGCCCCTGAGCTACAGGATCCAAGCAATTCCAACAGGCATCTGCACAGTGTATAGACTGTAAACAGACATGTCCTTGGATGTATCCTAACACAGCTGATCTGCTTCACCAGGTGACATAAACATTACCCATCGTTTTAGGGCAGGGTGTAGCAGCATGATACGCTGGGAAATCCTGGGGCATGCCTCTGCACTCCTGGTGCTTCTGGGACCTGATCCTGCATGCCACAGGAATTGGGCCCTGAATTCCCAGAAGCACCTACTCAGGACAGCTGGAGAGTGGCAGCAGCTCCAGGCTGCCTCTGTTCTTCTGCCATAAAGCAGACATCTGCCACACACAAAAAAGCAGCACCACTGTTTACCACCTATTGCTGCAGTCATTGTTTTGGGCATCTGTGGCACAAAAAGCTGTATGGATGTCTGTTTGCTTGGGCTTTGTATCACCATAAAAATGTTTATGGCAGCACAAAGGTGATGTTTGTTTGCAGCCATAGGGACATAAGGCCACAATAAACCTTCAAATAGGTTTTAAGAGGAGAGAACATGAATTAAGGTTTCCTTACCTTGTAAGATGGCAGAAAGCACAAAACCCCTTGGCCAACAGTATGACATACTGAAAGCAGAAGTGCTCCCACTTCGTCCTGGAATTCAAAAGTCTCCGCATGTTGGAATGTGGCACATAACTTCCGACCGCTGGGGCCTGCTCCAATGGTACCAACCCAGACCTGTTGTATTAATATTTCAGTGTTATATTTTTACGCTTATATCAAGTTAACAGGTAAACTGAAAAAAACCTGACGCCAAATATTAAGGTATTTCTAGGCAGATTCATGCTAAAAAAAACCAAACAAACAAAAAGTAAGAGGAAAAGAAAAAAGGATTACGATACTAAAGCAGCATGCACTGTTATCAAAAGCATTTATTTTCAGCTATACCGATGAAATACTACCTTCTTACTTCCTTTCATATAGGATTACAATTTTTCAGGATATTTTTATTTAAATATTTAAGTGACATTTACACAAGTAAATGTCCATAAATAACTAATATTCCACTAATTTCATAATAGAAGACAATGTTATAATTTCAGGAGAGAGAACCATAATCACAAACATTTACCTGTGAGTTCGAAATAACATGATTTGCCTCAAGCTGGATGGAAAATTTTACACCAAGTTCTGAAGAAAATGAGTCCATTGGAGAGAGTGTACCTGATGTTAGGACAATTGTCCTAACATTATCACTTAAGTCTGAAAAGGCCTGGAGGGAAAACATTAAGAAAATCAGTACAATCTTTAAGACTACTATGTGTACATTTGTGATCAGATTAAGCTAGTTATGTAGCAGTTTTATTTCACACTTAGCTTACCACAGCTGGATTCAAGCACCAGAAGTTAAGCATGTGGACTGCAGTTTTCTGCCTCGAACTCCGCTTATGCTTTGGTCGTGGAAAGAAGCCATTTCTATCTGAAATATCAACTTGGGTTTCACTTGTCCAAACATATGTTTGTTGTAAAGCAACTCTGTAGTCATCCGCAAATCTATAAAGACGTCAATTAATATAACTGTTAATAGATGTAGCCTACAATTTTGTTTGTTAAATGCATTTCAGAATGCCTGTATCATGTTGCTTCAGTATTAAACTTTCAAAAATCAAAGCTATTGTTAATAAAATGCGCTTTTATCTTAAGCAATCAAACTAATTGTGTATGAAACTCTGCCTATAATAAAAGGATCATGCACTACCAGAAGATGTTATTAAAAATGTAATTTTTCAAAGTTACATGAAGCTCCATTTAAAAAAAAAACCCAACAGATTCCTGCTAACTTATTACTTATTACAAAATTAGTTTGGAATCAAAACATTTAGTAGCCACAGTTGGCTTTAATGGGCAAAGTATCAAAATGCTGGTTTATATCACTTTCAAACCAAAGTAAAATAATTAACATACTATTGGAATTAGGCAATGCTATATGAAAATATTCCAGTCGAAACCTTGATAGAAATCTTTGTCAATGTTTATTTATTTAAAAAAAGGAACCTGATTTGGTGGTATGGAACTCGAGTTTTTAATGGGCGTTTACCCACATAAAAGAAAACATTGCCACAATCCTGTTTAAATTATAGGTTTTGTAGGAGAAGCCAGACACTGGCATAGCAGAGGTGCTGCACAGTGGAGAAAGAGACAACTTGGCCAAGCTGCAGAAGTAATCTTGTGCTATGCATGTTTCTACTTTGCCTGGCTCCGACCAATGCTCGTTTGTTCTTTATCACATATAGCAAAGTTACCCAAATGTCCCATAAAAGATTTTTATGCGTGTTTATACAAGGAGGGATAAATGGCAATCAGATGCCTATGAAATGCATTCCCTTGCAATTTTAATATTTCTTGTAGAAGGAAAATAAAACACATCTCAGACTACGCATTTCCACTGACCTGCTGTTATCTTTAAAAAGATACGTAAGAACCATGAATAGTCCATTTAGCACAAACTGAGTGGCAGAACTCACAGTGGGAATCTCAATAAGCTCCTCTCCACCATCAAACCTTGCTACTTTTTCTTCCTTTTCAAGGACGGCAGCAAAATGTTTCTACAACAGGCAAACTCCACATTAACATCCTTCTAAAAAATTCTCTCAGACCGAAAAGCAATACAGATCCAAAGTGTTTGCTAGAACATTTTAAAATATCATTTCCCAATATAGCTGCAGAAACACAACCAAAAGGAAAAATTAAAGAGAAACTGTATTGTACTCAGTGCTTTCAACATGTGTGGCACCATACAGAAAGAGAGGCCCTGTCTGAAGTATGCGGCATTATGCTTTGTTAGCCCACTAGAATGAAGACAGTTAGCAAGGGCAGAATTAACAGGCAATATTTCAAGGAACCACCTTTCAATAATGGCATCGAATCAGTGTATCTGTTGTTAAAACACAACTAAAGTTGTTGTAAGACCAATCAAGCAGGGCAGTGTCTGCTACTTCTGAAAAAATGCTGGAGGCCAGATCTGGCCAGCAGAGTCATTTCATCTGGCGTGTGGAGCTTCAGCAGCATTTTAGCGACAGGGGGCTTCAACGGTGGCTGGGCAGCAGGGAGAACCAATAGCAGCAGTGTAAGACAGGTTGGAAGGGGCCTGGGCTCCGAGCGAAGGTCCATTAAAGTGTCCCCCCTGCTCCAAAACATTGCCAAGGTCTGTTATAGAAGATGCAGAAATCGGTTCCCCACTATATCTAGTTTACACCCTTGTAACTGTAGTGGCCTACCCCTAATTTACAGCAGGCACATATTTTGAAGACATTTCTGAAAAACTAGACTAATTTAAAGAACAATCTATAGTAACTTAAGCATGTTTAAAAAAAATAACCTAACAGCATCATGCATTTTACCATTAGGTTCCATATCATTAAAAATCTACCTGTAAGATGGGAAATGTAGCATTGGTTATTCCCATGCAATGCAAAATGGTGAGCATTTCTTTTCCATTCCAAACTTTACAGGAGGTTTCATACCCTCTTTCTATAAGCTGACTGGAGGTTTGCTGTAACCAGCTGTAAATAGAGAAAACAGTAGTAATTATAAATTCTTTCTTTACTCATGTGAATGACCATGTGAGAGATCCTCCAGAAAACTACACAAAACGGACTTCAAAGCCTGTCCCATACTCCCAGGACAACAACAGATATTTAAATGCATTTCAGTTCTGATTCTTATTCCTTTTGCCAGATTTGTATCTTTGAGCTGCCCTGATTTCAGTGAAGCTGCTCCAGACTCACATTGATGGAAGCAAGGAGAACATTTGCACAGAAGGTTCACATTTCCCCTATATCATTTCCTGGGTTTATTGAAAAAGGGGATAAAATCTAACTTCTTGTTGTTAACCTGTTAGGGATGTTTAGGAAATATTTCTGTAGTTTCATACCAATCCAGAATTTAGTTACCCAAAATATTTTACCTCTATAACTGGATACTGGCTAGTTTGTGCCATCTCCAACGTGTAGCTTTTTGGCTACTAAAAAGCATTGAGTTGTTCTTTTAACCATGAATTATGGCAATTAGGCTAATAAAAACTGCATCGTTTAGTGTTGCTATAAGCAAAAGATGAAGATGGCAGTGTTAACAGATCATTATGTACAGCAATACTGCAATGAAACAGCAGCTTTTCACATTTAGAGACTTGAAATTGTGTTATAATTTAAAAAATTAGCAGTAACCTCATCTTAACTAAATAATCCACTGAAAATGCAGTGGGGCGTCCTAAGCATTTAAGCCTGTGCTCAGGTTATAGCCAGACTCAATTTTGTAATTCTTATATCCCTCATGACAGGGATAACATTTTCTCCAACCCAAATGCATCTCTGGTCAGACATCCACTGTTATGGCACTCTTCCTCTGTCCAACAAAGTATGCAAGCTGTTCCCTCTGAGAAAACGCCAAAGCTGTCGGGTTCATCAGCCAGCAGGAGGCATGAGAAGGACAGCTGTCATCTCCACAACTGTCCAAAACAGGTCTGATATCAACTACAGTAGCAACAATTTGAGGGCTGCTTCAGATTCGGGTCTCCGGCTACTACACTGCAAAACAAAATACCTAATAGAACAGTTTTCAAGTCAGTTTGCTAAACAAAGAAACCCCTAAAACCTGATGGAAATCTCCCAGTTGACCACAGTTTGCAATATTTAAAGAAACAGCGATACCTGAATTTAAGGATCAGCCCCAATTCTTCAGCTATTACATCAAACACAAAGAATCAGAGTTATGGCCATAATATAAGAAACAAAATGAACGTGTGAAGCACAGAACACACTCTGGAAGTATTACAACATGTCCTCATCCTAAACCTTATGTCACATATCTTTTGAAATGGTCAGCTGCTGAAAGCAAACAGCAATCAAATTAATATTATACCAGTCTAAAGTCAGAGGGTTTAAAGTGCCATTTTAAATTCTAGAATAAAAACATCCCATTTAAAAACTGAATGCAAAATTATTTAATTTTGCACTCCAATTGACTGAACGAGATACAATACCATTTTAAATAATAGAGCAATACACATGAAATAAAACCTCCTGCTTCCCAAAAAGATACCAAGCGGCGCACACAGTGAAATCCTTGTACACTGGCATGCCTGCAAAGAAACTCTTTAAGCTGGTGTTTTAGCACATCAGTAGCATGTAAACTCAGACGTAAATATTTTTTGGAGGCAGGACCCAGGAAACTTAATGACAGAGAAACTTCCCAATTACCTATGCAAGCTACAACCATCACTATATGCCATAGCATTTCATTAATTATTGGCTATTCACACCCAGTCCCCTTGCTTTCCACCAGATGCTTTCCCTACTATTGGCAGAGTTGACATGAGAATCAACCTCAATTTTTCTGATAAGGTTAAAAGGCTTGAGGCAGTCAAATCTCTAGCCATGTTGATTTTATTTGTTGCTAAGATTTTTAACATTTGAGAGAGCCAGGAAAGGAGAATTAGTGGCTACTAGGAAATCATTCATATCAGTAACACACACATAGTACCACCGCAAAGCAGAGCAAAGAGGGAAAGATGGCCAAGTGGAAGGTTTACCTTATCTCTAACGTAAGCAGGGACTTGCTAACCAAGAAAGACTTCCTTAAGCAGCACTGTAACAAAACCCTGATATCAAACATGATTAAAGAAGGTTAGTTAATATAGACACGGCTGCTCACTTTCTTATTTATTTTTATTCCATGGGCTTCATTGCTCAATTAGGTTTGTCAGTAGATTTTCTTACTTTTGCTGAGGCTAAGAAGTAACATGGTCAATCCTAACTTCTCTAGTGGCAACAGACTCCTCTGCCACTACTCATCTTGTCTCTACCCCTGCTCTTCTTGCTAGTCACCCCAGTCCAGCATCTGGCCTTGTCTCTCTTTCTCCAAGTGGTTGCCTCAGTCCTGTTTCTGTTCTCTTCCTGCTATCTTCCCCACATCACTGTTCCCCTATGTCAAACTGCCAGATCTTGACCCTGTCTATAACTCCTCCTCAAGTTTCCCCCCATACCTATTCCTGTCCTCTCCTTCCCGTGGCTCCTGCTCCTTGCCTTGACTCTTATTCTTATTTTTCTTTCCTACTATCTGCTGCTGCACTCTGCTCTACTACTATTCCTCCCTCCCATCTCTTTATCCTAATCCCATCTTCCATGTCACCTTGGAAACTCTTCTACATCACTCTCATTCCTTAACTCACTGTATTCAAGTCAGGTTGCTTCCTCCTGATATCCCATGAAATTTGGGTGCCAGCTGGGGGAGCACTGAGAAGACAGGAAAGTCTTCTCTCACTCTCAATTATTGTGCAACGCATCATAGTGATAGACCTGGGAGAACAATTACAGGGAAAGCCCTTCTCTACCCTTAAAACCAAAGGAAGGAGTATGTTCGATTAACCAGTGGGGATGGCATTAAGTGCAGTCTGATCATAGGTAGAAGGTCTAATGCTATGAAGCATGCTCAGTGCTGACAGACTCTTTAGAACTGAATTAATAAGACAGGCCTCTTCTGAGAATTTTCACAGGGACAGGAAAAGGTACATCCTAAATAAGTGGGTAAAGCCCTTTCAGTAAGCCCAGTGCCTCTTCCAAAGCGTGGTGCATTAGAGATTTCAACAGAAGAATTGCAAGAACAACAGATTTCCCACTGATCTTGCTCTTGAAAATGGCTGAACTAATTTAGCTGGAGGGAAAAAAAACTGGCCTCCAGCAGATTCACAGCATGGGACAGTGTGGCAAAGTTACAAGCAACTGAAAACAGGATCTTATAGTGGAAAGTACTGGGCAACTTTAACCATAGGCATCGCCATTTGCACAGTCTAGAACAAAAGCAAAACCCAAATGACTGCCTTTTTATTAAATCAGCAACAAATGCCTATTCTCTCCACAAATTAAACACACAGTTTTCCACAGCTTGAGGAGGGAACATCTTCTATGGGAACGTGAGTTTCTCTAAAACTGACTAAACGCTACTTTGTACTTATGTAATACTTCCTCTCGAAGGCTCTCAAAGCATTTGATAAATGTTAATGAATTAGTTCTGACAAAAGCTATGATGTAGAAGAGTGTTATCCCTGTTAGTCAAATGGCGAAATGGAAGCACAGATAGGGTAAAATGAGTATTCAAGGTCTTGAGGTAGTTTTCAAACATGCCTAGATAATTTGGAAGACTAAGTCCTATTTTCAAGAACACAAGTTAAGCACTTAGATACTTCCAAAAATATCTTTCTTCAATCTATTAGTCAATCAATGTCTTCCCCTTAAATCATTCTTCTGTCCTCCAAATCAAACCAAGGGGAACCAGGGAACTGTAGGGTGGGGAGGTGTCTAGTTATGGCATCTTATCACTGATGCTACCTGGGCTCTAGCAAATGGCATTGGTATAAAAAGAGGCCCAGAAAAGAAAGATTAAGAAAAATCAAATACTTGGCAAAAGGAAATCAAGATAGCTGTCTTACTTTGCCAGACTGCAACAGACAGCTCGCAGCGGCTCATGATCCTTCTGTCTGATGTTGTTGTTGACCATGGAATCTAGTTCTTCACGAGCAAATCTCAGCTGGGTTTCTGTAACGCTGTAACTAACCGACTCCCGTGCACAGTCCTCAATATTGTGGGCTTCATCTAAAATGACTACCTGGCCTTTTAGCTTAATTTCCATCTACAGAAGAAAATAATTGTCCAGTAAGACAAAGTGAAATAGATAAGTAAGTAACAGCAGCAAGCAGGTTTGTCTTTAAAATAAAAAAAAAAAAGTTATCCAGATTCTGTCTCACATTTGCAAGCAATAGAATTTTTTTTTTTTTTTTTAAAAGACCTTGATCAAATTTCTGCAGTACAGGAATTAGGCATGTTCTTTTAAAGAAAGACAGAAAAACCCAGTGTGAATGAGAACAAAATTATAAACCTTTTTTTTAACGCTTGTTTTCTACTATGTGAAAAATTCATACAATTAACTGGTTAAAATGTACAACCAGTAAAACTTCTACTTAAATGTTACCTGGGGTATTATCGTATATACAGATTAAAAATAAAACCCAAAACAAACTGTAAACCACCTCTTTTCTACACTCTTTAATCTCTTTAATTTAGGTGATAGATGTAATACTAGAAAGGATTTCAGATAGAAGGGTGGTTTTTTAAAGTTGGCGGTGTCCCTTTGATGTCATATTCTTTGTTCATCTCCATTTACCTTCAGTTAATACAACAAACAAAGGTCTGCTTACAAATATACTTACGCTCTCTCTTATTTGGGGGTCTAGGAGGTAGTTGTAAGGACAAAATACAATATCTGCCCCCGACATGAGCTCTCGAGCTGCAAAATAGGGACATGCCCGCAGTTTCTTTCCCAGGCTCACAAGTTCTTCTATGTCCCAAGCCTGACACGTCTTATGTACAAACTGTAGTGTATGTTGCTCACTTAATTTATGGACACTATGGTAATAAGAACAGGAGCTGCCCTAAAAGTAGATATGTGTAAGTAATAGTTTCAAGTCAAATATAATAAAAACAATGGTGAAAACATTTTTTTTTTTTTTTACATATTTTGTTAAAAACATCATCGTGCAAATTTTTACTTCACTTTAAAAATACTTCGAAAGTGTTGCTTATTATTTTGAATGATTCCAGTTACAAATAACATGTCAGAAACAAAAGTATAACCTCTCAAATGCAAAGGAGTAAAGCATATTTCTCCAGTGGAATCAAAGAAGTCTTTAAATTTGTTTCAGGAGTGTCAACTCAATGGTTGATTCAAAATCAGGAAAAATAGTATAAAAAATTAACACAACAGATTTAGGTTCACCACAAATAAATTAACGCACTCATATCATCACGTTTCCAACCAGAGGTATCTAATGAATTTTAATCAATATTAGAATCCACTTTAGCCTGTTCATGTGCACGAGTCTCTTTGGTAACAGCTCAGGAGGACTTCAGTTTGTTTAACAGTGAAGGTAAAATTATTACTAAATCCATGATTCTGAAACCAGTCCTTCTGCTGGGGTTTTTGGGTTAGGTGGACAGGCAAATCTAAATGTATGGATCAAATCTCACCTGCAAGGTACAGGGAGACTTGGGAAATTTAACACCGATTAACAGAGCTGTTCTTAAGCTATAAAGTGCCCTTTACTTTTCTGCTCTAATCAGCCTGAATGCCACTTTTTTGTTTTTCTTCTTTTATTATAAGTTTAGTTTCCATGAATTAAATAATATATTTCTCATACTAAAAATATAGTATATAATTTGACAATAAGCACCAAGTGGAGAACAGATTCCTAGTAAGATATTCTTTGACAGCATTTAATGCTGCTTGGGCACATGAAGATTGATAACCAGAACAGGAAAACTCATCCCTTTTTAACACTGTAACACAACCCTAAGGGGAAGGTTGTCAGTTGAAGTGTTATCACACTTAGTGCTTTTTTCTCTCACAAATTGTCAGTTATCTATTTATCAACTCACTTCTGTAATATGGTCTTAGTAAACACAGACACCTAGAGTGACAGTGTAATTGGCCCTCATTACCACTACAACTTACCCTTAGGGCTCAAGAACATGAAAAGCAAATGTTCACTTACACTTGAGTAAAAATAAACTTGAAGTCCAAAAGACAAACAAAATTTAGGTCTTAAAAGAAAGAACACTGGAGAGGGAAAAAAAAGAAAAAAGAGAAGGGGAAAAAAAGGGAAAAATTCTTTGTTTATGAGTTTAGATTGCTAGATAACTGAGCTGCACACTGAAAAACAACAAAAACCTAGTTTAGAAAAATATACCAACATTATTGATGCCTTTTCCGTGCTATATATTCATGGAACACTTTGTCATTGTCACTCAACGAATTTTCCTACCTTTATGATGACTGCATCTGTGCTGCTGACCAAAAAAGGGGGGAAATTGTTTATAGCTTTTAAGCTTTCAAGCTTTCCCATGCTGAATACAGACAGCTGAGAAAAAGTTTTCCTATCGGTCATTTCCTATTGTTTTTTTCCCAGGATAAATAGACACAGAGAAACCAGGCTGAATACCTAATTTAATAATTATGAGAATATGCCTTTTTTTTAAAAAAACAACCAGCTAAATTTTGTATAGGCAAAAGTGTTATTACAGCTATAATTAATCTCTCAAATTCAGTCAAGCGCAAACATTATTCATCATCATATGCTTTTAAAATGTTGATGATACGAATCAAAATGTAGTAATGACTAACGTAATTAAACTAAAATGAATCAGTTGAAGTGTTGTATCTTTGAGGTGTTACAAAAAGGCTTCCAACCAGCCTGGCATTGAGAACCTACAATTTTACTCAGTCAGGCTACCTAGACAGATAAATCTTTGTTCTAATGTTTTTAAATGAATATTAGTTTTCTGAAATACAACTACTCACATGTTTTCCTTCCAGCAACTCTACACACTTTTCATTCCTGTTGCCACTACTGGACACCCTCGGATGAATGCAAGTATGATCCCGGCTAGAAAGAATTGTCATACGGGTGCCAGAGTATGCCGTCCTTCGCAGCTCTCTAGTAATCTGAGCTATTTGCTTGTGTGTTCGAGTTCCAAAATATATTTTGGGGATGAGTGGCTGTCCTCCATTTTCCTTCCTCTTTGTATTACTAGCATCTTTACCACTTTCTTTTGAAGAACAGGAACACTGAGTGCAAAGGATGGGAGACTGCAACCAAAACAAGATAAGACTTAAGACAAGCGCACGTGCCAAATCTCTGCATGAACTATTCAGAAGTTTTCCTTTAGAATAGTTCAAAACATCCCACTAAACCACAAGTTCAAGGTATGAGACAGTGAAGAAGGGACTAAAATTACAGGTTGCATTACAAAATCTAAAGATAGTTTTTAAATGTGTTAAATCAAAAAGGGAAAAGTACAAGAAAATCAGAGAGAAGACAGTATGTCACAAGTAAAAAAATTATGTGATTACCAAATCGGCCAACTGCTCATTCTCAGAACATTCTTTGATACTCTGTAACAGATTTGTTTAGTTTAACATGCTACTGCTTTAATTGAAACGAAAGGCTACTATGCTTCTGTAGTGAAGTTATTAAAGTGAACGAACGCATCGGTACCAAACTTGAAGCACATCTTTGGTTCCAGTGGCAAGGATTTTTGTGATACCTTTCACTGGACCCACTTTCATCAGTTTATTGCGTTGCTTCAGAAAAGGAAACAGAATTTCAGGTTTCACAAAACAAGAGGAAAAACTTTCTGTTTCATTTTTATTGCCATCAAGTATGGCAAATCAGAGGGAACTGACCAATGACACAGATCATTATTATCCAGGGAAAAGACACAGCAGTTCAATACCAAGTCATGCAGGACACCTGGTGTTAAGAGATCTCATGCCTTGAGAACTGAGGCAGAACATCTTACGCAAGGGATACATACTGCCCTTCAACTCGGATGGTAACTCTTCGTTTCACAGCAGAACAAAAGAGTGAGAAACAATAGTGTGGGGTCTAAACATTTATTATTTCTTTTAACTTGAACAGGTATCTACAAACTGTTCGACTGCTAAAGGAAATCAATTTTCCATTGAGGGCTTGATCTTAAAGGGTGCTGAGTACTTGGCTCCAATCCAGTAGAGCACTTAAGTAACCGAGTCACGCAAGTGAAGTCAAAAGGATTTCTCACAAACAAAAATTTGAGCATGTGCTTAAGAGCTCTGCTGGAGCAGGACACAAGCCTTGTAGGAATGAGATCTGACTAGATGCTCAAGTTAAAATACTGGGAGCTATGTTTTAATTTTATTTCATCTGCAAATCAAATTTTGTTGCATTAGATGCATAACATATATTCCATTAGTGATACTCCATCATCCTATTATGCCATGACCCAATTAGAGATGAACCAAAGGAACAGCCACTGTAGAGTTCCCTAATTCTTAAGTAAGACCTGAATGGTGGGAAAAAATGTTTTGTATAATAGGACAGCTGATTTTTTTATTCTAATTACTTTGTTACTGAGAAACTTAATAGTCCCAACCTCTCCAAAAAACAAACTACTAAGACGACCACAGAATCTTATAATTAAGATGACAGTAGAAGGGGGACAATGGAAGTATAAAGAAATCTGTACAAGTGTCTCCTACAGTCAAAAACCAAAACCAATCAACCAGTATATCTGACTACTGTAAAATAGTTTATACTTGAATTTTACTTTGATAGTACTACAGCTGAAAGATTTTTCCTCTCAATTGTAATCAGTATGATTATCCTTCATAAACAAATGCTAAGTCACGGCGTGTGTTACACCACAATACTGGGGATCAAGCTGTCTCTTAGCCTCCACTCTCTGGAAAAGCAAGTTCAAATTACCCTCAGTCCCACTCAACCTTGTCCGCCATTAAATATTACAATACACGATAGAATGGATGTAAATGTGACCCTTCTGGAGCTGTCACTCACTGGGATAAAAGGTTCACTGATGTGCCAAATAAACAGGCCGTCAAAGCAGATAAAGTTACACCCATGCTGGAATTGTTACATTCCCCTCTCAGGTTGCCAGTAACAGCAGATTTCATTACGGTGTGCTGCCACATTAAATAGCCAGTTCCAAATATCCTGCCTTCTATATTGAATAATTACTTATTCACCGAAAGGATAAAAAGACGAGTTATGAATGGGGCTCTTGTCAACAGTGAAGCAGGAAACAGCTGACATGTGGTGTATGTTACATATGCGGCAATACCCGACTCAGTTTATACTCGCACAGAAAATTGGAATGCAAGTTATATCATGATATTTCTGTCTATATTCCATCTTGCTCTTTGAAATAATGATAACACTTATTAACATAGTAAGAGAATTAATGTAACTTTAAGCTACAGAATCAGTTTACTTTTGCCTACTGTGCACAGCTTTTAAGCACATACCTATCCTTTCCACTTTAATTCAGTTTTTTCCCAGATATGATGTAATATCATTAATCCTTCATGAAAGGATAATGCTGGGCCTCAGCTACAGTGCAACTCTGTTTCACTAAATATAAATAGTAGAGAAATGCAGAACAATACAATTTCCCAAAGCAAAGAAATACCAGTTGTCCTGTTTTTTAATACATTCAGGAGGACAGCAAAAAGTCAGTTAAAATTCTCTGCATTGAAGGCCAACAATGGTAATTCCTTCAATGGTAGGGTTAAAAAAAAAGAAAAAGAAAAAAAAAAAAATCAAAGAATCATGTCCTTTCATTAAAAATATTTAAAAGGTAAAATTAAAAGTACAGTGTCTGCATGCGTGTGTGGGGGTATATAAATTACAGTATTTTACAGGTGGCCTTAAAAGTTTTTCTTAAAAGGTTTGAAATTGGCATAATACTGGCTTTAAGAAGCACTTCACCCACTACTGCAGCTTTCAAATGTTACCTTTTACTGAAAAATCAACATCAGGAAAGTTGTAAACTTGGGCTGATTTTATAGTAACCAGTAAAAGTATAAAACTGCCCCGCAGTAGTCATAACATTTCTGAAAGCCGCAGACGCCATCAGCCAAAAAAACTTTAAAAAGGTCCTGTATAATGAAAAGAAACATTAAGAAAATGGTTACAAAGTTGAGCTCTTTGTTTCACTTGTTTTATTAAATTGGAATTTCTCCTTTTAAACTTCTCTTTCTCTGTTAGAATTAATTTTAAAGTCCCCTTTTAGGAAAGATCTTTCAGAAGTATTTAAAAAAGCCAGTGTTATCTGAAGTACTTCTGGATTAGCCATTGTCACATCAAGAAAGTCTAATTTTCCCATTTTTCATAACTTGTCTGATAGGTAATTTAAAGTAACAAAATGTAGCGTGTGTTTTTATGTAAGCTGCTCCCCCCAACCCTACTCATACAGAATGATTTTATGACCCACATTCATAGAGCTACAAAATTTCATGCTTTCATGTTGGAATTTTTCCACCTTTATTTTCTAATAAGGCCCTCTTTTAAGTTAAAACATCGATTCCATCTAATTTTAACTAAAAAAAAAAAAAAGCGTTATTTATCAATTTCTTTAAGCCTACAAAATTCATCTTCTTTGAGGAAGGTAAGTTTGGGGCAGTATCCTTGAAGGACGAATATACTGTGAATACCGCACATGAAGACGTAAACTTTTTTCGTTACGTTTAGAAATAAAATTGCTGCATGGATTTCCAGAAATAAGATCTCATATTTCTGTTCTTGAGGACCAAAAAATCCTCTAGAAATAAAAAAAATCTAAAGTTGCCATGGAGTTTAGATAAACAGTTATTTGGGGGGACATGAGCAGACTAGGTTTTTAAGTTTGTCCCAAATAGACCATAAACTAACATCCAGTTTATGACATAAAACACAATAAAACCAGTCTAAACTGACCAATGTCCTAGGAAATAAAACATAAAAGGACAAGGTTCAGATGAAAGGGTGGTCCAAGTGGTGAATTATTTGCAAGATTACTTAAGTTATAGTCACAGAGCCTCTGACAGAGATGTTTTTTAAAAAAATAAAGGTCAGATAAGAAACTCTTGGTTATTCGAACATTTTATCAGTGATGTTTTTGGTTTCATATTTTCATACAAGACAGTTTTTAAATCATTCTAGCTGCAACATAGCATGGATTCTTGTAATTTGGAAGTTTCCATTACTATGGAGGGTGTGTACTTTATACTGTTATAAAGTGATAACTGTTATAAAATAATTCACTTGGGAGTACTACAATAGAAAGTATAAATCTGCATATCAGAAAAGGAGGTGCTTGCTAAGCTACAATAAAATTTGAAAATCTTTTAAAGCATATATAAAAGTATCTGTAATTTTCCTTCCAGTGTAAGTAACAAACGTTGAGCTAAGACGAATTACCCATACAACAAAAACTTATTTTCCTAACAGTCCACGTACAGTAACCTTACTGGCATACTGCAAGGTTAATTTTTCTCTGTAGTCCACAGGGAGTCAGCAAAAGGATTAGGTTAGGAGTCTGGTCATTCAGTTTTTGCTAGATTTACACTGCCATCAAAGCACTCTCTCAAGTGTTGAGTTGGTTGTGAACTGAATTGTACTGTACAGTTTACCTTCCTTCAGCTGCAAACTCCTAGAGGCAGGGATCACGCCCCCCCGCAACTCTGCCTGGATGCAGTCCAGCAGCCATAAAAGTTCAGTTAATTTCCACATTTATCTAAATAGATACTTTTGCTAGTATTTCCCTCAGTTATACATATATCTGGAATTGAAAAAATATATATTGCACAACTCTTTAGATAAGTATGACAAAAGAACAGGTACTGAGAAAGCAGGTAAAACACCTGCAATAAAGAAACACATTTCTATATAAGATGCCAGTATTCTTGTGTGCGATATCTTTTATCGGACTAACAACAGATATAAGCAAGTTTTCAGGTATCACAGTACTCTCTCCCTCTAGATTTGTATGACTTTCAGGCTACTCAAAATTAGAAGAACGTTAGGTTTTTTTAAAGAAAGATTACGAGCAATGCCTAATTTATACATGAGGTTCTCTCCCACAGTATGAGCACAGCCAAGTTTATCTGTAGATGTTAAATACAACCGTGGTCCATCTGTGTCACTGTTTCATCCAGCCTGTAAGGAGAGGGCCAAATTGTGATGCAAGCAGTTTAAAAATACCATGCGATTTAATTCTGGTAGAAAAACTCTGGCTAAAGCAAAGATGACTTCCTTTCAATCCGATTAAAACAAGGCTTAGGTCCATCCACACTAGGATGAAAAACAGCTGAGCGACAACTGTTTTTGTTTGCACTCTAATGTTAAATCTCACTTATCGAGATTAAAAGGGACTGGACATTTAGATGGATAACAAGAACTTCCAGTTGTAACAGAATTAGTGCACTTACACTTTTGTAGGGGACAAAACCCCACAAGCTTCAGGGCTTAAATTTAGCTAATTTTTTAACTGGTAGGATTGAGGCTTTTATTCAGGGAAAGAGAAAAATTTCCCCCCATACTGCAGGGCTCCAGGAACCTTCCTTGGAAGTATCTAATGCCAATCACATCAAAGACAAGATACTGGAGTGGATAAACTGTGAGTTGATCCACTGTGGCATTTCCTCTGCTCTGCACAGACAGGGCCCAAGATAAGCCAGCCTATCACATCAATATTTATATGGTAAAGAATGCAAAAGTCAGAATAATAAAAGGATAATCAAGTACACTGAGACGTTCAGAGTGTAAAATAAGGCTAAACAAACACTGAGGCTATGATCTTTGAAGCACAAAGAGATAAGAGGGTTTCCTGATATCTTCATCTACATTGCGTTGGTTACAAAGCCATCTGAGCGATACAGTGGTGAATACCTGTTGTGTGAAATCTCGCACAAGTGCACCCTAGTAAGATATCAGAAGTGACATTACTAGAGCTTTTCAACTATTCCTTTTTAAGCTCTGTTTAAAAGGAGCAGTATTCTGCTGCTACCGTCTCTTGATTAAACTGCACAAAGCAGCTGTTTATCCACTCACAGTAACCAGCAGGTGAACCCGATTCAATATTTATCACAGGCTTTCACAGATCACTGCTAACCAAGCAAACGTTTTAATTAAGCTGGAACTTGCTTCAAAGAGCTCATTCAAGATGTCAATCAGCGGGTAAGGGATCGGATACGGTGTCAGGTGAGAGTGTGTAATACAAATCCACAACTTTCTTCATCCCATCGCGGTAAATTAGCCTGCTCTAGAGTCCGGACTCTGATTGTAACAGACTGCCAGTCTCCTGGAATGTGTAACTGAAGTCACTCAAACTCTATTGTGAAGGTTGTAAGCAATATGTTAAACTGCAATGGGCTAGCACATTAAGACAGATTCTTTTCACAGTCGTTTTTTGATACCCCAAGTGTTTGTTACACTACTCTCCATTTACTGTTTACTTCTTTACCTAGCATAAATGGGGATTCCTTAACACAGCTGCCCCAGTTTCTTCAAGTCTCTGCTTCAGCGGAATTAATCAAGGAAGTACCACAAGGATATAATTTCTTGCCCAGATTTATACTAGAACGACACAGTTTCACAAGAACCCGCAGTCCAAGAAGAAATGGGGGTTCCCAGGCCGAAGGCGGACAGAGGCTACGGACAGTCTGCTGCGTGGGCAAGAAGTTCCTGCCTGTATTGTGTGTCTGAAGGCTTGTCTTTAATGTAGCACTGGACAGCGCTTTTCCCCATTCTTCAACAGCGAGGCAACGAAAGGGATCAAAGCCAAGTGCAGTTATAGTCAATGGCACAAACACTCAACTAATCCTGACTAAGGCCACAATCTGGTATCCAATTTTTATTGGTAGAAATTTCTGAGAAAGGGTCCTCATGCTTCCCCACCGCTCCCTTCCCATAGGCTGGTCTGGGAGGGAAGTGTGGAGCAGCAGGGCAAAGCCCCCAGCCCATTCCCCAGTCCAGGCAGTTGCTGATCTGGATGAGTGCAGGAAGCATTGCCCTGCTGCCCTGGAGAGAGCCTTCCCAGCCCCAGTTCCTGGCCCCAACGGCTTGGACATCACCACCCAGCCGGGTGGTGCAGACAGTAAAGGGGAAGCCGGCAAGGCCTGAAACCAGGCTTAAGGACAGCCTCCCAGAGCCCAGTTCCCAACCCTGCTGTTGCTGCCCTGGTGGCAGTCCCTGGGCTGGAAGAGAGGCAGGGAGCAGTGGCTGCTGTTCCCCTGCCCTCCGCAGCTCACTCCCCACACCAGGAAGTCTCTGGTCTGGAGAAGGCGTGGGGAGCACTGCCCTGCTGCTCTCCTCTCCCAGACCAAACTACAAGGGGAGCATACAAGCACTCCAAGCAGAAAATGTAATGCCTGTTTGTGGCCTAAGAAGGAAACCACCTTGTATACTGCTTGGATTTTACTGAACAAACTTTAAATGAACACAAAAAATCAACATACCATTACTGACAAATATATAGCATCATTTCAGATTCTGTTCCCATATTCATCCCAATTGTCTTTTGCCTTCTTCCTCTATGTTATATAATAGCCAGAACCATAACTTAACACCTAATTTTGTTTTCTTTAAGAAAGTAAGAATATTAAGGTAGGAGCTGCTTAATACTAATGCTTCAATATATGGCCCATAACAATAGCTAATGAAGTGGGTAGCAAGCATGCCCAGCCAAAGCAAAATAATTTTTGGCTTCCTGTTAAAGTTGACAGCTGCCTTTTCTCCTCAGTATGATTCAGTTGGCCATCACCACCACCACAACAATTAAGCAGTTTGATATTCGGCATTGCTTTTCTTTTCTTTTACTGACAAAGAAAACAACCAGCTAGCCAAGTTACTGATTTATCCAGACAAAGCCCCTAGAAAGTTCCAAAACAGATGGGAAACACATTTGTAGAGAATACCGGTAAAATCTGTACTCAAGTTGGACTGAACTAATGATGATACCAGATTAAGGATTCACCCAGCGCCAGCTAATACACTTAAGTCCTCCCACAAATGAGAGACCATGAGGCTCGCTGACTAAAATGCCTGCCTACAAGGACAGAAGTGTTCCATACGTGGGAAGAGAGGAGAAAATGTGTAAGAAAAACCCTTGGATTAACACGGTGAAAATGATGATCTAACATATAACTATCATCCTGATGGCAGTGCTTGTCTATTAGATCTCATACTTTGTTTTTACAGTTGGATGGCAAATGGAGCCATGTCATTTGCCCAGTGCTGATCATAGCACAGCGCCAATCCTGGTTGGAGCCTGCAAGTGAAACAAACAAACAAACAAACAAAACACAGAGCCATAACCCCTTTTTATTCATGCGTTTCTATAAAACTCAGGACACGTTTTAAGATGTTAAATCTGCTAAGAACAATTCTAAAGGCAGAATCTATGAAGTTTACAAATGTTTCATGTGAATTAATGAAAGCATTTAAGCAAAGGAACATAAGGAAAAAATAAATTAGGGTTGAGATTCTTACATTATAGTCCTGTCTTGGTCCTGCAAACAGCGCTGCACAGAAGGGCAAGGGGTATTTGCCCCCCTCTTGTGTGTATGTGCATGTGTGCTTTTGTTTAGCAGCATGACTCAGTTAAAACAAGCCAGTGATTAGGCAGCTATACTAATATAAAGTAATTTAAACTGGTATTGCTTATTTTGTTTCATCAAAGTAAAGAATGGCATAAGCACTTTATGCTGGTCAAGCCTGGAATGTACCTTGGGAACTTTGTGCTTTACCTAGTCTGGTATAGGTAGATAAGGCCTTACATTGTTCTATTTAAATAAGTACACAGCTTCCATCAACTTTGTGTTCTCCCACTTTTAAAAAGCTGTATTTATTTGTCTTCTCACATTTTACCTCCTCCTTGGGCTACACCAGACTAGTTTCTTAACTACATAATCTTTTTGAACTGTTTGAATATTCACACCATGCAAGAAGTCTACGTGGCAATTTTAGAAGTTCTCCATGTCCTTGGACCTTTTCTATAACATGATGTCTTCAGAGTGCAAAGCAAAGAGTATAATATATAACATTACCAAAAAAAGAGTGATCAGTGAGGAGATGCTGATAGAAGGCACATTGTAACTATAAATAGCAAGCACATGAAACCCTAAAAAGAATATAGCAAGGTATAGCTCAACAACAGTAAGGATGAAGAATGTAACTATGCCATGATAAATGGCTCTCACTTCTCCCTCTCTCTTTCTGGGCAGCAGTACATGCTTTAGATTCACTGCCAGCTGAAATGTATTTCAACACAAAGGACAAAATGAGGTGAGAGTATGACCTGAGAATGCTCTTGTAAATTCTTCTCTAGACATATTTTGGTGGGATCAGGGGAAATCATTGTATTTAGGAGTTTACCTTAATTTTTCCTTTTATAATTAGAAAAGCATGTATTTTTACAGCTTCTATGCTAGACCGCATTCAGGGATTTGAGAGGCAAATGGAAATCTTCAGACTCACTATGCTCTCCAGAAGCCAAAACAAAGAAATGTGAAAGACCATTGCCAAGACCCTGTTATGGAGCACATGTCATTTTCTTACTGTTTCAATGCTGAAAAAAGAAAATAAGGGAAAGTATTTTTTTTAAATAGGTAATTTGCACCTATCAGCACATCAGCGGGCTGGCCAACGGAAAGTGCTCTTCACTTCCCTTAAGATGGGTCTAGATCGACTCCAAAACCCATCGGGCTGATGCTTGGGCTGCTGATGTGCTTATGAGGTAGCCGCTGAACGTGCTTATGAGTCCACATGTTCACCCCACGATAACTGGGAGTATTTCACACTGTTTCCACAGAGACTTCTGCCAGCCCATTTCACTGAGAGGCTCCTGAGTGCCAGCTACATCAGCTACCAGATGTAAGGCCTTTGAGAAGCTGCCGTGCCATTTATTAAAGCTGGGAGAACTAGAAATAATGACGTCTGGGTTCTCTTTCTGACTGCCACATCAATCCTGCAGAGTCTTGGAAAAAAGTCATTTAGTTCCCCTTTCCCTCAGCTTATTAAACTGAAAACAAGAACAAAATATACCCACTATCACAAGTGTATTGATGTCTCCTTGGCTGTACAAAAACATTACTCTCTCTCATTATTATGGTCAACTAGGACTGGCCCCCAATCTGTGAAGGCTGTAGAGACAAGAGAAATATAAGATAGTGAATCTTCTCTCTCTCCAGCTTCTCTGCTCTGCACAAATCTGATTTCCCAACGGGCCTTATTATCAGAAAATTCAAGGGGTGGAAGTGAAGGAAAATAGGCTACAAGCTCTTGAACTGACATCTAGAACGCAAAACAGTGCTTGTGTCTAAGCCCAGACTTTCAGCTGAGGAGTGGAAATACAAAGGGGTGCTTAGTGCTTGTACAGGACTAACTCCTTCCTTTCCCTCTGCCAGAATGAGACACAAAAGGAAAACAGCACAACCCAAGCAATGGTGGCTAGGGTATTTTCTGCTCTTGAAACGCTCAGAAAATGCTGCTGTCCTGTAGCTTAAAATGATGAAAAGCTTGATATAACCAAGTGACATTTACTTTCTGATGGTCTAATAAGCTGCCGACCTGTACTTAAAACCCACCATACCTGACTGAACCCCAAGCATAACTCAGAGCAAAAATACAGCCTCCCAACTTAATTTACATGTAAAAACCGAACATTAGAATTGGCAAAAATGGGTGATCTACCTCTTCGGACTACTACATTTCTAAAATTTTCTTTTGGTTCTGCTCAGTCAGACCTGGCAGACCACACTGCGGCAAGCAGGCACTTAGCTAACCACAGGCGTGTCTTTTTAGTGTGTGACACAGGGTCCTAACTACCAGGTAAAATATAATAGAGATGGGCAAGGAGAGTTTAGCCAAAGGTTAAGATATCCTGGTCTACTAAAATACCCAGGGCTCTAAATCAAATTGATTGGTAGTCTGTTAAACACAACATCACGTACAAGCATTAATGTGGTTAACCAAAAATAAACCACATTTTCTTGTTGTGCAACCAAATTGGAGCTGCAGATTTCCTCTTCAATTAAAAAAACCCAAACCACACACCTGTATCTTTCTTAACCCATTTTGAAATATTAACACAATTGCATTAACCACCCAAACAATTACCCTAAGCAGGTGTTACCGAATTCCGTACTGCAAAACATCTGTGATTCAAAGAGTATTTCAACTGGCTACTCAGCAGCCTAAACAGGACTTAATTACCTTTCTGCAGACTTCACATTAATTTATAAACTTGAAATATCATAACAGAAAAGAGGGTTCACTGCACAATAATTTTGCCTGTACATTATTAGAAGCACTCAACTGTGCTTTTTCCCTTACAGTGCTCCAGGGGTTCTAATGCCATGCCTCCTTGCCTGAACGTAAAGAAATAGAAGAGTACGTGTATCTATGTTACCACTTGGTGAAATAATCATCGGGATCTTCCCAAGCAGCATTTCTGTATGTATACACACACACATAGTTATGAGAACAGTTCTTCCAGTTTCCATAGGCTTTTAAGTATGTAATAGATGTAGATACTTATTTAACATGTACAGCATTACAGAGAATGCTGTAATGTCTCCTCAATTTGTCAAATAAAGGCCTGCGCCTTTATACTTTGAGCCCTTTGGAGATCCTGTTCCATGTGTGAGTGTTACATTGCACAATTGTAAGACACTGTGAATGCCAATGGTCCTCTATAAATAAATAATATTTATCAAGGAAGAACTTCTATTTCCTTAGCTTGCCTCTTAAAATATTCCACTGATTTTGTGCCAATATTTTTAAGAGACCACCCACGTTACCCAAGTTATAGAATCTAGCACCAGAGATATGCATTATTGCAAGGCAATCTCTAGAGAGACAGACTGCTTGCTACTCCTTATACATGCCTAGTTGCTACAACTCATGTCGATAAGTCTTGAAGAAGTATCTTCTAATTTATTTTACTACATCACACAAGACAGGAACTGTTTCTCTCCACATCCTTTGGGAACAAGAAACACTTCTGAGAATACAACTCTTCCCACACATGCAAAAAATAAAGACCTAGATATGCCCTTGTCGGATCAGTTCAACAGAAAGATAAAATATATTGAAAGTGTAGTGAGAAATAATGGGGGGGAAATTAGCATTCACCTATTTCATTCTGCTGTAACAAGGAGCAGTAGAGAGCTGAAGCTAGGTTTTAATATATGCATATTTTCAAACCCTGAGCTCAAGTGCATGCTTACAGGCAGCTTCAAAATTTGATTTTTCATTTCTGACTAGCAAGTTCCACAAGAACAAGAAGAAAAGCAGAGGAAAAGCCAATCAACTTTTGCAGAAAGCTGTACTAAAACAAAAACACAGAATCACTAATGCCCAAAATCTTTTCTGTATTTCATCCCCCCCAAAAAAGGCACACACTTGAGGAGGACATCTCATCCTGTTCTTCAGGTTAATTTTTACTTCATTTTCTCTCTTAATGATGTTGTTCTCTGCTAATAAAGTTGGTGTAAGGCATTCATCCATCATGTACCTTTTTCCTTCCATTTTGCTCGGCCTTTACAGCTCTAAAGTAAAACTTTCAAAGCTTGTTATCCAAAGTGAAAATGGTGAACAATATTAACATTTTTAAAAGCTATTCAGTACCAAAGCTGAAAAGAAATTTTAAAATCTGAGACTCCTGACTTAGGTCTTGGAAACCTAAGAACTCGGAAAATTCAATAAAACCAACTTGTTAGTCTGCTTTTTTTTTTTCCCCTCCAGGAATACTATATACATGTCCTGTTCTCTTTTAATTGAATGTACTTTTCCTGTCTTTAGGACATGCCCTATTATAATCTACCAGGTCTCGTTAACTCCTAGAGTAAGGCTACCCAACTCTACCCAAGTCTGGAAAGCACAGCCAAAACATGGATCTAATTTGACAAAAATTTGCTTCTGATCTTAGCAAGCCAGAAGAGAGCGCTGTGATCCCCTAGTCTGACCTACATAACTTAGGCCATTGGAAATTTCTGAATTAATTTCATTTTTGAACTGGAACAAAGTCTTGCTGCTTTATTGATGGCACAGGACCTGTTCCCATAGTGAGCTTCCACGTTTGTAAGATGAGGCTCAAGGATGGCAAAAAGGTACAGCTCAACTACTAACTAATACAGCTTTCCTGATGATGTAAAAATCAGATTATTTGCTTATTCATGTTTTATTATGAATTCAAGTCCCAAACTATTCTAAAAATTATATGCAAAATGTTCCTGAAATAATATAAATCTGCATTTACCATCACTATCTGTTAAAAGCTCTGAAATTCCTAAATTGTCTTGCAATTTTTAGTGAACCCCTCCACAGTAAACATCTCAAAAAAATCTGAAGGGCAACAGAGCAAGAAAGAATTTTTATCTGAAAATCAACAGCACACTCTACTGGCCTTCAGATTTCACAATATCAGCTGAATTTCAGTGTCATAAGGCATTTAAAATCCTACTTGAAAACTTATGAAGCTTTCCAAAACAGTAATAAAATTTACTGCCCATTAAACTGAACCAGAGTACAGGTTCTCTTTTGTCAAAAAAGAAAAGCATTAACTACCAGTATTTTCAATTAGTATCATGATTGCTGGCTTGTTTTTTGGTTCATAAGGACAGGAGTAAGCTGGACACCAGCACTATTCAGTTAAAATAAAACTCTGATATAAAAAAAAAAATTAAGAATGGTATTGACAGAGAGCCAAGGACCGCTGCAAAGAAGAGAGGATCCAGCTGGTCAGTCTCAGGCACATTTCCAACCAGAGACAGATTCTTCTGCAGGACACGAGTACGCACTGCTTCTAGAACACTATACTTTATCCTAACCAAACGATTAATTCCCTAGAGAGGCTTATAAAATGGAAACAACTTGAAAGGGAAAAAGGAAATGGTCATGGGAGTGTGTCCTTGGATGTTTGGAAGCAAAAAAGAACCCCCAGCCCAGAAAAGCACAAAGGAAAGATCCCATCCTCCTCTCATATTTGCTGGATGAACCCATGCAGTCCTTGCCTATTCATCTACTTTTCAGCACTGGCAGTGATTATTCTGTCATAGTTCTCTGACAAGCATTCATATGCAGCCCATCAGGAGCCCCACGTATTACTGATGTGATCCAACTTCCTAGAATCATGTCTGCAGGAACATGCCTCATATTCCTTTCTCTCCTGATTTAGCTTTTGGTGAAGCAAAGAGCAAGCACCAAGAATTGCAGCAACTTCCCAATAGGGAACTCCACACACAGCCCGGCATGCTGCCTGTCTGCTTCCCTTGTTCACAAAGTGACGTTATGTTACATCTTCAAATGTTGTCAACACAATGCCCAACTTTTGTTTCACTCTGCCCCATCTTCACTATCTTCTTTTCAACATTTAATTCCTTGCTGATTTTGTCACTTTTGTATTCTTGTTATAAACATCATCTCCAAATCCTGATTCAGTAACTTTTTTCGCTTTTCAAGGTACAGAAGTTAATACATAGCGCTCTCTCTTTTTTATTGCATACATCACAAAAGCTAAGAATGGAGAAGAGAGTAAAACCTGTAACTCCTAAGAGACCTCAGTTGATTTCCATGGTCCTGGTATTAAGCTTTCCCATAATGCTCACTGTAATCTAATAAATCTACTAGACATTGTGCTAAATGCACACAGATTTATACATGTTGTACACATTCTGTCAAATGCTGTCAAAAAATTATAAACTGATTGCTGGGCCAGATTCTGTGCCGATGTGGAGTCACAGTAGCTGACTCTGGCCCCCCATTTTTGATGGACGGGTTTTAAATTAGTCAATAAATCTACAGCTTGGATGGAAATGATTTGTAGTTTGCAAGCCAGTGCACATGGATTACTAATAAATCATTTATCTGGTTTAAATATTTTTCCTAAATGATTCTAAATGTCCAATAGTTTATGAAAATGAGAAACACCGCAGTGGTTAATGTGCACCATCAAGGAAAACAGCCAGGGGAAATAAATGTCTACATTTTTACAAGTGATCTTCAAAAAGTACACCTAACTCTGGAAATCAGACCCCTTTTAAAAAGATCGCCTAAAGGTTTTTATCAAATGTTATCATCCATATAACTCTACATGTTTAACTGATACTTCAACTGGTTTATGGAGTGCATTTACCACCTGCTCACAGATTAAATGGAAAAGCTATTTCACTGTGCAGTCACTGGTTTTTAATTAGTTACCTACAGAAAATTAAGCAAAAAAATAAATAAATCACTTTTCCTAATTTATCAACTAACTGACAATTTGAGGTCATTAATTTACAGCACAGAAATAAAAGCTTTACAGCACAGAAATAAAAGCAGTCATTCATGTAATCAGTGTTACATATACTACTCAGTCACTCTCTCATCCCTTGAAGGGGATTTGTTGAACCTTTCCAGGAATGGGAGCGCAGCCTCAGTTTTAGAAAGGTTCAACTCCACAGACTCCCACTGACATCAAAAGAATTCTCTACTGACACAGAACTTGTATCAAGAGTGAGATCCCTTACCAGGATAGGAACCCATGAAAGCAATACGAAACGACAAATAAATACGAGAAAACACAGTTGTGGATCCCGATGAGGTTACACCAGCATTTTTTTTTATATACAATTTGAATTTGACAATATATGGGTATGATTTCTATGTAGGATTATGCAAAGTGTTCATTTCTGCTTTCTAAATTGTGGCATGAATTACATCAAGACTTGGAAAATTAAGCTACTTGTACCCATGCATAACTGAAGTTGCTAAGATTTCAAAAGTTACAAGCTAACCCTATATGAAGTCAATAGGGAAAGACTTATAAAAATGTTAGAGGGAATAGTTTTAACTTTTAGACAACTGTGGCTCTTAGCAAAACATACCAAAACAAGCTGATTACAGACAGAGGTGGTGGAATCTCTTGCCTTGGAAGCTTTAAGGCCTGGCTTGACAAAGCCTTGGCTGGGATGATCTAGTTGGAGATGGTTCTGCTTTGTGCAGGGGATTGGACTAGCTGACCTCCTGAGGTTCCGTCCAACCCTCATTTTCTATAATTCTGTGCTAAAGGAGCAACACCTGGATATCAAACCAATTCTGTGCTTTGTCCTAAGGAAACTACAGATTTACTCGGACTAGGGGGAAAGTGCATTCTAGCAATGCACAGTCTTACCAAGAAACTCTGCCTGCAGTCCTTTCTGACAGTATTTTGGATGGCCACTGGCAGACATTCAATTAAAGGTACAATAGGATCTGATGTGCAATCCCAAGTGACACCTTATGCCACGCCACATACGCATGGCAGAAGATGCGACTTTGGGATCGGGGCCATATTGCTGGTAGAGGGGGTAAACATGGCTCCAGTGCACTCCCAGCCACAGCGCTTGATTTCAACAGATCAGCATTCAATTTACCCTCCACAATGTTACTGAACATATTTTATGCAATAACTTTGTGGTTTGTTCCCTGTTTTATCACCCCATTAACTGAACAAATGTGTCGCCAAGTTACTGCTTAACACGTGATTAACTGGTTAATCATGTCTTAAGTGTAATGTCTGCCAGGGGCCGATGAGTTAGTACTTAAAAGTACTAGATTATTATGCAGCAAGAGTTAGTCTGTGCCTGGAAATCTGTCTGCAAACTGACCTTTCACATCCAATTTAATGTAGCAGCTTTACATAGCAACAAAATTTGTCTTCATCTCTCGGGCTAAGAATTGTCATGTAAGAGCTACTACTTACCGTTTTCTGAGAGAAAGAAGCAACGTTGTCTAAACGAACGGTGAGTTCCCCATTTCTTTTCTGCTGATAAACTTCTAAAGCATCAACAAACTGCACTCCTTTTGCAAAACTATTACGTTTTCTCATCTGTTGAGATAACATGCAACACTGAAAATCACAACAGTTAGCAAAAGTTGTGAACTTAAATTAGATCTTTAAACTAGTGGTCAAAGGTTTTCTAGCCCATAACCTTCTTCACTCTGGGCCTGTTTCAACAACTCAGTGCTATGTTAATATTCATCAATTTAACCACACCTAATGTACATTAATACATTTAAGAAAAGCTCCTGTAACATTTGTACATCAAGAATATCAAAAACAAAACCATAAATGAAGCGATCTCTTTTTAGAAATGATTCTGTCCTGGAAAAGAGAAGTAACTGAAGAAGCTTTATTTCGGACTTCTTGGAATAACATTTTGTTTAGTGCCCCTTGGATAAAACAGTGAATTAGAAGTACACCACCCCAGCATCTCTTGGTTTCTCAATGTGATCTTGATATCTCACTGGAGTCCCACTGGTTTTAATGGGTTTTTAGGTGTAGGTGCCTGAACTAGCACAAAGGATCTCAATACAATAGTGGACCAAGAAGAGCAGGTTGCAGTACAAATGAAAGTTGTTGAAAATTACCATACAAATTATTACAAAGTTGCTATGATACCTCAGTAGAAGAAATGACTGCTGAAGAGAATGTGGCACTTCAGAGAGTTTCAGGCCCACTGATTATTACATTAAAAAGACAAAAATTTGGAAACCAAGAGGAAAAAAAAGTATATATAATCCATAAGAGCTACAACACATTCTAGTGTTGAAATCTCCAGTAAAACACGGTGTAGTACATGAAATAAAAATAAACATCATCCACAACTACATTCAGGGGCTGCTTTGTCGGGGTTTTTTTAAACAAAATACTGGCCTAATATTTTTTATAACGTATCATCCAAATGTCAGATACCAATGGTTAGGATTCAGTGAATTTCCTTCTCCTTGTATACTTTCCCATTTTACTGTTACAAGTACTGACAAATATATGTAAAGAACAGTTTCTGTACAGATACAGAACAGCAGCATCCATAATATGAATAGCCTGCCACCAAAATGAGTCCCCAGTGGGCCTCTGTGTCATGAAATTTGATGGCAGACCCCACCTCTGAATCCCCAAGCCCTTGCAGAAGCCCTGTGGGCCAAATACAGCCTGCAGGCCATATATTTGGCACCTTCTATTAAAGCTCTTATAACTCCAACAAAGCCCCTGTAAAAACATTTTAGAAAAATTACATCTGATATAGTAAGCTAGGGACAAGTTAATTTTGCCATGTATCAAGTGGTGCTGCAAAGCATATATGAGAATTTACATTTTTTAACACACATGTAGAATGACATTTTCCACCCTACAAATTCTTTGCTTTGTTTTAACTTTTAAGAGCAAAAGCTGTTGGTGAGTATGCTTGAGGGAAATAGTGTTTAAATTCTCCGTGTACTACTGTGTACCAAGTAATTCATCTCCATGACATGTTATTGTGAATAATCTAATGTAACAATGGACCCCTTTGTAACAAGCAACAGTAAAAATGAAGGAAAAAAGTAACAGCCTAATTTATGGCTGTGACATGACCCAGCTAATCTCTACGCTTTACACTGAAATGTTGATTGATATTTGACTGCCTACTTCAGCTATGCCTGGATTATTTTACTGCCAATAAACTTTGCTCACCTGCTGCTCGGTTTCTAATGAGCGAATCCTTTTCCTGTCTACTTGAAAATCATCATTTTCATCTACATGTAAAGTTGCCCGTTTCTTCGCAGATAATTTTGAAGATAGTGTGGCTTTTGCATTGTGTTCTGTAAGGGAAGTACACAAAGCAACACTATTGCTATGAGTGTAATAAGTACATACAAATAACATTTCCATTCATGGAATTTACCTAAAAATAAACAAGTTTCAGGAATAGGAAATCAGACAATAAGTGTATATAACAGCAGCCATTTCTGAAACCCATATACCATCCTTACAATAAAGACAGAATTCAGCATTTTGCAACTATGCTGAAAGAAAAAAGTGCTTGGATTAAAGGGAGGCCCCCTAGAACTGTAGCATATCAAGTGTTTCACTGACTATCCATTTTCCTCCTAAAACCAATCATAACTGCCTACGCAAAGAAAATAATATATATTAAACTAATATGCTTGCAAAATGTTTTGGAGACAACGTAATACATAGGTGATAAGAATCACTCATTTTAAATAACCTATGTGGATATCAATTCCAAACTTCCATAAAATGTGTCCAGTTCAAGTTCTTGCTAATGGAACAAGCATACAGCTGGGAGTGAAGATTAAGCCAAATACCAACTTCACTCCCAAAAAAGATTAATTTCTAATATTAACAGACTATGTAAAGTTAACAGCCATGTGCTCTTAATAAATTATATGAAAGGCAGAGCAATTCCTAAGAGATGAACAAGCAGAAAAGATATCCATGGACAGAATGGCAGACTGAATGTCTTTAATATTGTACAGAATTAAGTCTTCCACAGGGGGAAAAAAAAAAACGACTAGACATGGAAACTAACTACACTGTTTTCATCATACTCTTCCGTTTTGTCCTCACACACAACTATTTCAGATTTGGGGGCTCCTTACACCTACAAACGAATGGCACTGTCACGTGGCACATGTGCACCAAAAACTTTAGGACGGACTTTGAAGTCCACTTCCTCCACAGCTGTCCCCTCATCTCCCTGGCAAACCTATGGTACATCGATATCTTCATTGAATGGATGCACGGGAAGTAATTTCTAGAGAAATTTCACCAGGACTTCAGGAACTTACACCCCTCCATCTAACTAACACTGGAAATGGTCCCAGAAATTCATTTCTTGGACACCACTGTGAACTTTTGCAATGGCCACGTCTGCACCATGTTCAGTTAGAAACCGACTGACTGCTGCGGCTACCTCCACACCAGTAGCTCTCACCCTAAGCACATTATTGCCTACAGCCAAGCTTTAAGTTACAACCATATGCTCTGATCCCACTGACCAAAATGCACATCTTAAGGATCTGGAGCAGGAAATGCTACAATTACAGTACTATCCTAAAACCATAGCCATTTAAATCAACAGAGCCAGACTCAGCCCCTGCTCCAACTTGGTACAATACCAACCCTGAGACAAGGACAATACAATCCCTTTGGCCGTCACCAGCAGCTCTCAGCTTGAACACCTCAGGCACGTCATTAATGACCTCCAACCCCTCCTGGAAAATTACAACCATCCCAAGTTATCCATGGGGAACAAATCTACCATGGCTTAGAGGCAGGCCCCAACTTCCAGTGGCACCTCTCCAGCAACAGACCATCTAATTCCTCTTCTCACCAAGTCACCAGACTTTGCTCTGGACCTGATGCCAGCTGTGCCCCCTCATCAACACAGACAACATTATCACTGGGCCAAATAACATGGGTTACATCCAAGGATCATTTACTTGCACCTCTACCAATGATATACATGCCGTCACCCACCCAGAGCGTGTCTCCACCATCTATATCTGACAGATGGGATGATCCCTACAGGTACGAATGTATGAACACCAATCTGACATCAATACCAGCATGACAGGCAAGCCTGTAGCAGAACACTTTCGTATCCTTGGACCATCCTTTGCTGACCTCAGCAGAACTGTTCTTAGACAACAAACCTTTAAAAATGAACTTAAATGGGAAACTGCAGAACATGAAATCATCCACAGACTGGACTGTGTCAAGTATAGTCTAAACCAAGACCAGAGTTTCTTATTCCATTACCTGGATTAATTTTTAAACCCCAAATCCCTCAATGAGTTAAATGCCCGGTTTTTCTCTCTCCTACCCACCATGACTCTGAGAAGTGCCCACTCCCTTTTCCTCTCCTCTTCCCTACCCTTTGCATTCTAACCATTACTTCCTACTTAGCAGCTCTCCTTCCTGCAGTTTCTTCACAAAGTCTGATGAAGCAACCTGCTGCTTATAAAAGCTTATGCTATACGTCTCCGATTTAATTAGACTATAAAGTGTAAGTCTACTCTACCTTCTATACAAAGTACTGTCATGTGTGTAGAAGTCAACATGAGAAATGTCTCCATCTCTTCGAACTGTCTTCAGTTAAAGTCATCCAAGTTGCTTCCTTTAACAATGGGCCAATAGTTTCAGAGACAAATACAACTTAAAATGCATCTGTGTAAGCCAGGACCCAAAGGGGGGAAAAAACCTAGCACCTGACAAGGATCACATGGCCCTCACACATTAACAGTCAGTTACAAATACCATGGATAAAACAGAACTACTCTTCCATTGAAGTTACCAGTATTGTCTCTCTTGCGGGTCAAATAAAGGTAGACTTCAGTTAAAGGATGCTCCCAGAAAGCAACCTATTAATTACTCACTTCCCCTGCATGCCAAATACCAGAAAACAGTATCTAAGGGCTAATAAATACTGTAAAGTGATTCAGGTTCCTTTTGTTGAGCCAAACCACTGCAATACCAGAGACCTGTTCTGGGATTACTTCATTGGCTCCAGTCACTGCAGCAGCTCTGCCCAGCTCCATGGGGGTCCCCAAAGTGCGGGGCCCCAGGCGGTTGCCCCGATTCGCTCCCCACTAGGGACGACCCTGGCTGCTTAGGTATTATGCAACTGTAGGACCTACAACTTGAATAGCTATGCACAAGATAGGCAGCTCCACAAAACAGAAGATTACTTAACAGTTACCTTTGCTACTGGATGGTGTCTCGCTCGCAATGGAACCTGCAGTTTTACAGTTATTGAAAGAACAAGAAGCACCTTGGTTCACATCTGCACTGGTGTCATTAGTTCCTGGCTGAGAATGGCATCTACAGAGACATGGCAATGGGGTCTCTGGCTTTTTGCACTCCTTTTCACATGGAGACTCATCCAATGACTTCTCTACAAACGAACCAAAAGCAGGTTATTCACCTTGTCTTAAAAAATGGTAATGCCAAAAACAGAATTAGACTCTCTCAAAACTCTAGATTGAATTAGTTAACGGTAAATTTTGTCTTGGTTCCAACTTAGTCACTGGATACATAACAGATAAGTTGCTTGCAGAAACTCTACCCATTCGGTGACATGAAACCCGCAAGTCAACAGATAGTCTGAATTATAACTAACCACCAGCCTAACCAAGAGAAAAAGGATTTTAAGTAAGGGGAAGGAGATAGGTCCATTCCTGAAACAGATGTTGGAGGTTACCAGAAGTCCAAATTTATTAACAAAGTCAGTTCTTGTTTCAAAAAACAAGACACACAAAAAAAGAAACACTGAGCAGAATGACTTTATAAAAGAACTTACCATATAAAGTTTGCTGCCATGACAATGCAGAACAAAGCAAGGCTAAACTTTTACCACTTCCTGTAGGGCTCTCCAGCAAACAGTGTTGCCTAGAATTTAACCCCTTTACAATCTGTAAGGAAAAAAAGTTGACATGCAAGTTTGTGTGTTGCCTTTCTGGGTCTAGATAGTTATATCATATTTATTACATCCCCACCAGCGAAGTGTAGTAACCCTAAACAGCAAGTAAGAGAGAACAGGCGGAAAAAAATCCAGCTGAAACCACAGGGAATTTTTAGGTTGGCTGAAAGTAGCTTGACCCAGTCCTTTACCCTCTTGGAAAAAATACTGCAGGATCTTCAATAATGGCAGGTGGCCAGTATACCTTAGTTCTTTCTCTTGCTACCGATAAACTGTGGACAAGCTTGAGAGTCCAGATTAGAGGCCTGAAGAGCAAGCCATATGAGGAAACGCTGACAGATATGGAACTGTTCAGCCTAGAAAAGAGAAGACGTTGGGGGGATTTGGTGGCAGCTTAAAATATACATCGGGGTAACCATCAGGGGCTAGGTAAACAACTAGTCACCAAAGTGCCCCAGGGGAAAACCAGGAGCAACAGTCATAAACTCCTAGAAGAAGGTTTCAGACTAGATATAAAGAAAATTTTCTTCACCGTTCTTGTGATCAGACTCTGGAATAGACTCCCCATAGGGGTGGTGTAGGCACCTATCCTGAAGATCTTCAAAAGGAGGCTGGATGCACACCTTGCTGGGGTTATTTGACCCCAGCTGCCTTCCCTACCCAGAGCAGGGGGGGCTGGACCCAATGATCTCACAAGGTTTCTTCCAGACCTAAACTTCTGTGAATCTGTGAAAACCTCCTGAGCAGCCATAGGTGACCTGTGAGGGGGGGGGGCACATCTCCCGCCCTGAAATTGGCCCTTGCTGGCCAGGGACTGGGAAGCATTGACCACTGCCCCCCCGAGAAGCACCGGCGGCACTTCTGGTTTGCTGCCAGTGTTTCTGGGGTTGGCGATTGGCCGCTGGGGCAGCCCCTGGTCAGCAATCAGCCACTGGTGCCTGCCCAGAGCCAGGAGGCACCAGTCACCCGTGCCAGCAGCACTATAACTGGGAACAGGTTCAGTAGAGATTCAGAGAGCATTTCTAACTACTTACCTTTTAGTAACAATACCTGATCACGCCAAGTTTTTACCGCACAGAATAAAGACAGTGCAGTACAGTAGCAGGTCAAATGTTTCCCCCTTAATATTTTGATTATTAAAATTGATTACTATGTCAAATATACAGCATCCACTCTGAAGAAATGAGAACCTAACTAGGCTGATACTGTCTATTAATTCAGTCTACTAGTTCAAGATATAGCTGAGCTTTGTTATTTGCCACTAGAAGCCCTAGTTACAGACCAGGGCACCATGGTCCTAGCTGTTGTACAAACACAGAATGAAACATGGGGAAAAGTGTCAAGTTATTGCTTGTATCGATACTAAATGCATGAAATATCAGAGGCTTGGAAAACAACAGGTTAGTGTAACAGAGGTTCCAAACAACGGTACAATTAAATTAAGGGACTTAAAGGTAACTCTACTTACTGCGTTCATCATAGCAAGCTGGGAAGGGTAAGCTTTGCAAGGAAAGAGAATCTTTATGCCACCAATGGTATATTCTGATACGTCAGAAGACATGGTCAGGTTTCCCCCACCACTTGTTTAGCTCAGATTTATACCTGTGAGAAAGATGAAAGCAAATGTTGACAAATTCGGCCTCAGCAACTCTCAGAAGCCTCCACACAACATAAGGCACCAAGCAAAACTGAACACAAACTGCTGAGGTGACATCGGAAAGATGTGGTTCAGGGTAAGGACCACAACAAGATATATGGTGACTAATTCAAATGTGTCCCATGTTATTAGTATTGGATAATAGTAACAGTAATAGCAGCTTTTCCTGCTTAGAGCCAATGATCTCACAAGGTCCCTCTTCCAGCCCTAAACATCTGTGATTTTGTGGATGACTGAGTGATAAGCAAGTATTATTAAAGGATTGCACATAGAAATTGGGGAATAGTTGCACAGAATGGACTTGGGCCAGTATTAGCATCCCAATGACTGCAAAAAGGACTCTGGGACCTTTTGTAGCCCTGAGCCCTCAGGTCTATGGCTTGAGTCCTAAGACATCAACCCTGCTACGACCCAGGCCGTGAGACCACCTTCTAGATAAGCTTTCCATTTTCACAGCAGAGATGTAGATTTTCTGGAAAATTCTGAATCAGACAATTTTCTGGAATTACAGCATGATCTGATTTAGCATGTTTATTTGACCTATATTTAGTAAACTAAAAGAAAAAAGTACCCCCATATTCATTTTATATGTCCAGATAGCCACAAGTATTTGAACTGAAATATCTGATTGGGGAAAACAAGTTAAATACAGCACACTTAATGTGGTTTAAATGTTATGTTCAAACGCATTCAAAGCTTTATGTGGAAAGAGATTATTTGTATTGGAATGCTTGTAAGGATGTAAAGACAATACACAATACCACGCACTTCCCTTACGCAGTTTGTTTACACGTAAGGAAATATACACCGGCACTGAAAACTGTTGACACACTCATTTTAGCACACCCAAAAAACTGCGCACAACATGCCGTGTGCTTTGGTTTGGATTTGATCTGCACAGCCCATTAGGTGAATTCCTAACTTGCTTTTTGGTTTGGACTATAATGCGAGTGCATTTACCCTCCTGCTTACAAATCAATGAAACACAAATGCACTCTCTCACACACTTCCTAGGGAGAATCACCTGAAAAACATTAATTACAACTTTGAAACTGCCAAGTTTGCCTAGTATCATATTGGCATCCATTCATTGTAACTAATGAATTTTATGAAACAAGCTGTGAACTGCCCGCCAGGGGAGTTTCCATCTATTGACTCCTCTGTGAAATCCTATGAAATAGAGACTTTTGTTTCCACCCAGGAGAAGGTTTACAATCTTCTCTGCAATGCTTCACAAAGGGTGTTTGTACCTGTTTCTTGCAATTAAATTATTCATTTATTTCTGCAAAAAAAAACCTGGTTGGTGTCATAAAAGATACCGTCTCTACAACGAGGCCCGGCTGCCTTTGAAGAAACAATGAATTCTTAGAAGCGGGACATTTCCCACATTTTTTTTAAAAGCGGGACGTTTCAGGTATTTCCCGAATTTTTAGAAGCAGGAAATTTCCTACGGAAAAAAATAAAAGCGCCGGGAAACTTCCCGTTTGGGGAAATTTTCCGCCCCGCATCTCTGCTCAGCGGCAACGTGGAGCGTTAAAAAAAAATAATAATTATGTGGAGAAACATCTCCGGGGAAGCAGTTAGGAAGCGGGCGGGTACTTCACATCCACCAACGGCTTCTGGTGACTGGTGGCGGTAGAGCAGGTCCCCCCCCGCCCGCCGGTCTTCACGGGTGGGCGCGGGTGCCCCAGGTGAGGGGAAGGCCCCGCCGCCATTTTGGCCCCCCGCCCCCGGCGCGCGAGTTACCTGCGGGGCGACCCTCCCCCCCGCTCGAAGCCTTCCCGCCGCGCCCGCCAATCACAGCTGACAGGAAGGACTCCGGCGCAGCCAATCCACAGCCGCGACCGCCTGGGCCAATCGCTGAGGACCGTGTTGTGGGGCTGGGGCCCCTCCGGTTGCCGCGGCAGCCAGGCCTGCCTTTTGGGCGAGGCTGACGTTAGTTCATCCCCGGCTCTCTTTCGTCAGCAAGGTAGTGATACCTTCCCACGCGCATTTTGTGATGTCACTTCCCCCCGCCCCGAGCCCACAGCGCCCCTCCCACCCCCGGCCGGGCGGCTCATGGCACTGCTCGCCTGCCGGCCTCGCGAGTCTGGGCCTCTCCTGGAGCCACGTGGCGACAAACCCGTCTGGACGCGGGGGGGCGGGGGATACGTCCTGACAGTGACAGCCGCCTTGGGAAGGAGCAGGAACACGACGAGAGAAATGCTCAGGTCCCCATGGGAGAGGCTAACGCAAATTGCAACAAAACAAAAAAAAGAAGGATCTTTTTCTGCAAGCTTTCAGGCTCCTCGGAGGGAAAGCTCATCTTGTCTTGCGGGGATGCTTTGACCTCAGCTAACTTCAGGACTGGACCCGAAGATCACCCGCGGTCCTGATGTCTGTGAATCGATACAGACAGTACCAAATCCCCGTAGGTAGGAAACAAACTTTGTTGGTTTCACAGAGGAAGCCGGAGCTGGAAACCTGCCCCTCTGGGTTGGGAAGAGGGTGCGGATCAGGACCAACTAAGAAACTGCAAAATTTTGCTATTTAATTGGTCTAATAAAAGGGATCATCACTGAATTAAGAGTTCTTGAGTTTGCACTGAATAAAAGGGATCGTTTCTGAACTAGATCTCAAATTTTGCATTGAATAAAAAGGATCATTTCTAACCTACGAGTTCTCAAGATTTACACTGAATAAAAGGGATCACCTCTGACCTAAGAGTTACAGTTTTGCATTACAACATTTATAAACCCATTCAAGAGACACCAGCTTTTAAGTCAAGTAAAATCTTGCGACAGTGGGAAACAACCAGGGAGGAGAGGGAGAGAGGAATCAAAGGAGGTTTTACATCAAGATGATCAAACATCACATTTAGGACACATGATGTTAATGCATGTTGTGAGAGCTGGTCTGATCGATCAGCTCAGTGATAACACCAGAGCTCATACTAGAACACCTATTATACACCTGTTCTGCAATATGCTCCTCTGCATTACTGGTCTGGCACCTTTGACAGACAAACTGCTCAAAGGTGATTTGAAGGCCATGGGTCTTTAAGTAATCAGACTATTTCTGCATGTGAATAAGAACCGGTTTGCTTAACCAGAAAAAAAACCAAACAAACCCTCAAATATTCCACTTTAAAATAACAAAGACGCCAAATGCAGTGATTTTTTAAAAAGCACATCCTCCTAGCATGACTGGTTTCATAGCAGAAGCGTGTTAAAAATGCCAGGCTCATCTCTGGCACACCAGTTAAACCTTGTGTGCCCTTCAATACGGCAGTACAACAGAACCCGCCAGGCTCATCCTGCAGTGGTCTCAGATACGAGAACTAGCTGCCGCTTTCAGTAGTTCTGGGCACACTAAGCGCCACAAAGATGAACCATTTCATCCAAACAGCTGTCCCACTCCATCATGCAGCGCTTCTTGGAGTCTTGGTGCCCTGACTAAAATATACAGCTCCCTAGCATATCCCAGCTTTCCTCACTGTGACCTGAGCTTCAGTTTCTTTTGCGTCCCGGCCCGATAACAAATCGAGATCTTTTCTTTTTGCTGCTTCTGGTTCCTCTCATCTCTGCATTAACAAGAACTGGAGCAGCATTATAAAAATAAAAAAAAAATTCTTTAAAAAGAATGTGCTCTGTTGTTTTATAGCACTGGCTCGTTTAGAAACTTCTATGCCAATTTCAAGACTTCTCCAAAAAGTTACTCAAAACTTACTTGACAATGTTGTTAAGCAGCTGATGGAGCTGCAAAGATGCACTTTTAAGTAACTGCTCTTATGAACTTAGCCATACAGCAATAGTTTGAAAAAGGCATAAAAAGTTTTACAGTCTTTGTCTAGCACACAGTGAATTTACACATGCTATTCACAATAATTATGCCAAACTTCTCCATGCTGTTCTTTAGGGTGTTTATTCCATCTTGCTTTGGAGATCTCCGCTGCAATTGGCTCTTTGAATGAACATGCTTCACGTTTTCTAGCATCTCTCCCCCTTACTTTACATTTTAGCGTAAGGTGGGGAGGTTCAACAAGGTGGTAAGACATTATCAGGCTCGCTCAGCAAGCTGCTTTGCAAAGAGTGCATGTGAAGACCTTGTAGGTGCATTACTGCCTCACTGCAGAATTCAGGCATCTGGAATTCAGACCCCGTCTCCACTGGAAGAGCGGTCATTTGGCAACTTCAACAGTCAGGAGCTTTCACTGAAAGCAATGCTGGTCTCCCTAAGAATTCTTCTCTTCGGACTGGGTCAGCTCACCATCTACGTAAACTCCAACAAATACAAGAGATTACTTGTTCCAGTCCAATTCCTATTCCACTTTGGCAGTTGCTACCACAGTTACATACTGTACATCATGGTACTGGTTGCAGTACATATACATTTCTACCTCCCCTAAACTCCACTAACACTCATGTTAATTATTTCAATTATGGTATTTTCCACGCATTGGCATAACTGAACATCAGGGTCCAGGCTTGTTATGTCCTTTGCACCACTTTTGTAAGAGGGATCTTTACCAAGTCTTGATACTTCATTTGGCTTCTCCTTTAGTTGCTGGAGACCTAGGGAGAATTAGACAAAGATGACACTTGAGCAGGACACTTGGGTGCTACGTGTGTAGAGTGAACATGACTTCAAATCACAAGCATGAAAAACCACTATTTTGATCGGGATGCAGTAGATTAAAGCCCAGGCATGCACTAGGTTTAATCCCAGCAGCATTTCTGGAGACATGTTCATGTCATGTGACACATCTAACTTTTGATTTATTTTCCACTGTTTTGTTTTTCCTGTCAAAAGGACAGTGGTTTAATACTGCCTTAAAGAGATAAGATTAAAATGCACAGCTCCCCTCTGAAAAGGGTCTTACGTTTGCTGTAGAAAAGAAAGTGACTTGTCCAAGACCAAATGAGCAGCAGCTGAAAAGAGAAGAATCTGCCTCTCTCACTCCAACAAGTAGATCCTATCCACAGAACCCTTAGTATACAGACCACCTCAGTATATAAACTAAGGCCTGCATGCATTTATCATTTTGGAACATGAAGTACAGGCATCTCACTTGCTCCACAGTTTAGCAATCTGCTTTAATTTCTGAAAGATTTCTTCATCTTTGCTAGAAATACAGTGAAAGTGCTACATGCTCATACCCTGTCTGGGTGAGCCTGATTTCAGTCCCCTGTACCCAAAACAGCTAGAACTGAAATCACGCAACGCTATACATAAAGCCCAAACCAACAAAACAACCTCGGGCAGCTGAAGTGTCCCAAGATTTTGTAAAGCCTCAGTGTTTAACAAAAATGCAGGAAGCAAACCATTGCTACTGCTAGGGAGGCATAAAGATTGAAGATGGAGCCAGGACTTTACACACCCCTGAATTCAGGACAATTTCAATAATAAATCTGGATTGTGTCAAAATGAACATCAAGCAGCAAGGAGGACGGGTTCCAAGGAGGAAAATGGAGATACTAATTCTAAGCCTGATGAACTTGTATAATACAACAAAATGCAGGTGGAGAGAGGGTCTCTCACCAACTACACATACCTTGGTAAAAAAACCAAAGCAAACCAAGGCAACTGACCTTCCAGGTGACTCAAGCTATCTTCAATAGCGCATTAAGACACTGAACAATTATGGGTGGGATGATACACTTTAGCCAAAAGGTCCATTTTACTAAGGACTAAATCTTGCCTATTTCTTAATAAGCTACAGGGGAACTGAGTAAGACTCAAACATTATGGGGCACACTTTCAAATGGCTGTGTGGGAGTTTAACTGCACCTTTCTTATGAAAGTAAATGGGGGTTACACAGCTGAAGCCTCATACAAATCTGCAGTTTCACTTCCCAGGCTTTAATTCCTAGCAGTGTTACACAGTGATGTAATATAGCCTGTTATAGCTCAATTGTGTCTGAGAACTAGAACACCCAATTAATCTATCCCTACAGAAGGTATTTAAAGTCCTCTGCGGTCTATAAAGTTTATTAGAAGCCAAAAAATCTGCTCATGCCAAGCTTATGATGGCAAATTTCATCTATCACACCCCTAGGACTTTTTCCATTTACAAATGTGTGAGGGTGACTTTCACAGTGTATTCAAACTGGTCTCTCAACTTTCAATACATTACAGATGTAAATCATTGCTTTGGATCATATCATTACTTACGTGTAATAATTGGATCAAAGTCTCTCGTTTGTGTGGCAACGTCAGAGGCACAAACTTGTCCTATCTGTATCAGCAGAGACATAATATCCTCATACAGTGGAGGAAAGGCTTGACAGAATGAGACCAAACAAGGCAGGGTCGGCATGAAAAAGGCATAGCGCTTTGACTGGGTTAAAACTGGCAAAGGAAAAAGGGAAATGTTTAAAAGAGCTGACTATTAAAACCAAGCATCAACAGCTGTCATTACATTTGTAATCATGAACAGCCATAAGAAGCCATTTCAAGTTTTATTTATTTGATTTTTCATCATCAAGGCAAAAAACTGTAGCAGACATTACATTACTCAAAGCAACTGGCTGATGCATTTAAAAGATATACCAGAATCCTCCTTGAAATCAGCAAGATAAATAGTCAGTTTCTTCTTTCCTGTTTTATAATTGCTATTAAATCAGTTCCCTGGACGCTAGTCTGAATTGTTACTTCGTTTATGCCAGTCACCAACAACTCAGAAGGGATAAAAGCAATTTTGCTCCTGCTTGGCATATTTCTTCCCTCTGCTTACCACATGCATTTAAAACTTTCATGGGTTAGGATGCGAGCTTAACAGAGATGAAAAACAAGTATGAATATAAATATCTGTTGTTTAAAGCATTTTCAGTTGAAGAGCTCAATATAGGCTCTTAGAACATTTAGGTTCGTATGAAGTTAAACCATATTTACATAAATGCGTTGCCTGGGTGTTTACCTGTCAGCAGTGTTCCCATGACATTGATAGCTAAGCGAGCCACACTGAGAGATTTAGGTAGCGCGTACTGGATACATAAATATGAAAGCAGCTGGATGGCAAAGATCTGCAAGGCGCAAAAGGGAAGAGGTAGTGAACAATTCCATTCTTATCACTGCTTTGTCCTTTCTGTCCAAAATTGATCTGGACTTGACACCTGGCAGGGAAGTTGTTCCCTTTTCACAGACGAGCAAACCAAGGCTCCGACACATAACACTGAAGTGTTTCTAGAAACAGTTGCAAATAAACATATAGAACACACTTGAGTGGATTTAATGTCACTGGAAATGGAGTCTCCACAGCAGCCTACTGCTGCAGTGTTTTGCAGTCCATGATTAAACAGCTCCAATTCATCTCAAGCAACATAGCCATACAGTACCTGTTTTTCAAGTTCAGGTTGGGCAATGAGCTCCGGTATGAAATCTAGACAGATGTGCATGGATGGAATCCCAGCCACAGTCAGTGCTAGAAGTTCACATGGATAACCCTGTTTGAGGAAAACAAAGCTTATGTTCAGAGAAAGTCACACTAGAAGCTTAACTGCAATTACACTGTTTTCAAGGAAGCTCTGTATTAACACAAGTTTACTCATAGCTCTGTTTTATTCAGCACTGTAGGTTGCTAGTCTGATCCCAGCTCAAGAAGGACTGATGCCACATGAAGACCCTAGAACAGGCCTTTTTCCTCAAGGCTTACTGCGTTAGTTAAATATCATTTATCTACCAAAGCAGGCTGCAAGGGCCCCAGACCTTTTATCTTCTCTCTCTCCCATTTGTTGCACACTGATCTCTTTGTCTATCACGCCAGTTCCACACGGCTACGTACAAAGCATGTTCTAAGTGATGAGCGAAAGGAGCTTCTACCTGCTCCTCCCTTGCCCACTGCTCTAAGTGTGCGCCAAAATAGCTGGACCGGCACCAAAAGCTGGGTGTAAGATAATTACCACTCTAAAATAAGCTTGCCAAATTCTCTATGGCAATGCTTCGCATGCCTTCAAGTTCGCCAAGCTCCCTAACCAGCCATCACCTTCAGGACAAGAATAGAAAATAAAAATGTGGTAGCCAAGGAAAAGCTGACCTGGAAGTGAACTAGTTTAACTATGTTGGGATCTGCAATGTACATTTGGTGCAAAAGGCAGCAGATGAGGCACTGGACCTCTCGAAGATTACACAGCAGACTGTCTTCTTCTTCTTCTAGTTCCTGAATCTGGGGTCCAGGGCCAGCAGCACTTTGAATATTCTTTAGCAGGCTGTGAGAGTTACTGCTCTGACCTTTCTCCTCATCTGTGGGTAAGCAGATCTCCAAAAGAATCTGCACAGCAGCACTGTCCTGGGAAGAAGGAAAAAAAAAAAGGAGTAGTAAGCAAGCAGCATTAAAGTTAAAAAGAATGAAGCAAGAGATGTGCACATGCATTCATGCAGCCTGTTGCTGTAATGAAACAACTGTTGTCTACCACCACATCAGGACAAGGGAACAGGCTGTTCTATGCATGAAGTGCTCCCTTATTACTGGCATTGTCATTCACAAGATATGATCAAACAATATAACCGCAGGCTATTGTAAACCAAGTCCATATGTTTTAAATAAATCTGTGCATTTCAGCTCCGTCTTCCCTTTGCATTATTGTTCATTCTTTTCTTCATTAACAGCAGTGGATCTCATGCAGCTGCCAAGGACTTTACTGCTTCCCAAAATCCTGTCAGCACAGGAGTCAGACTGCGCACAGCTCTCTGCTGTCTGCATGTCAACTAACCGCAATTTAAGAAAAATGAAGCACAGCAAATAATCATAATGGTTCCAGTAAAGAAGCTGGGGGTTTGCTTGTTTAACACTGGGATCAAATGCAATGAAGTTTATTACTTTTTTCTCCCTCAACATATGGAACAGAATTCAAGCAACAAAGAACAAAGCTTTTAAAAAAAGATCATTAAATGGTCTAAGAATCATTTTGTAGAAGTCAAATATTGTTCCACAGTACACACTTATGGACAGCTTAAGGATTTTTTATTTTTTACATGTGTCTATATACATTAGCAATTTCTTACGAGCAAACAAACATCTTGCCATAAGCTTTGCTAGCTAAACAATGGATCCCAAGGGTTCCTCCTTATGACATGTCTTTAAGGAAGAAAGAAATCAATCCTGGAGCTCACTCCAAATCAGAGCAGGATGCCCCCGTGGCCATAAAGACCACAGCAACCAAAGGGGCCTGAGCTAACCACTGGCATACGAAAGCCTCTTACTGATTAATCAAAGTGGCTGTGAACTGTCTGGTCACTGCTTCTCTCAGCTGGAGGCAAATTACAAGCGGTTACTTACACTCTGTTAGAGTGAGAGGAAAGAGAGAATGTGCCCGAAATAAAAGTACTCAGGAACTCCCAAGATGTTAAGTACCTAAAATCAGCCATTCTCTCGCCTTGCACTTCACAATGTTAGCTGCTTCAGTTAAGTAATATCATTGAAGTGACCTCCCTGGGTCAGTCATATTTGCTCACGCTCTATTACTCCAATTCTACAAGGATATAAAAACAGCCTGGTGGACAATGGGAGGGAAAGACAAACAGGGAGCATAAGCGAAACTTTCTTCTACTCTGCTGAAAGGAAAAGATGTTGCTATAGTAGTCAGCCATCAGCCTAATGCCCTGGGGAGGAAAACAGATGAGAGGGGGGGAAAAGCAAGCTATTAGAGAAAATATGGAGCTTGGAGACAGAAGCTGTTCAATCCCTGATAGGAGAAATCAGCATAAAGAAAAAGGGCACCCTCTCACTTCGCATTTCATAGTTTCATAGTTTCTAGGGTCGGAAGGGACCTGAGTAGATCATCTAGTCCAACCCCCTGCCATGGCAAGAAAGATTACTGGGGTCAAACGACCCCAGCGAGGTGTTCATCTAACCTCCTCTTAAAGACCCCCAGGGTAGGGGCCAGCACCACTTCTCTTGGAAGCTGGTTCCAGACCCAAGTCGCCCTGACCATGAAGTAGCACCTCCTGATATCTAGCCTAAATCTAACCTCTGCCAGCTTGTGACCATTATTACTGGTCAGTCTTGGCAGTGCTCGGGGGGAACAGGGACTTCCTCAGTGCCTGCTGATCCCCCCTGACTAGTTTGTAACAGGCCCCTAGATCCCCCCTCAGCCTTCTCTTTTGGAGGCTGAACAGGTTCAGGTCCTGTAGCCTCTCCTTGTAGGGCCTGCCCTGTTGTCCCCTGACCACGCGAGTGGCCCACCTCTGGACCCTCTCAAAGTTGTCCACATCCCTTTTGAAGCACGGCACCCAGAACTGGACGCAGTACTCCAGCTGCGGCCTGACCAGTGCTGCATAGCGGGGGAGGATCACCTCCTTGGACCTACTCGAGATGCATCTGTGGATGCGTGACAAGCTACGGTTGACCTTCCTGACCGCATCCCCACACTGCCGGCCCATGTTCTTCTTGGAGTCAATGATGACTCCAAGATCCTTTTCTGCCTCTGTACTGACAAGAAGGGAGTTCCCCAACCTGTAGGTATGGTGCTGGTTCTTCTTCCCCAGGTGCATCTCTTTGCACTTGTCAGTGTTGAATCCCATCCTGTTCTCATCCACCCACCCTTGTAACCTGTCTAGGTCTGACTGCAGCCTATTGCTCCCTTCTAGAGTGCCCACACCCCCCACATCTTGGTGTCATCAGCAAATTTGAACAGGGTGCTTTTTACCCCCTTGTCCAAGTCGCTGATGAAGATGTTGAACAGTGCGGGCCCGAGGACCGAGCCCTGCGGGACCCCACTGCCCACGTCCTTCCAGGATGAAAATGACCCATCCACCACCACGCTCTGGGTGCGGCCCTCCAGCCAGTTGGCAACCCAATTGACTGTGTGGGTGTTGACACCACAGTCCCCCAGTTTCTTAATGAGAACATGGTGAGAGACAGTGTCTAAGGGCTTCTGAAAGTCCAGGAAGACTATGTCCACTGCTACCCCTGCATCTAATATTTGGTTATCTGATCACAGAAGGCCACCAGGTTGGTCTGACAGGACCTGCCACTGATGAACCCTTGTTGGTTGCCCCTAAGCATGTAATCCCCTGCTGGCCCCTCCTGGATGTGTGCCAGCATAATTTTCTTGAACAGCTTGCCTAGGATCGAAGTAAGACTAACTGGCCTATAGTTTCCCGGGTCCTCTTTCTTCCCCTTTTTGAAGATGGGAACCACGTTGGCCCTCTTCCAGTCCTCTGGCACCATACCAGAGCACCACGAGTGCTCGTAAAGTTGCGCCGGGGTCCTGCAATGACCTCGGCCAATTCCTTTAGTACTCTAGGGTGAATACGTCCAATCCCTCCAGAAGCTCCCTAACTAGCTCCTCACTAACCCTTGGCCCAGGCGTGCCTCCCCTTACGGCCCTGGTGTGTTTTGGGGCTGTTATCATTACCAGTGTACCTCGATGACTAGAGGTGCACGGATACATTAGTCCATATCATATCTGTACCAATAAAAGGAAATTTGATATTATTGGCAATTGGCCCAAAAACTCCCAATGTGGCCAATAACATCACCAATAAATGCCATGTGCATACATGCTGCCACAGCATACAAGCAAACAGACTGGCAACTTGGAGAGCAGCTTCTGGCTAGTACTTCTGGGGCGGGGGGGGGAAGAGGCGTGGGGGGGCACATCAAAGCCCCCACGATGAGGGAGGGAGTGGGGCTGGGGCAGGCACTGCCCAGCCAGGGTGGGGTGCAGGACAGGGGGGGCGGCTCTCACCACTGTGCACACCCCCTGGGAAGGCATGGGGGGCATGTGCCCCCTGGATCTATGTGCAAGGTGAGGGTGGCAGCCCCCTGCAGTTTCTTCCTGGAAGGCAGGCTGAGCCGGGGCTGCACTCGGGGTAGGCAACGGCACTAGGAAGGAGACTATGGGGTGGGATACAGCTCCACCTCCCAGCACCGCCATCACCTGCCTTGTGTGCAACTCTAACCCAACTCCTACTGATTACCATCCATTCACCGCTCTATAATTTGGTTAATGTCTATGTATCACCCATTACCTGGGCAGCAAGCAATGCATTTTTCAGTTCCTCTCGGGTAACTTCTGGGGCCTCCAGGCCCATTGTGTTGTTCTGAGGTGGCCTAATGTCTTGCTCTGCTGTTTCCTTAAGATGGGAATTAAGATAAGCTTTTGAAGCCAACAGATACCCATTCAGCATGTGCAGAGTTATATCCATCAGAGGTGGACACCTAGGTGAAAAGACATAATAAACCAAAAGGTATTTAACTGGACAGACCAACAGGCAAAGATGCTGGAGAAAGTTAAGTCAGCGGAGTGAGAAGAACCCCCCAACAAGATACTGAGTTGGTGGTGCCAACATCAGTGTCTAAACAACTACTCCCACAGTGCTTGGACACTAAATGCAACTGGATAGACAATTAACTCAGCCCCTCTTCACCTTTGCATGTTCAGAAACTTCAGACTTTTATTTTTACTCAGGAAGCTGGGGACTTCATTTAAACCTTTCCCTGGATGGACTGGATTAAAACAGGAATGAAAGTTTGACAATCAGGCCAGGGTTCTTGGGAACTACCCTCCCTAAGTTAACTAGAAACTGATTTACTCCACTGGACTAATGGATCAATCACTGGGGAAAAAGGGATACAAACATGTACAAGCAAGGATGATGATGATGACAGCCAAGCCAAGATGGGTATGTGCAATTTTTAAACCAACGGAAGGATGGGATAACAGAAGAGGCAAAGAAAAAGCCCCCAAAACTCTGTACGACAGAACAGACAATAAAAGAGAGACACAGTTATACTAATGATCTTTAAAGTCCTGAACACCTCTTTTATATAAGCAACACATGGAATACAACCCTCTCTCCTATCCTAAAAAAAGCCAAGCTAGTATATGGAGATTTTGACCCTGAATTGTTTTTCAGAAGAACATGCATTAGTGCAGGGTCAGTCACTTGGCTGTCCATTCTAATTGTTTTCATTACTTAAATTCTCAGTCTATTCTTTTGCATTAAAAGTCTTAAAATGGCCTTGTATGCCCTTCCTCACCATCTCCTGCTACCGAGAGGAACTCATTTTTCCAACAGTATTGGTATACAAATTTGAGCGATGAAGCAAAATCATTCTGATTCACCCAGTAGCTGGTTACTGGGATCCAACTGATGGAATATAAAACCTGGGTGCAGATAGGGTAGCAAAGGCAATCTGCAGTGGGACGATGCCACTGTACAACCATGATGTGATTTTTAATATCAGGGATGCCAGCTTTAAGGAACAAAATCTACAGAACTATAAATCTAATAAGATAGTTGTCTGTGTGGGGAAATCAGTTTACAATCTGCTCAGTGAAATTAATCATCAGGGAGACAAAAAAAGTAACAAGCAGTAAAATATTTATAGAGAATAATTTAGAAATGATGCACCAGATTTTGCTGCTCCTCCCAAACAAGCACTGAAAAATCAGGGTTATGTGACAAGATACACCGACTCACAGCGTGACCAAGCCTGGAAGTGTTCAACCACATTAAGGAACTACAGTTTAACTATGAAAACCACAAAGCAGGATACAGCTCTTAGAGCTCATGCTACTATCTTGAAACACTTCTTTAAAAAGTTCTAATGTTCAAAAGAAGTCACTGACAAAGTATCAGTATGGGGGAGGGACTCCAAGTCGCAGTGAAACATTATGAAAGGTAAACCAGAGGGAGACATGTACCTGTGAACTCTCTGATCACATCTTAGCACAATCAGAGGATCAATCATTAGATCATTTTGTGTGTACTTCTGCTGTCGGATTATCTTTACTGAAGGCTGAAGGGCGTTAACGGTCATCACCCACAACCTACAGGGAAAAGGTTTAAAAAACACATATCTAAAGCCAATTCTTACAAGAGACAGGTTCACAGAGAGATTAAACAGGTGAACACTAGGTGTCTGTTTATTTCAGTAAGTTATATTGTACGTAGACTTACAGTTAAAAACCTCAGTTTATCATATATATTGCCCTAGAAGTTCAAAAAACCCCTGCCTTCCTATGCTGAGCACATTTTCTGCAATGCCATCTACCCGAGATGCATTTTCATTGCAATACAAAAGTGACTACTCATTCTAAAAAGCAAACTCTCTAAAGTAATTTTTTTCCCCAGCGCTCGGACCCTATCTTAAATATTCAAGTCAATTCAAGTCAGTCCTGAGGCTGCTGCGACCACTGGGACACCTTAGGCCATTGGTGAGTCTGTGGGCAAAGTGACCTGGTGGGGCCCATCTCCCCTCCAGGAACGGATGGTCACTGGCTCACAGGCAGCTCATTCAAGACCCCTTTGAGAGGTCTTGTTTTCATTCCTGCTGGGTGTCCACACACCCTCCTCACCTAGGCTAGCCCAGGTGTGGACACCGGTTTAGTTGCTGACAACCCAGCTATGGGAGAGGCTGTACTGGTTTACATGGTACCAGATAGCACACTAAGAAAGGCCTGGCCTGACAGGGACCTTAAATATTTAGTCAGCCATAAAAGGTAACTTACTGAAGAACCATTCTTAAGAGAGTTTATATTTAAAGCTTATTGAAGAATTCCCCTTGTAAAATACACATAACTAACTAACTAACTAAATGGAGACGTTGCTTTTTCTAGTTAATTGGAAAGTCTTTTGTAATGATAAGAGTTCCTTTTCTTTGAAAGCAAGTCCGTGTTTCATTCCAGCAACAAAACAAAAAGGGATCTAACTCCAAAAGGTGCTAAAGCACTAGACTACTAGGGATTTTTGGGATCCAGTCCACAGCTTGCTACCAGTGACAGCACCAGGAGGTAAAGGGTTTAGAAACAGGAAGTGGCATTTTACCCCATCTGCCATGTTAAGCCAAACAGTAAGTTGCACCTACCTTCTAGGCATCACTGTGTTAAGAACCATCCAAAGCTTGTTGACTGTCTGAAGGACTCTCCGTGGAACCCCTGCATTCAGCAACTGGTTCATGTTTGATGTCAGTACCTCTGCATATGGGATCAGCTCACCAGCAGAGAGCAGTGTTAAGTGTTCTAGAATCTGCATCAGTTGTGTGTGATTTCCTGAAAGCGTTGAAAACGCTAGAAAAGAAAACAGTGGGATTCTGAACATCGAAACAGGCGCCTGCCATTTTATGGATTCTCATTTAAAGTATATCCCATTTACACATCTCTGAGCTGACAAGTTAAATGCTGCACATTTCCACACCTCTCCCCCAAGAGCAGCCTGACGGGAGCAAGCAAGGAGAATTCAAATTTGATGCATGAAACCAGCCCTGTTGTGGACTTCCCCCCAACACACCCACCCACCCACACGACTCTCAGTATTTAAATACGCTAGCCCAGTGGGGGCCATTTTAATAGGCATGCCAAAAATTAGTTTGGCACCCTGCCCTTACAGCACCCAAATCCCTTTCTCCTGCCTGACCTGCTACTCTGCTTTCTGCTTCCTGTTCTATCTGCCGCATGCCACATGGAAGCTGCCCGTGCCATTTGTGGCATGTGTGCTTCAGGTTGGCTACCCCTGTTTTAGCCAACTTAAGTGTTAGGAGGAAAACAGGAACTGCCTGCTTCAGAAGGAATTGTATTTACCGTCTTGGAGCTGCTTGGGAGAGTGGTTCTTGGCCATGTTTGTAAGAAGCATCCTTCGCAGCAACGCATCTGTGCCTGTGATCTGCTCCTCGCAGATCCAGTCATCCACAATGCACAGGTGTGGGTAGTTAGTAGCAAGGAGGCGCAGCAGTGCAGAGTGCAGGCCTTAGGAGATGGGAGAGGGAACAGAGTCTACAAGCTAAATTTCAACACTTTTTGCATCTCAATAAATTGGCTCCCCACTTCACCTCAATAGCAAAACCTCACGTAATCAGCATCGAGACGCTTACTGAAGCAAGTATCATTTGACCCTTTCAGTATCAGACAAGCTTGCATATTTATAGCCTGAGATTAGAACTCAAATATATAAACAGAGGAAAGAAAAAGCTAGGACGGAGCCTTCCTCCTTTCCAAAGACGTCAGCCCCAGGGTTCAGGTGGTAGGACATGGAATGTACAGCAAGTTAAAAAAACCCTTGCTGCTTCAAACCAGCTGTAAGGCTGCCTGTTAGAACCTGTCTTTAGCTTTCAGCCACCAAAGTGTGCCATGGTGGCTTTTAGACAGCTTTCTTTAAATGTATTTGTAAGCTCATTCTTGGCTGCTGGCAGAGTTGGAGACAGGAAAAAAGAGAAAGACCACATCACGGAACAGGAGAAAGTTCCTTCCTTTAATTTGTCCCCAATCACTGTGAGACCCCAAAAGCAGAGAATACACAATTTTCTTCATCCTGGGTATTGCAAACGCACATATATACCTCCCAATTCCTGTTGCAGTCCTTGTGCTTGCCGGATAAGATACTTGATTGGAATCTGATCCATCAGTGCTGAAGAGTAAGACTTGGGCTTTCTTTGCATGGCAGCTGTAAGGAAAGAATTAACTAGACTAATCAAGAATCCCTTCCCAACTTGGCCACTTTATGCGTTAAACTAGAAGTCACAAGCAAACAGGGAGCTGAGGCTGCCAATCTATTCCCAAACTGCTCTTAGGACAACACCTGCAGACAGGAGACAGGCCCTCTGTTCTGAGGGCTCTGGATAAAGCGCACTGTTGAAACAGCAATACTCAGACCCAAGTGGATGATTTTGGGATGGAGTTAACCCAACTCACCCTTTCCGGACTGAGACCTGAACCTCAATCACTGCTGAGTATTCATTTTTTACCAGTAATAATTAAGATACCACAATCACCCAATTAGCATTCCCATTACATTACCTTCTTCCCCAAGCTGCGTGACCCCAAAGCACTGTACAAACTGTACACACACAGGACTCACCTGACTCGAGTATGAAACAATCATTCCTGCAGTGGAATGAAGCAGCCATTCTAAGCCAGGAACATTACACACCAAGGTACAGTGAGTAAAATGTATGTCCCCCCAACTGACACTTCCAGGAGGTATTAAAGAAATAGCTTCTAAATAGTTCAAGATAAAATTTGACCAGGACACACAAAATAACACCCTTGTTTTTGTGGAAATCATTATGGCATCTTTAGCTATCTCAGGGACTCTGCTCCATGAAGCTTAACACTTAATACTTCTCCCTGCAGCATCTGCATTTTCATCAATTAGTTCCTATTCCAGGTTCGAGTCCACCTTTTTAAAAGATCACAACCCTGAGCTACAGCTTCAAAATTCATCAAAGAACAATGTGACAAAGCACTACTAGCAGCATGCACTACATTGTGCACTGGACGCAAGTGACAGCATAGGAAGAACTCGGACCCTTTTCAACAACCCACTCTTCTCTGGCATAATAGTATACAGCCCAGTAATACACTGCTAATATGAATGTTGATGAAGACTAGATTTTTTTCAGGGTAAAGTAGCAGCTGGAAATCTACATCTCGCTTCACACTGGAATGAAATAGGGTTAATGGACTAAAGAATGCTTATGCTGATTTAAAGGTGGTATTCAAAAGGCAAAAATAAGTCATTCTACTGTCTCCATTTTTATCAACAATACCCATAACACCAGAAAAGGCATGCCTACACTGCAGACACATCGGGATATGAAAAAGGACACCCAAGGCCACTAACAGTGCCCGGCTATTTTTGTGATTAACTTGTACTGATTGTTGCAAGAAAAAAAAATCTCCAGTAACTTTGTGTCAAAACATGCTGAAACTTGACTTAAAAGTGGCTGACCTAAAACAAAGCACCTGAACAGCTTTTCAACCCAAGCTCTAAAGGATCCTTCTGCATAACGCTGCATTAGCATTGCCAACATCATTAAGCTGACCCAAGTTTCATCTTGCTGAACTCATTACTGTGGCAAATGAAATTTGTGTCACTCGATGCAGTTACCATTTTAGGATCAGATCCTGACATCTGTTCAAACCTTTTAAGATCTTGTCGCTTGCGGGCAATGCTCACGCACACATACCAAGTGTCTTGGTGTTAGCCAGGAGTGCCTCTTCGTAAGAAAGGACATAGTAGAGGACAAGCAGCTGGGCCGTGATGCTGTAATGCTGATTAACCCGGGCATTTTCTCCCTGCACAGAAAACCATAACAAGGAGTCATGCTGTAACATTTCCCTGATTTTTTTAAAGGCAGGATTTGGAGTTAGCGGAAAACATGGAGGCATCTCTCACTGCGAGGGATGACTGCGAGTCACATCTGGCCCCGAGTTCAAGTTTAAATTTCTATTAAAAAAAAAAAAGTCGCAATATTTCAGACCAATGAAAGGGTTTCCTGCATCTCAGCCCATCTAGGACCAGAGAGCACAGTGATTTTCACTAGGAAGAGTGCAACAGCCCCTTAGTACCGGGTCAATTTCCCATCTTCACACGTGAAAAATGGCCTCTCTGTAAGGTCACATGGGGCTTTTCTACCTAAAGCCTGGTTTTTAGCTTGGCTGTGAGTCTAGGCAAAAAAACCCAAACAAACACTTTTTACTTCAGGTTGCTGCTAGAAAGAAGAGCCATTAACTTGGAGACTATATTTATACAAATGGCAAGTGCTGGGGCTGCGGCACAGGCAGCAAGCACTGCACTTCTGGAGCAGCTGGCAAGAATGCCTTGCTGCAGCCATGCCAGCAACCTGACTGGCACTGACAGGCCTGATCATGGCCCAAGGGATGCAGTTTATGGTCCAGGTATTAAACACTGCAACTGTCAGAATGTACAATAGAAAAATATTTCAGAGTTGCATGATCTGAGGAGGTGCCTGCAAGTCACAAACAAAAGCAATAATTTACCCCAGCGAGCCCTTGAAAAACATTCAAGATCTCCTGCTCTGTGACAGGCTGGTTGGTCGCCTCAGGGTTGGACTTGGATGCAGGAGTAAGAACAGAGTTGATGTAGACATCAATAAGAGGAAGCAGCTGAGGATGGAGTGGGGTGGTGGTTTCACACAGTTGTCTATAAATCCAGTCCTAGAACAAACATGTTATACTCAGTGAAAAGGATCAACAACAAAATCAGAAGCCAAACCTGCTGTTTTTCCTGTTCAGTCCACTGGCAAAGTCCTAGTTTGAACAGTTTGTTCTACAGTTACTCTCAGCATGGGTCAAACACTTAGAAAAAAGGAAGACCAAAACCAGTTCTGAACTGGGCTAGGCTTCATAGCTCAAGCACTGGAAGAGCTTCCACTCTGCAGCACTTTAATACACACTGGTGCTGGCCAGCAATGCTTTTATTTTTGTGACTTGGACTTTAAACAGTGCTCAAGTAAGGACTTGAATAAACTTCTCATCACTTGTGACTTAACTAGCTTCTAGACTCTGTCTTACAGAAAGAACAGCCCTAGCTTACTAACTCAGTACACACTGTTTAGTCCCCAGTCCTGTAGTAATAGGTGCTCAGCAAGAAATCCTTTTAATACCATCACTTTTTAGGCAACATTGTCAGGGAAATGGACAGCAAGAGTCTGCTTAACATCAGAAACAACCAATGAAACCCAAGGCTGATCACTAAGATGCGTTCTGAAACCTGAACGCAAGGAAAGCCATACCTTTATAGACACTTTGTGCTTGGTGAATGACCGGCTCCGCAGAAGCTGATAGATGCAGTGAATGGGTAAAAACCCAGTAATGTTGGCACTCAGGTTACCCGTTACAGGCACGCGAACTGCATGTGCTGTGACTACCTATGGAAAAACATTGTATTCAAGAAAAATATAATCACATATGTTGGTGTTTCACTGCATGGTCATAACACACATGCATACGGGAATGAATGAAGTTTGCAGAAGCAAAATTTATCCTGGCTTTGCCTAATTTCCAGCATCTTTGCAAATGTAACAATAGACTTTTAATATAAGCTCTTCTGTGTGAATTTTCCCAAGGCAGAATGGCATACCACAGAATTTGTTTATTTATGAACATGTTAACTTCATCAGAAACTAAGAAAGGTAATACCATGATAAGATTAAGATGAGAAAAGAAGCAAAGAACTGTTCTGAAATTTTTTAAAGCGACTGAACTCTTGTACTACAAATAGGAATTAAAGCAAACCAAAGAATACCTGTTCAGTGAAAATCTCCTGCGTAAAGATGGTTTTCATTCTGCTCAGTGAACTGGGCTTAATAACAATCTGAAACAAACAATGCAGTATTTGCTATCAACCTTTTGAGGGTCTGTCTTTCCTTTTGCAAAACATGAAACACATTAAAGTCTGTTTCATCTTTTATTTAATCTGGTTTTCAGCTGGCAGCAAGTGGCATTTGCCATTGCCTTCATAGTGCTAAGAAAATATTCACATATTAAGATTAAACGTTTGAAGATGAGTTTGTTTTACATTCTAATGTTATGAGTTCAAGATTTCCTGCATTTCCTCACCAACCTAAGAACTGACTACACTGTTCCCCCCCCCAATTTAACAAAACCAGCAGCTAAGCATATCTTTATGCTTTATATCCCATCTGACACAAAGATCCCTTTATGCTCTGGCAGGTTTTCACCTCTGAAACCTACTGTTCTGCGTACATTTTGCTTTTGTGCTAGAAAAAATGTTTATTCCCAGATTTTTCATCTAAACACACAGGTGTTCAAATATACAGCAGAAATACAGATGTACAGACCTTATTAGGTGAAACAAGCTAGAACCTATATGCACCTTCAATAAGTGAGTTTTAAAAGGAAACATTCATTTGGGGGAGGTCAGGAGTTACCTTCATTCCCAAAGTAGAGCAAACCAGATCAATGATAGCACTGAGCTGATTGCTATGGAAATACATGGCAACCAATAGAAGCATCTCTCCAAAAGAAGCAGACACTCCAGAAATGCTGTTGGAACAAAGAAGGAAGAGTGAGTTTCAGCTGAGACATAGAAAACAGTGGGTTACTGGAGTCCCTTCAGAAAAACTGAAGCTCTCACCTTTCAAAGTAGGCCTCTTCTTTTATCATCCAGCTTAGCCACATGACCATCAGCTGCTCCTGCTCTGGGGTGCTAAACAAAAACATTCCATGACAGACATGTTTCTATGTTCCCACATGTTAACTATTACAGTAACAATTAGGAGACCCCAAGAATCAACCTCCAAGATGACAAGGAGGAAAAACATGCTCTTCCACCGAGGGAGCCTTTCCTTCACTTACTATTAAGTGTCAAGCCAGCCTCTGAACACTGGTGACAGCACATACATCCAAACTTGTAGTAGTTTGCCCTGAGTAAACAGTCTAAATGTCTCAACATTACTCAAGGACCCCTAAGTAAGGGTGTTCTGTTCCACCTTCATAAGGCCATTTCTATTAATAATGAAGCCTGCCAGTGCTTTCAAATGGTTTTCACCACAAAACTTGTTCAGTGGAAAACAAAACTACAAGGCCTAGCGCACAGGCTTCTCTCTCTAGACTAATGCCTCTTTCCCCCTCCCAAAGGCACTTTGCACTAGGCAAGGGGGTGGCATTACGTGATATGGACGTAGTCCACCGGTGAGACCAGTCACCTTCATCAGGAGACTGACCATTGTCATAAAGAATTAGAAAAAAAGAGGCAGAAAAACTGGCGGGCAGCCCATGTGTTGTTGCCCAGGCACTGCTCAAATAGTAATACCAGGAGCAGGCTGTATCTCTACAATGACAGGTACCTGACAAGGGTGGAGAAGGCCAGGAGCATGCAGAAGGAGAGAGAGACAAAGCGAACACCAGCAGGAGTTGCAGGAGGACGACTCGTCATGAGCTGAAGTAACTGCTCCGCTTCCTCGTCAGTTGGTCTAAACAGAAGAAGAAATAAGAGAAAAATAAAAGGCGTTCAGGCAGAAAAATATTTCCCATCTGGCTACAGTGGTTAAAAGCTTCTTAAATTGGAATGACAAGAAAAAGCAGTCATTGCTTCATCATGTGACCCTCTCGATATATAGTTATGGAGATTACCTGGCAATTCTCTTTGAACTTAAGAATTCAGAGGTCACAGCTTTAAACATTTCTTGATAAAAATCTCAGCTCTAGAAGAGGCAAATATCCAGATAACTACCATGTCAAACTTACTTTATTTTTATGCAGACTATGAAGGCCGAAGTCAAAATAAACCTAGTGGATTCTGAGCTGTGACAGGTATGACCAATATTTTCAGCTGCTTTCTGCCCTACACACGAGTGCAAATGCTAGGATTGTAGAAGTGATTCTATGGCAAGGAATACAGCAGCACAAATCTCTCATCTGAATCTCTATTTTAACAGTGATATTCTTCTCCAAGGCAAGCTTTTTTGCTAAGCTTCCATGCTAAGAATATAGCAGAGCAAGTAAATACTTATTTGGTCCTACAGAATTTAAAGGTACAACTATCTACTCTAAATCAGAAATATAAGGAACTATTCAACCAGCTGGCCATTCTGCTACACAAGCAGCGCTGAGTAAGCATGAAACATGAACCCTCCGTTTTAAGAGAGGATAAAGTCCAGTCAGGTTTGGACATTAGGGGAACGGGAGGAAGCTCAAGCTGAAGCTGCCCAAGACTTCCAGTAACTGAATGGAGACAGCAATGACAAACACCAGAAACATAAAAGCCATCAAGTACTTCAGCCCGGCGATTCCCATGAGTGCACAGTAGAGGCGTAACAGCGCGCTGGCTTTCACGACGTGCTCCTCTTTCAGTCCAGAATACACAGACACGTGTGGGTCCATGTCTACATCTGCTTCCTCCACAATGTGTGTGCTGCGAACCGTGGGAAGAATCCCCATCAGCTCCAGGAGCAGCTGCCTTCTCATTTGCCAGAGGACAGAGCTGATGTTTTCCCTTTTTCTCTGCATGAGAAATTAAAAGGTAAAAGACCCAGCAGTTCTAGGAAAATTCATCTGGTTTTCCATTTTAGTACAGGGCATGGCAGCTGCAGTTATTACGACAACTCTACGGTAAACTCGCACAGCCAAGTTCTCAAAGGAAATTTATACACCATTGTTTCACTGGGGAGGGAGCAGCCAGAGCAGGATTACATTACAATGCCCTGTTTCAGCAAAATACAGATACTACCTAATCCCAGCAAGCCACTGAATCAGTGCCCAACTTTGCAGTACTGGGTGTGAAATAAACTGTAGTGAGGCTGACAATATACTCAGTAAATACTGATCTACGGTTCACCCGTTCCCATGGCTACGAGACGGCATATCTAAAGTCACCAAGACAGGACAGCCCTAGAAGGAGCCACCAGGTGGCACCCACTGGCAACCTCCGTTCCACAACTGCCTGACCTGTGAAGCTGCACCGGACTGGCCTCAGCTGCCATAACCCTCGCTTTGCAGCCAGTGGTATAGCAGGATCCTGAGATCTGCTCATGCTCGCAAGCTGGAGCTTCCTTTTGGCCTGTTCCCAGGGAACACTCAGATTGTTCTAACCTGCTGTCCATTCCGGATGAAAGTCCCAAACCACGTCCGCACTTTTGCATTTGTTCCAAGCAGCAAACCGCTCACGAAGCACACCAAGTCGCTCACGCCATCCTCCGAGGATTCATTCTTTGTGTGATCCAGGGTCAAGGCCACTCCCAGGCCTGGAAGATGGCACTCTTCCACCTGGAAGGGAGCCAAAGAGTGAGCCTCCACTCACTGGATGTCCTCAACTAAACGCTAGAGCATAATCAGGTCTTGCGTGCTACCCCATAATAACCTGATCTGAGGCTTACCACCATTCCTCGGACCCTCAGCGCCTGGGAGGGGTTCATCTTGCACAAGTGACGAAGTGCCTCAGTCCTGCGCCGGCCTCCGATGCTCTCTTCATCTTGTCGCTCGCCGTTCTTGATCAGGCCTCTGCAAACTAAGCATTCAGGACACAAGACTGGGACTAAGTACTCTGTCTATTGCACTAGGAAGGCAGCTCTTCCCACATACGCACAGCCCACTGGAATCGGCTGTTCAGTTCAACATCATTTTTGCTACCTGTGTTACCACCAGGCTGAAGAGCCCTGCTGCTGGACCCAGGCCATTTTGTGCTAGGACACTACACAAACCGAACAGAGACAGTGCCTGCCCCAAAGAACTTACAGTGAGGATACAGATTAAAGCCTGATCCAAACTGACTTCAGCTACTCATGCCCCTCATTAAGTCAGGTGATGCATAGGACAGCCTTGGACAGAGAAGTCCTTGGCCCAAGTTGACATACAGCTTGGATAACAGCACTGCAAGCTCTTCCTCTACTCCCACCCTGCAGCCTGACCTGAAGCAACAACTATGACTGCAAGAGCAGCTCTGTCTCCAGGACCATTCATTCCCTGACCTCTGCAGTAGGTACAAAGTAATAACAGCTTGGCAATGGGGTTGTGCGTGTGCAGAGACAGCCCGCAACTCCACAGCATTACCATCCTTTGTCACTACTGACCTGGGTAAGACTCATATGGAGATGACAGCACAGGGAGTTAGCCGTAGGAGAAGGTGGTGTGAAGGGAGGTGAGTAGCAGGAGCAGGAAGCCCCTTAGGGCTGAATCACGTGCAGGCACATGCCCCAAGGCTAGTACTGTTTTATGCTACATTTTGGGCTGCAATTAATTTTTGCTGAAGGGGTTATAAATTCCCGGAAGGAAATATGCCAAACAAGAAACGACAACTTACCTTCATTAAAGCTATCGGGAACATTGGCCACAAGGAGGCACAGGAACCAGGCTCCATTTTTAACATGAAGCAGGGCTTCTGCCACATCAACTATGGGCAACAGTGAAGGCAGCTCTGAACGGAAACAGGATTTTAAAAGCCATTGTTTTCAGTCTAAAACAAGCTCTGAAATTAAAACTACGTTAGTCACATGCTGACCATTTAAAAGGGATGGCACGGAGAAGCTCGCAAGTAAAGGACTGCACACCTGCTTGCAAAATACACAGAACGTCTGCTGCCTCCTCCAAGTAGACCGGGCTCTCGAAGAGTTCCGAAGACTTGAGGAAAAATTCACCATTTGACTCTGACACCTGGAATAGGAGGTTATCATCATAATACAAGCATAATAAAGTGAGTAAACAGTATACCTCAGTTACTTCACATCAAATTCCTGTGCACTTGAACTCAAAGGATTGACTATGCAAAAACAGACCCAGCACACTTGCAATATGCCCAGCTTATTATGACTGTTTGTAATAAAGTTGCTCAAAAACCACAGAATTGCTGAAAAATATTTAAGCAGGCTCCTAGGCCAGGTGAACACAGCTCTGAATTGTCATGAGAGAAACTAGAGAAACCAATCGAGGTGTATTTGTTCCCAAAACGTGGGCTACCACTTTAAGCTTTTCTTGTTAGTTTGGAAGCCCCGGCTACAGATGTTAGTAACTAAAAACACCTCCATGCCCCTGCCTTAAATAAAACAAAATGTGACAGACCAAAAAGGATCTCCATTGCCCCAAGCGTGAAGCGCAGGCCTGAAGCCATGTGCACCCATGCTTTATTTTTTTTCCACGTCCACCAACATCAATTCACACACATGGTAAAGAATGAAACAGAAATTCACCTTGTTCATAATCGCTAACAGCTCGCTAAGCACAAGCCGAAGCCGGCGCGGGGAATCACTGTGCTCAAACTCCAAAGTCAGACCGTGCTGAAGCTGCGAAACCAAGATGCTTTCTCCACTACCTCCTCCGAGTTTGAGCCTAAGACATCATTGAAATGTGAAAACAGCTGTTCAAAAAAGCCACAGAAACCAGTTGCCTTTTGGTGAAAACAGACAATACATTCACACTTGCTCATTCGGCAAATATTCTTTGCCAGGGGTCCAACTAGCCAGAGAGCAGCACTGGGACTTTATGACACTATCAAGTTTCAAACACCAAACCCACCTAAATGGCAAAGTTAACCTGCTGTCAAAACACAGGTGCGTCTTGCAATCTGCACACAAACCACAGTCAAGCAAGCGTATTCGTACAACCCTGGCTCTCTTTTTTCATCTCAGAAGAAAGGGCTGGAGGAAGCCTCTATTTCTTAACCTACTGGAAGCCTCAAATTCTTCTCTTTGCCCGGGGCCAGAGAGATAGGACAGGTCTTCAGTTAATGTGCATCACTGTCCCTTGACCAGGTGCTGGGTATGAAGCTTGAAGCTAAATAAGTAAGTAAATAAATCCCACCCTCCTTTCTCGAACACCATCCTACTGAGCCCAAGGAACGAGTAACAAAGCGTAGTAGTAAAGCAAAACCATGTCAGGACAAGACGAGGGCATTAGTCGAACGAAGCCTGTGCACAGAACACGTGCATCCTTTCAGTTACCGAAGCTGCTGCTCCTTGTTCGCATCCTGCTCCAGCGCGTGGAAATCCACAGACAGCAAGGCGACGATGGAGTTGACGGCCTCCACGCCAGAAAGGAGCCGCAGGATGAGTTTTTTGTCCTGCGCCCAGCTCTGGCTCTGGTCAGCAGGAGCACACAAGGCCATGCGCACCAGGCAAGGCAGCAAGAGCCGGAGCTCGGGGTCGCTCAGCGCTGCCAGGCGCACCACGTCCACCTTCTGCATCGCTTCGAATGCGTAGGGGCTGACGAACTGCAGGCTGGAGCACTCCGCCATGGCGCCACTGCCGCCCTGAGTGCCAAGACATGGGTCAGACGCTGCCACCGCCCACTGGCATAAGCGGTGGGGAAGGGGCTCCACTCCCCAGAGTCCCGGGACCTCCCTCCCGGCTCTGGCCAAGCGGGGGCTGGGGGGAAGTCTCTTCCCGTCACTCCCGCATGCGGGAACCGGAGCGGCGCCACACGCTCCCTGCACACGTCCCCCCAGACACCGGCTGCGAGGCCTTGAGCGGCCTCTCTTGGGAGTGGGGGGTCGTTTCCTTGCCGGGCCGTGGCCCCACAACTGCCCCAGCCCCGCCAGCAGGCTCCTGGCCCCACGGACAGGGGCGCCCCCCGCAGATGACGGCCCCGCCACCGACACAGCGCCTGCAACCCACCTCCCCTCAGCCCCGGGCCGCCCCGCCCACTTCCGGCCGGGAGCGGCGTCATGCTGCGCGGGCGCACGGGAAATGACGACACGCAGCGGAAGCCAGCCTCCGGCCCAGGGGCGGGGTGGAAGTCTGGGCTGTGGCAGCTCCAGCGTTCCCCTCCCGCAAGATCGGGCCCGCAAGGGTGGAGCGAGGCTAGGCTCTCGGCTCGGTCTTCAAAATCAAGAAGGTGGGGGAAGAGAGGGGAACTGAATCCACCCCCCCGGGGGAAGGTGTGGCAGCTACTCCTGCTTTACAAGGGAGGCTTGTCAGGACAGGCCGCAGCTTGGCTCACTTCAAAATCAAGGGTCAAAAAAAAGAGAAGCTTCGTTTCTTGAAAATCAAGGGGCAAAAAAAAAACCTAAACAAAAAAACCCCCAAAAACAAAGAGAAACTGAATCTCTATAAAATCAAGGGGCAAAAATCAAGAGAAATTGAATTCGCCCATCAGACGGCAGAGTTTTGTCAGCCACCATGCGTCGGGACATCCTCGACAGCTCGGGCCTCAGCTCCATCCTCTTCAAAAACTCAAGAAGCGGGGCAGGGAGGGAGGCAGTAGTATCTCCAGCCTCTGAGCTGGAGGAGAGTGACTCCTGCTTTACACATCATGGATGCTCCTGCCGGGCCAGGCCCTCCTCCCCGTCATCTTCCACAGCATGAGAGGGGAAAAAAAAAAAAGTCAAGGGGAATCAACAGCCACTGAATTCCCACCGCAGCATTCGTGTCGAGAGCGGGCCTAACTTGAGATGGACCAGCTCATCTCGCAGTGCTGCAGCCCTCTTGTCCACAGTCCCCGTGGGGGTTCGAAATAAAGAGACACCACCAATCAAGGCTTCATGAATAATTTATTCCATTTGAATTTTTTTTTTTTAAAAAGTATAAACCTTTTCATTTCCTCAATCACAATTTGTACAACTCAGTGTTTATGGCATTCGGCAGCAATAGTGTTTTTTGTTTGTTTGTTTTTGTTCCTTATTTCAGTTTTCTGTCACGTTAAATAAGACGACTTGGACCATTTCATGTCACGGCCGAGCGAGAACTTAGACACTCCCCTTCTTAAAGTGACCCAGCTGGTGGGAGAAGCTTTCTTGAAGCTGACATGTCCAGTAATGATGCCACAATTTGCAATTTAATAGGTTTACAAGGTCCACAAATCCAGTTTATTTGGAAAAAAAAAAAAAAAAACAACCAACCCTAAAAGCTATATTAAAACTTCTGAAAAAGTGACCCTGAGGATTGCTGTAGGTCCCAAATCCAGTTTTACTGTAAATGAAGTTTTACTCCACTGAAAATAAAGAGTACACCCCCGAATAAGGTTTTCTAAGCAGTTAACCATAGCCCTGGGTTTTTCAATTAGTACGAGAGAGAAAGAGAGAGAGACAGACAGACACTGTCCACCTTTGTGTTTAAGATACTGCGAGACAAAACTCTCAGCTGAGAAGCTGGATTCTCAGAAGAAACCCAGGTCAAAACATTACATGGATAATATTAAAACCAATTGATATGCTATGCCATAGACTGTTGTGCAGCAAGCTATATGATGCAATAGCATTTTTTTAAAACCTTTTCCTCTATTACACTTTGAATTTTTAAATAATGCAACATAATATTTTGATATTACAGTATTAATAGTGCTTGATTAAAGACAACTGCAAATCTTCGCAGCGATACATGAAGTTTAAAAAAAATAAAATGAAAGGTAAATGTGAAGATGAAAGATGGGCATCATAATCTGTGCTATACTGACAGCTGAGTAAGAATATAGCTGAGGATTTAAAATTTTAAATTTTATTCTGAAAGGGTTAGAAAGTTTTAAAAATGACATTTACTTTAAAATGCAAAGGCCATACGCAAGTACACTGGGTAGCCAAGGGGCCAAACAATAATGTGTACAAGGAGTCTAATCCATATAGGGTTACAGCCCAGCCTAGATAACTGAATGGCTTGCATAAATAGAGTATGGCTAGATTTTATTTTTCCTTTTTGACTGGCTGGAAGAATCCTATGTATGGCCAATATATTTAATAAAAGTTCCACAACTACTACTTAATAAGAGCTGTCAGGAGCAATGGTAAGTACAAACCGTTGCAGCTGAACCTGCCAGTGATCAGTATAAATTATCTTGTTAGCCGGCTGTCACAGTATTATTATTACATCAGTAATTATATGCACTTTAAACAGTGGGATATCATTAGGCAAATTGATTCGTAAGGTGAAAGTCATGTATGTAAAACAAGTATGTTAGCTCCTCGGTGCTGGCAGTTTCGATATGTACGTTGTTGGCAAAAAGATGCCAAGCCAGGAAAAATCTCCCAGCATAAACTGTTTCTAAAAAGACTAATCAAAAGGGCCTCCTGATCTCTTCTAGCCGTTACAGTATGTTAATTTCCGTTTTTATTGTATTTGAAAAGTACTAGTGGTATATTTCACAGAAGGTTAGCATGACTGCACATTGATCGGGACCTCGCTGTTCAGGCAACTGGCTCACTTACCTGACGAATACAAGTCAGTCACATTTTAAACAGCCCACTGCTAACAAGTTCCATGCTAAAGAGGTTCATTAACATAAAGACAGGTTTAAAAGTCACCAGCTTAAAAAAAAAAAAAAAAAAGGAAGCTTTGAAGATTCCAGGCTAAAGAGCGTTTTCCCCCCCTCAGATCTCAGCCACGTGAAAAAATGCTCTAAAACAAAGTAACATGCTACTCAATCGGTGATGCATTAGCATAAATTAAAAAAAATAAATGCAGACACCCAGTTTTTTTACTTTAATATCAAAATATGCTGACTTATGATTGCACTAATGTTGCTTTGAAGAAATGACTGAAAACCTTTGTCATCAATTGTACATTTTCTTCATACAAAAACACAAAGGTTGCTAGTATTGTATATACACAATTCAAAGAGGTTTGATGTTTGTTCATATGAAAAGTGATATTTCAGGCAAATATTTTGTACTCACAAAACAAGCTACCAAATCCAGTTTTGTAAATACAAACGACTTTGTCCTTGTAGAGGATTTAGCAGTGGGTGCACAAAGGGATCTTAAGTCTTGCTCCTTTAAAAGGCTTAACTGGCAAAACGGATGGCTCGGTTTGTCCAGTGAGACCCAGGTGCTCGGTTATCATGGGTTCCCACATTCAGCTGAGAAGGATGCTGCAGAAGTAAATTCTTAAGCTGGCAGTCGGAGGACAAGGAACCATGAGGAAGGAATTGCTCGTGGGCACCCGCAGGGGCCATTTTAGAGAAGCATTACAGATTTGGCATGTGCGAGTAAAAGGAAAGAAGTGTTAAGTGAAGAAAGCTGCTGATTGTAGAGGGAGAAGAGGTATATGAAAGCCTCCCGAGTCCCTTCCTCAGGGAGTTTTGAGCCTCCTTGGCACATGCCCTGGCTGGAATCAGAGGCGGAAAAAACTCATACACTGATTACCTGGGACCTTCACCACAGTGCCAAAAATAGATTAAAAAGGAAAATGGATTTTTTTTTTTTTTTTTAACTAATGGAGTTCAGTCTGAATACCAGAATTCACTGAGAATCTATATACACCACATTTTAGTTAAAACACACACCAATCTTAAAGTCAAGATTGACTGTTTTTGCATTTGTGAAATGGCTAGAGCTGAGCTAAGTTTCAGCCTTACAGGAGACTTGGAGGTAATTTCCTCATGTTTTTTCCCATGCCTGGATATTCAGTTTCATCTTTGTAATGAAATACGTATCTTAAAGAATGCAAGAACGCAATGCCAAGAACTCCCAGTTAGCTACACACTGCGTAGCAGGTATTCTTGGACTAAATAAACCCAGCAACTGGAAACAGGAAGAGGCCTGAAGCTAGCCAAAGTTCTGAGCCATAACACAAAATTAAATTGAGAGTTTATTCATTTTATTCTCACTACAAGTTAAACCACCTACAATATCACTTATATATTGCCATTGTTACTCTGTAAAGGTGTGATATAAAATGCTGTAAGACCCGGTACCTTTTCAATTTATATAAACACAGTGAACTTCATTACTGTACATGTACTCTGCAACTACAGCTTAGCTGTAAATCCCCCACACACAATGGTATGGACATTAACCCCTCTATCCCCATTAAACTGTACATCAAGACAATACAAATTTACTGTCCCCACCCACCCCCTTACAAAAAAATAATACTCTAAAAGCAACCTACTGCAACTTTTAATTAAGACGATTACATATATTTTAGACCAATTGCTTTAAAGCAAGAAGGCAGTATAAACCTTCTAGGAAAATTTTTATAAAAGAGGTTAAGAAATATAAGACAATTTATACATTTAAAAACTTACAATAAATAAGAGAGATGCAGGCATTTTCGAATACTAGGTACTATAATCCAATACAAGAACATCTTGATGTTCTGAAGCCATAGGTAGAAACTTATGGTTCCTCATGTCTCTTCTCATCTCCATGCTTTTAATATTCATTAAACATGACTGGGTACTATGGCTCATTACTTTTCACAAATACTGTGACTGGGGAAAATGGTTAATTTTGCTACTAAAAATGTTATAATACATTTTGTCTGATCATCATTCTAAAGAGTCCTGTATAGTCAATGAAACAAAGACAGCAGGGTTATATGTGCCCCATCACAAGTCAAAACAATATTTGTTGGAAGTAACAAGAATTATACCCCATCACAAATGACTTGCACTGAGAAGTGTAACTTAGTCCTGCAATGAAATATCCCTTTTCCTTGTTCTTTTCTTGCAAAGTTCAGATGAAGATCACAGCATATTCATGATAAAGTTATACAATTGATTCAGCACCACAAAATGAACTGGGAGACACGACCGTCTGTCCTGGGTTGCAGGATCACAGGTTAGCCAGGAGAGTGCATTGTACTGTTCCAAAACAAACCTAGAAAGCAAACAAAACTATTAAACCTATACAGCTCTTTCCACCATCACTGTCAGAAAAAAGTGTTTTACACACAAAAATGGCACATCTCATGACACTGCAGGTTTGCCGTAAGCTAAACACTTAAACAAAAACCCCAAACCACATGCACGCACAGAAGTTAGGCTAGTCAGCTCATAAACAGCTAGCCTCCGCGTCACTGTTCTCCGAAGCAGGTCGTCAAAACCAATACCACCTGCTTTCTGTTTAAGTGGCACACACGTGTGCTACCAGATAGTCATCACGTTCCGTTAATAACAAAAGACATTTCAACAAAATCCGTTTAACATTTTCTTGTCGGCGAATGCCCCATGTTTAGTTTACACAATTCAGTGCCTGCTCCAGTCTCTGCTGACTTCCACGCCACATCCAAACCTCCCGCTTGTAACTGCTTCCTTTGTATCGTCCTCCAGTGACCCTTATGCCCGGATCTCTCTCTCCCTTCTCTAGCAGACATTCCTCCTCTTCCTGTTCCCACGTCACTACTTGAACTCAGCCTACCAACTTAAATAGGCCAAAATAAGTAGCAAGTTTTTTAGAGCCATCACATGCTAAAGCCACATTTTAAGCATCCTGTGATCTGTATTATCCTTTACAGAGCACACAGTCCATCATTATTATGCTGTCAAACCTTGCAGCAAGAGAACGAAATTATACACTGTAATGAAGTCAGGCAATTATAACTTACACAAATATCCCATACTTCATGCTTAATTAATAAAGCACCAATACCTGAGGACATCAGAAGTTTGATTAGAATCAAGCGGGTGGGAGTGTTTACTGTGGAGTAGCTCGTCAGATTGCACTGAAGGCACATGGAGGTGCAGAGAGGCCTAGGAAGGAAAGAGACACATTATCACTGAGCACTTGCAATATTTACAACAGATTTCCCTCTTTTGTTTTTACCTGATACTCTCTACCTTTTAGTTGATTCCTAGAGCGAAGGGAAGCTAAGTTTTACATTTTGCACAATCAATAAATACAGGAATACTACAGCTACAGGTCAGATGACTGCTGCCTTTTCTTAATGTATTATGCTGAAAACATGGGGAGAATCTCTTAAAAAAAAACAAACAACTAATAACAGCCAAGATAATCATTTAGCCCAGGGGATAGCAACATTTTCCAGCAGGGGGGCTGGAGTCATCCAGCACAGGTCAGAGGTGAGTTGACATTAGGACCCAGCCACTGCCTCTCCCCATCACTCAGCTGTATCAAGGCCCAGCTGAAGCCCCCCTTCACTGGGGTCCATGCTGCCTGCCCTGGGTGTGGCATGAGGAAAGCTCCTCCTCTGCCAGAGTCCCAGGCAGCTAACTTGTGTAGAGCAAGTCACTGAATGCCATGGCTCCACAGGCTGGATCCAAAGGCTCCATGGGTAGGGTCTGGCCCTTGCGGGCCATCAGTTCCTAAACCTTGATTTCAACAGAAGAAGTAAATTGAGAACAACTCTCCTAAATTCATCCACTTATGCCACGTATATATTTCTGACATTGTACCACACTGGCAGCATGTAGGGGCTACATACAGGTGCATGTGCACCCCCTGAGATCAGCCGTGCACCCCCGGGAAGCAGTAGGTGTGAAACCGCAAGTGCTGGTGGAAGTGCACTTCCGACTGGCCTAGCGATCGGCTGTAGGGGGACCCCCCCTATCAGCAATCTGGTGCCCCCCAGACTCAGGAGGCACCAGTTGCCCATGCCGTACCAAGCCTTTGCAGTACAGTTGCTGCCTATAAGCACTTATGTCTTTTATTACAGGAAACTGTATTAAGTGGTGCAATCTGCAACACATTAGAACTCGGTAAGTGGTGGAATAAAGAAAAGCTACAAAATATTGTAATCTTTGTAGTCTGTGTTTTGGTATAAAGAAGGCTTGGACAGATTAATTTAGAAAGACTAAGTGCTCATAATCCACTTGTTTCCATTTTATTTAACTATATTAAATAAATAAAATACAAAAAATTGGATTATGAGCACTTAGTCTAAATTAATCTGTCCAAGCCTTCTTTATACCAAAACACAACCTATAAAGAGAGAAATTACATATACCGCCGCCCACAATAAAAGCATGAGGAAGAAAAACTCCCCATCATCAGAACACATTACAGATGTGGTTCTTAATGCATGACACACGTGAAGGCTGTTTAATTCCTCTTTGTTTTCTGTTGGACAGATGCATTTCCTTTGTCTGATACTGTTACGTGTTATCTTAGACTCGGGCAAGTCAAAATGCAAAGGTACAACAAAACCAAGAAAAACAACATCACCAACCATCTAGGAATTATTCCCCTCTCACATGCTTTCCTAAACAATACCAAGATGGAATCCAGCTCCTGTGGTTTGCATAATAAGGAAACAGAGTACTTTTACCAAATTTAAATAGACAGTTATGCTAAAGCGCTCCTCTTATTTGGAAACAACGCAAAAAGTGGGAAAAGTAAATTCAAGCCAAAGATCTGGAGAGGTCTAGCCAAACACTTAGTATAATGCACCTCTTTGCAAGATACTGCAGTACACAGCTATTAAGAGAAAGTAAACAAAGCTGCAGTTGTAAGAGGGCAGGGGAGGGGGGACGACACATCATTCTTGTTGAACAAGTACGAGAAGAGATGGCTCAGAAGAGAACAGAACCCTTCAGAACGTTTGCTGCTCCCGTTAACAAGGTCTTTCATTTTTTGTCGAAAGTGAACAAAAGATCTTTGGCTCAAATCTGCATAAAACCCGACTGCTCTTTAACAAAAGAAAACAAAAAGATTGTGCGCGTCTCCAGGAAGAGCAAAGCGCGCAGTATTCTCATGTACTGTATTTTAAATCTCTTGGGGCTGAAGGCATCTCTCCTGTCTGGTGCACACTTAGCTAGAACACTAGACTGCACGCTCACAAAGAGAACTACAGTTTTCTGATGTACGGTACCTTAAGAAACAAGGGACACTGATTTTGTGCTTGAGGACATGCTGACCAAAACCAGTCAGGCAATGGACCTGCTTTGGCAGTTGACACAAAGTAACCAAGGGCCAATGGTTGTTGTAGAATATTTGTTACTTCGTCGTGAGATTCCGTGGAAAGCAATCGATCCGTACTTTGACCCTGTAAACAGCAGGTTGAAAAAAAAAGAAAAAAGATAAATATTAGGAAGTAGCACATCGACAGCTTGCAAATAGCTTTGGTTTGACAGTGATGCAAGGCATTATTTCGTAAGGACTTGTTTCATAAAACAATTGCACAAGTCAAATTAGCATAAAATTGGAGGAACCGACATGGAAAAAAGCTTTGGTATTTACTCCTTTAATAGTTACCTTGCCCATATCACCTCCATGAGGGTAATGGGATCCTGGTGAATGTACAGGGGACCCAGTGGGGGATGCAGGAAGGATATTAATAATATCAGGATCAAGTTCATCTGCAGTGTCTAACAAATCAAAGATACCCATTCCATCTGCTCCATCTGGGGGGGGGAGAAGAAAGAAACAAACATAAGGTTTTCTATTTCTATAAGCACAAAGTAGAGAGAAGTTTTGTTCTGAGATCAAGGAGTCGGCAGATTTGTACTACGTCATGGGAATGGCAATTTTATTCCAATGCACAAGAAGGTTTATGGGGGTTATTCTGCCATGACAAATTGCATGCACGCTGACTAACCATTGTTTGTATTGAAGGCCAGATCCAAATTTTCAGTGGTATAGGTCGACGATGCTACTTGCACAGAAGCGGATGTAGGAAACACCAGTATGTGAGTGCATGACGTGTCCTGTGGGGTATTCAGCTGAGATGTCTGCATATTTAGAGTGGTGCTGCGCCCAAACACAGACCCTGTTGATACGGAATCTTTAAAAAGAAGCACACAAGAATTTTTACTTTAACATGACTGTGTATTATTATGAGAGGAAAAAAAAAGGGTCTCCAGATACAAAAAAAAGAACAAGAGAGAGAGTTTTGTGAATACCTGGCATAATAATAAAAGACCCCTGTGGTTCCATTGCAACCAAGCAAGCACTGAGAAAGCTGGGAGAATCTGCAGCAGATATCCCACACATCCTACACATGTCTTTTAGTCTCTTGCTGAGGGACTGCAGGTTTCGGCGACTCAGCAAACAGCTCCAATCTGTAGATTAAAAATCATTCATTAACGTATCCGCCTAGAAAACAGTGCGTTTGGAAGTTTATATTACTTACAGTAGGAAAATTATGAAGTGAACCACACAGATTCCTTAATGACTTCCCACTTACACAAAGGCTTCATCAGGCAGCACATATATGAAGGCATGACAGAGGGATTTAGGTTCATCTCCATGGGTAAAAAGCCAAATCATAAGGCTACTTTGTTTTACAGTATGAATTAAAGGAAGTGAATGCTTCAACAAACATCTAGAACTCTAGTATTACCTTTTAGCTCTCCATGACCGATCCTTCCCAGACGACCTATCACAACCCTCCAGGGCAAAGAGCTCATTTGTACAAGTCCCAAGCACCAGTCCCAGAGCTTCTGGAGACCAAGTCGGCGGGCAGAGCCTTTTTTCCTGCGCGCTCTAGGGTTATGCATGAGAAGATTTTGGGGGGAGGGGGGGAAGAGAAAATGAAGAATTTCTACTGTCACATCTGGTATTTTATATTCTACACAGGTTTTTCCAATGAATGTTAAGCAAAAAATTGTCAGCAGACATAGGAGCAGTAATGTTCAACCACAAGTTGGATCTTATAGTATCTTGCAACATAAGGTTAAGTGCAATTATGCAATGATGTGAATATTAAACACCAGTAAAGTATGTCATTTCTTGCTCTAAATGCATCCGGTTCTATAAAACCAAAGTCGAAGGGCAAGAAAGATCACTCTTGCTTTCCTGTTTGCTCAGCTTTTATTTGCATGCCGAGGAGAATCCAAGAAACCAGTTAAAATGTTTTTCAGAAATGTAACTCAAAGCCCGTGTAAATATTGCTTATTTATGGCTGCTTTAACTGGCTCCACTTAAATTATGGGTTAAAAAAAAAAAAAAACAACCCAAAAAAGAGCACTCTCTATACAGGAGGCAAAAGCAGAACAAAGTTGATCCACAAAGCAGGTTGAGGAAGACAAAGGGAGACCAGGTTCTTAATATATTCAAAGCATTAGAGCTAAAAGTGAGTTTACAAGCTTTGCTTCTTACCTGTTTGGTACATCAATATTAATTATGCAAGTTTCTAACAGTTCTCCATAGAGATCTGTACATGATGCAAGAAGCCATCTTTGATCGTGAGATAAACAGTAGCCCACAAAAAGTACATTATACTTCTGCCCAGCCTCTCCAAAAGTTTCTCCAAGCTCTGTTTGCTTGTCCTTTACAGGGGCCAGTATAAAAGGAGGAGTATAGAGTCGAATGCACTCTGGCCTCTGTAAAAAAAATGTAACAATGTTAAAAGAACAGTTATCCAGAACTATAATTAGTTAACACTGAAAACTCTTTCAAGTTTTAACAAAAAATACATACAAACAGAACACGGAAATGAACACGTGCTGTTAAAATCTAATAATTTACAGGAGTCAAGTTAGTTAGCACAGCTTGTAATTGAAATACTCACATCCGGGCTCTTAAGAGCCGTTTCCATTGCTAACCCTGGGCCAAAACCGGTCAAAGTTTTCACATTGGTTGAAGTGGGAAGAGGCCTCCGGCACTGGGTAAATGCCGAAAATGCCAGGGATTTTAAATGCTGGGTGTAGATTTGCCTATCTTCATGCTTCACAGGTTGTAACAGGTACTGACATGGGACAATCTAGAAAAGCCACACGAAGTAAATGTTACCACTAGGGGGCAGTTTACATAGGAAAAAAAACCAAACCAAAACAAAAAAAACAACTGTTAAGTCTCAGCTGTCATTCTTTAAGAAGGCATCTGGCTAGGTTTTCCTATGATTCTTCTCTATGATCAGGTCTCTCCAATGCAATACAACCTGCTTGCTTCAGCCCTTCCCCTATTGTTCTGTAGGCTCCCTTCAAGCAGCCATCCCACTGGCACCTCAGCTGCTATTACCACAGCTTCCCCTAGCTGCCAACTTCCACTTTCCCAGCCTCACAGGCCAGATAAAACGTCTTTGTAGGCTGGATCTGTGCCTTGCAGAAGGGGGCACAACTTACAGTTTTAGGAACACAGCTCTACAACCAAAGTCAGTCACTTCACTCACACTTTCAATAATCCCCTCTGGAAGCCACTGGGCTAGTTTTGAAATATTTCATTGAAAAAAATATATATTCTCATGAAAAAATATCCCACCATTGAGCAAATGCCAAAATCAAAGTACGTACAACTTACTTTGATAGTGACGACACTACCTTCTCCATACCCAACTGTAACGAAAGGTGAAGTTTTAAAATCCTCCAGTCAGTGTTATCTCACCTGCACAGAAACTATATTCCTGATGCTGGAAGGAAGAATCTGAACCATCTCCATAAAGCAACGAAGCAGCCCAAGGGTCCACACACTGGATGAGCTACTGCTCTCATCTTTCCTCTCATACGTAAAAGGATCAATTATATAAATTACTATTGCAGGTGGGTACGTGATAGCATGAGAATCTCCATCTGTTGGGACTCCAACTTTATCACGATCCATAGTGCTGAAAGTTAATTGGAAACCAGTTATTATACACACAGCCTTTGTTTTATTAGGTACCTGGTTACACAGTATATTACAATAACATGGAAGCTGATTAAATCACTGGCGTCCTCTAGCCCCACGTGGAAAGAACTTTTTCCTCATTGACTTCAATGCAAGTAAATTTTACACAGTCATTACCCATTTCAGTTCAGCACGCAGTCTCAGCAGCAATTCAGTACCGGTATCTTTTAACTTATTATTTAGCTCACCGTCCCCCTTCATTACCTGAGCTCATCAGCAATCTGCCCTATTGCTTCAGCTGGTGGAAGCAGCAAGATACCAACAAAGAAAGGTTCCCAATAATGGTAATCTTATCAGTGGCTACGATGTCTATGAAACCGTAACGCGGAATTATTCAATGCAAGTGTTCTTGTTGCCTTCTTTCTGGAATGTGTGAGAATGGCTCATTTCCTTCAAAGGAAAATAGTAAATCCTGTTGTGAAATGAGGGAGATGAAGGATGAGCAGAACTTATTTTTGCACTTCAGCACCTACTCACATAGTTTCCAGAAGTTATAACTACAGTTAAGACGCAAGCTGAAAAACTAGGTTTCAAATCCCAGGAGTAGGACCAACCTCTGTGTGATAACTGGACATATGAAAACACACACAGAGATTTGTGTTAACACTATCCCTCTTAACTGTCTGAAGTGGAGATGTGTTTTAAAGGTTAAAACTGCTTTTGTCTGGAGCATTATAAAAAAAACCCTAACATACTACCTTTCTGAGACTTCAGGGTGCGGCGCTGCAGGGGTAGAGGAAGCTTCCCCAGATATCCCAGCAGCTTGAAGAGTTGCCTGTTGCTGTTGTCCCCCTGGCTGCCCATTCTGGACTGATGTCGCTTGTGTTGGCAGGGAGGCAGAAGCAGTACTGTTCATGCTGCTAAAAGGTGGAAACGAGGAAGGTTTGTTTGCTGATAGCCCACTGCCTATGTTGGTGGAAGAGGATGAAGCAGCAGTAGTGGTCAGAGTTGAATTAGTTGTAGTAGCTGCAGAAGACATGGCACTGTTTGAAGTCATGGTACTACTGGTAGCAGCTACAGGGGTGGATGAAGGAGTGTTGGAGTTTCCAGTGTTACCTGCCGCTTGAGGCTGTATGGATACAGATTGGCTTGTTGGGGGAACTAGATTTATCTGAGAAAGCAAAGAACTGTCTAGTGGCTGAGAGGCAAGGTAAGGACCTAAAACAAAACAGTAAACATTAATTAGAAAATTGACGTTTAATTTTTTTTTTTTTTAATAAAGCAATCCACCTTTTTTTTTTTAACCAAAACCTCAGTCAATTTGTCTTTGTGCACCTCCCAAAATTAGAATGCCAATACATCATTTTTATTTTAAAATTCCAAAACAGTTTTGCTTTATGCCCCTTTATAGCAATAATTCACCAGGAAGAGGGGCAGGGGAGGGCCAAGACAAAACTCCAGTTTCAGCCACATTGGGTTTGAGCTGGCCGTTGGAGTGGGCAGTCTAACCAAGTTAGCACCACTGGTTGGCAGAAGTATGACAGACTTGCCCTGAGGACACTGCCAACAGCTAAAGTAGTCATTTTCGTGAATGTGTATTCATATGGATCTTTGTCTATACATGTTTACAGACAAAATTAAAAAAAAAAAACAGAAACAATTACACCTCCATAATACCCATGAGTGAGGGATATGAACTAAAATGAAAAGCTTAAAAAACACACAGTACCCAGCTCGTATCTGCAAACTTGCGCATACAGCTTGAGTTTGGAAAATGCTTCATTGTTGGCATTGGCTGCCTGAGAGAACCATTCTGCAACCAACTTCTCAGAAAGTTTCTTTGAAGCAGTGGATCCTACTCTCATGATCCCGTCAGGCAGCAGTTTACAGATAGGTCTATGCTGGCCAAGTCTACAGGACTGCAAAAAAGTTTAAAAAAAAAAAAAAAAAAAGGGAGACATCAATGAGTTCACAAGCTTCCCAAGTTATAAGGAATGAGACATGGAATTCACTACAGTAATTCTTTAAGATAGAAAGTCCTAGATTTCAAATCATGTGATGAGAAAGCAAATGTTTTATAATCCCAGTAATACTGAACAGTTCTGTAATGCGTATAGCCTGTTTGTTGCTTTAAGGTTACCTTCAGGTTTCTGAAACCATAGGAAAAAACCAAGGTATAACCATCCAGAGTAATCTTCTCAGTGGAATGTAAGTGTTTAAATGTGCTGGATTAGTATTTTGTAGTTTATTTGTTATGTCGTAGTTGCAACGGTCCAGGAATTGTGCGAGGAGCAAGGCTTTTTTGAGGCGATTTTCTTTTTTTAATTGAACCAAAGGTATTAGTTGGGAGAAAAGTTAGAAAAGCTGTCAAATGCAAAGCATTCTTTGTTTAACTTTACCCCAACCAATAAAAGATATCACCCCAAAAAAATCCTTGCTTCTCGCCTAACTTGAAAAATGGTAGTAACGCAGTTTTACCACTGGATGGCACATATCAGGTAAGAGGAAAAAGCCAGCTCAGACGAAAGCTATTGCCAAAGACATTAGCAAGCAGTACCTTATCTTACAAATGTTTATTCCTAATGTCCTTTTTACAGGCCCCATGAAGAGTTTTACATAAATTTAGGAGGCAAGTTCAAAAAATACTTTGACTAGGCACAGCCTCCGAATTATCTACTGCGCTGCATTTTCCTCCAGCTAACATACCTCATAAATTGCAGTCAGATCCCTAAAGAAGCTTTTTGCTCCGTTCAGCAGGGCTTCATTTTCAGGGCACACCACAACATACGCAACATCTCTTTGAGATCCATAGGGTTCCAACATCAGCCTCTCCCAGTATGGCAAGGCAAACGGAGACAGCACCAGAAAGTCATAATCGTATCCCAGCAAAAAGGTTGGAATTGGCAGTGGTTCTGGGGACTCGTCAGTTCCTAAAGAAGAGAGATGCATTTCCCTTATTTAAAGTAAAACAGGAAAGTAGCAGAATCAATACCCTGCTTCTGGCAAACGTGAACAGAAATACTAGTGTTCGGGCATACCAAGGACAAAAGCCAATGTCGATTAAAATTTGTTCATTAAGGCACAGTGTGACTGGGCAAGCATGATCTGGCCCAACATGGAAGACAAGTACTTCTACTTGTTACCTCCCAGGTCAATGAGAAGAGCTTTCATATTATTCTTCCACAGTTGTGTTACTGCACTAACCATATAGCCTATTCAGGAACAGACCTCCATTCTGCCAGGAAGCTTATAAGTGGTTAAGAACAGTCCCCATGTCAAACAGATTATCCTCAAAGACAATGTAAAAAGGTGGGGGTGGAGTAAGGAAAAGGGAAGCAAAGCTATGAGGAAAGCACGTCAGATATACGCACAGCTCGATGGGCTTTGAGTCATTTGTTTGTTATAAATTATACGATAACTATCATAAGTCTGCTGATAAAAAGGTCATCCTCCTTCACGTTAGTGAATCCAACACTGGATGATGCATTGTGGTAATGTGTTACTATCTGATGGGTATTAACGAAGGGAGCAGAATTTTTATGGTGGTTTAAATTTGCAATATTTATTTTCCATCTCTATGAATCAGATTTCAGACTCTGGCTGGTCTTTTTCTTTTTTTATATAAGAGAGACAAACTGGTCTACGTCACCTCAAAGACTATCATGGGTAAGAACCAACTGGTGTTCTTGAATGATGTTTGAACGCTTAGAGAAATACCTGCTAGTAATTTTATTTCTTTTGCTTTAATCCTATCGCCACTTTAATCAATAATATTAGAGAACCCTTCCCTTCCAAACACTGCAGTTAAGGCAATTAGGCAATTCCAAATATATCACCATCTTAAAAAAAAATCACTCACTGTATTCAGGAAACTATTTTCTATTTTGAAAGGGAAAGCATACCCCCTGACCAGTGCTTCTGGCAATGGTAAAGAAAGATAAAAATGTGACTTAAGATTCCAGTTGGTTGAATCACACCTAACCATTCAGGTTTGGTGGCCTACTCCAAGGACAAATTAACAAAGGGGAGTTTACACAGGTCGCTTACCATAGGAGCCTCTACCAGCCATTTTGTGAAACTGCTGCCAGGTGAGAGGGCCTTGCACACCCCAAGATCGGACTGTTCGCTTTTTCTGAATAGCGTCCTGGAGAACTGGCTGTAGTGAGAGGAGCATGCGAAGGATGTCCTGTGAACACTGCATGCTCACATCCACCACTGGAAGAAGAGAAAACACTGTCATAACTTAAGACAAAATTACACCTGTTGCGTTCAGGCATACAGAGCCTTTTTAAGTTGAATTTCTGGGGTTTAAGCAAGAAGTTATTTCTTCTAAAAATCTACATATTCTATCTGTTCAGACCACACGTGTCTACTGAAGCCTGGGGGGCAGTAGCAAAGTAATAGCAAATTAAAAATTAGAGATTCCCCCCAGACCAGTGTCATGGCCTCCACGTCTTCATTTGATAACCCATCCTTGAACACTTTTTCATCCACCCATGTTTTAAATCTGAGCTGTGAAACTAGAATTCAAAATCAACCGTTAAAGTTTTCAGAATTTCAGTATTTCATTCCTTGCATAGATACGTGTATATAGAGACTGGCCCCTATCACGCCAGTCATTATGTTATAGGGGAAATCCCAGAAACAACGTTCACTGAACTACATCTGTCAACTTCTCACACCCCTGACGCTCATAAAACGTGCAGGTGAGTGAAGTAGCCATCTTTTTAATGGTTGTCATCCTGATGATAATAGTACTTGGGACTTACTTGTGCCTCAAAATACTGAGATTTACTACATCAGGGCTTCCCAAACTTGACCTGCCAGAGAACACTTATTGATGGCATGCAGAAAGCTGGCTGTCCTACAGTCCTGGCACAATTCCTTCTTGCAAGCTATTAAGCTGCAAATGAACGCTGCCAGAGCTTAGCTCTCTGTTAACCAGTGCTAGAGTTGCAACGGGGACCTTACTAGACCATTAAAGTGAAGGAAGGTAGATCTACAATTATGCACATGAAGAGGTCAATGCTGGCCCAAAAAGTTTAAGGATCCCTTTACTGCAACATGCAGAAGCCACTTTCCAATTTAAGAAAATGTGTTGTTTCACACTACAGAGATGAATAAAGCTGATTACCAAATATTCAACGTTACAAACATTAAGCGTGTACGACAGAAGAAAGAAGGAAGCCGAAATAAAAACAGCATCACACATCATAATTCTGCCATTATAACTGATGACAGCACAGAGATTAGGATATCTGAGTGGGTTGAAGCAAAACAGATCTTGCCTGAAAATTTGCTCTTAATGAACAGATCAAGGGTAGCATGAAATTCATCCGATCCCTGGCGTGAAAGACGTATTTAAAAATTCAGTTACACAGGAAGTGATCAAAAAGTGACCATGCAACAGGAAAAGAAACAGTACAAAACTAAAGCAAAGATGGCCAGACATGGTGCAAGCATAAGCCAACTATGAAATTATGATTAGTCACCATGCTGCTATCGCTGAATGAAAAAAAATTAAAAATTATCATTGCAGACAAGGGTGACTAGTTTCAGAGGACAATTCCTCTGTTTCTTTAAATTCTCGCTATACGGATGACATTTAACTCTTGCAAATGTCAGGGTAGCTAAAACTGCAAAACATCAACTGCAACTTCTCTTCAAACGTGCGACCGAGATAATGCGTTCCAAGATATTAAATACAATACGTGACATAATTAAGCATCAGTCATGTGAATCCTATCAGCACTTAAAAAAATTTTCAGTCCAATGAACCACACATGCTGCGATGAGTGTTCAGTGCCACCCAGGCTTTGTGAGCTTGCTTTCAGTACTTCACAGTTAGGCTAGAATACCAAATGAAGGAACAAACCTGATAAAATGCTGTGAACAAAAAGACTTAGGGCTTGCACAGCATTTCTTATCTGTACTGCAGTCCTACAGGTTTTTAGAGCCGATTCTAGGCAAAGGTAACTTAGCTAAGGCACCAATTTAAGACCTAAAAAGGACAGAGATTAGCAATAAGGCAGCAACAGAAGCTTATTCAAGCATGCATATGGAAGTAATAGGTCAAGTATCAATTTTAATCCCCTAATTCGCATTTTAAAGTTGCTTGGAAGTGACAAGAAACAGGTCTTCAGAGAAGAAAAACAACCTCTTTTCAATATTTACCATTTCTTTTTGACCAGTGATGCAAGCAAGTACTTTTCACAAGTGCTTCATCAACTTTTCCTCCTGACATGTTGTCCATGAACTGGCGTCCATGCTCCAATGCTAGGTAGCAGTCATTGCAACAATCCCTTTCTTCTACACGTACTAGGTTGCTAACTGGACCAACTTTGGGTACGGGATCTTGATCTGCTGCTCCAAACGGTGAAAACAAATTGGTGCACTGATCTTGCAGCAACAGTATTAACTCATCAGGCAATTTCTCAGGTTCTTTCAATCCACCACCACCATGCTCAACCGAAGTAGCTCGGAGGGCTTCGAAACGTTTTTCTGCTTCTTTGCCGCCTTCTGTATTACGCCCTAGAATATCCAATTCATCTTCAAGGAACAGCCCAGAGTTGTTGCCAAACTTTCTATTCATGACAGCACTGAAGCCACAGGTACACCTATACTGAATCTCTTGCGTTGGATCTGGAATGTATACTCCAACATCAGCACCTTTGATGTTCATGTTGCAGACACAGATGCAGCAACTGTCAAAGTTACAGTCTTTGAAGAGATTCATTACCGACTCTGAGAGGATGAGATTCACATAAAGACTGTGAGCCTCAGGGATGGAAGGTACAGTTGCAGGTTCCACAGAATTAAGGGGCCGACACGTTGATGGTGTGGAAGCTGGTGAATACAAGTCTGAATTCTCATATTTGACTGAACCTTGAGCACTGGCAGGTCCACCACCTCCACGAGGGGTGCGAGGTGTCCTTGGTGTTCTAGGAGTTGGGAACCGAGGGGTGGATGGGGAAGGGAGAATTCCTGCTCCGCTGTTGCTGGGCGGGGCACTGCTTGGCGGCATCCCAAACGGAGTATGAGTCTGTGGGGTGTAGGCAGGACCATACTCTTGATCCATAGTGCTTCCATCACTGAGAACAGCCATAAGAAGGGGGAGGAAACAGTTGTAAAGTGAAATTGTTAGTCTTGAACTACAAGTATCGAGTTTTAAACAAAACTCCCAGATTAACTTTTAAGAAAACAGTACTAAAGATCACAGCAACAAATGATATATAGCTATATAACATAAGATTTTCCTGGTCAAGGGAGGCCCGAGCACTTTTGTTCTACGTAAAAAACTCATGTCGACTGCAGCACTAAAATGCTCCAAAACTCCAAAAAGTGCTTCTAGAAAAATCACTCTCACATACAAAGTGAAGAGCACACTTCTCTTCTCAACTCTGTTTGTACTATATGTTCACACACATCACTAAGAAAATATACTGGATTTCTCAGCACCAGATTGCTGGTTTTGCGAGGCAGGTATCATTCAAACATTTCCACTTTTCTTCCCCTTATTAGCAGACTGATGGGGTTTAAGAAACCCAAAAACATACTGGGTCAGACAGATGCGGAAGCGAACAGAAGTAGCCTATTTTATTTAAATGGTGGCTTAACTTACAGAAGATGTTTCATTAGATTCCAAACTATAAATATGTTATCCCCTAATCAAACTACAAAAGCTGTTTGCACAGAGGAGCAGGAAAAAAGAATATTCCTCAAAGAGAGGAATGAAAACATAATTTTCAGAACTACCAGACCAAAAGCAATTTACAGGAAACCTCACTGTAATGCTATATCACCACCATCAGTGCATGTCACATTAAGAGCAGGTTTCCAGTTGCAGGGAACAACTTCCCCTTCAACTTCAATATTAATAAACCACTACTAACGAAAGAGAACTCTATGAAACAAAAACCACCTGCTAAGTCCTTGTGGTATCCATGATGCTACTGTAAGAGCATAGAGTCCCGGACTTGTATTTAACTCAAGTGTTATAATCTTCATTACTTATTTAAATTGGATTTATACCATTCCCCAAGCTGCCACTAAATGAGATAATGAATAAGATGTATACGGAGTCATGTTTTAGAAAAGAAATCATCTTTAAATAGTTTTTAAATCCCAAATTTAGTCAGTTGATTAAGTTTTGTATCAGTTAAAGCCTCTTCAAAGTGTTTTTCACTACAGGTTATAAATAAAAGCCATCCATTTTCATTAAAAGAGATGTTTTGTACAATGTGGGTATTACTTATAACATTATAAAAGTTAAAAAGGAAAAAAAAAAATGAATGCCATGAAAATCTGTGTCGCTGGCTAGCACAGAGCATACCCCTCTTTGATAAATGGCATGGCAGGTCCTGGAGGAAGCAGCTCCAGCTTTCCAACAGCCCAGCTTTGACGGTAAATGCACTCTTCTGGCAGTTTGATAGGAGGGAGACACTGGCTAGGGAGAGTCTTCAGCGGTGCAAACATGGAACATCCTACCAAAACCTGACAATTTTCAGGCTTGTAAACATAAGAATAATCCTAGAAATTAAGCAGTGAAACCATTAACTGGTAAACAGAGTGGATTATACAGTCAGCAACAAAAGAAGCTACTACAAGTGATTAAAGTAACCAATTAAAAAGTGTCATTCTTTTACTATTATTTAACATTTAATTCCTATAATTTTAGGAATTGTGACAAGTTGAAGTGTGGTTATCTTTCTTATCCTTGTAAGTCACTCTGGTTCTGGTAGTACAATTTATTACATGCCAACATGCAATCTAAAATTATAGATAATGACCTAAAACTTTCTTTTTTTTTTCAGTTTACTCATGACTCAAGCCAGAGAGCTATTCTTCTGTTACGTTTCAGAGACAAATAATTAGTGCTTTCTTAACTTGAGACATTGCGCTTCATCTACCTCTACACCATGTAACACAGGGACAGAGATTACCATAGTTTTTCTAATAATTAACAGAGTATTTAGAAAATGACACTTATCAGTTACTCAACATTACTTACCTTGATTTCAGAAGGTTTTGGACTGCAGAATCCCTCATCTACTTCAATTCTGAACTGAGCTCCTATGCTTGAGCTATTCCCTTCAAGTACAGTTCCTCCAAGTGTAGTGTCCATGCTGCCATATTCCTTATTATTCATATTCATTGGGGAAAAACCCATAATATGCTGTTCCAAAGATGGCGGTGTTGGATACATCTTATGAAGATCTGCAGTACCTGTTTGAAACATTCCATGAGCACCCATTTCCTTCATTTTCACGTCTTGCAGATTTCAAAACCAAGCAAGATTTCGAAACCTTATTTACAATTAGTACCATAACTAAAAAGGTGGGGGAAGCTTACTTATGCATGACAGGGGGTCCAGATTTCCTGTTTTTGACTCTTTGCAGTTGGGTTTGTCATCTGAGCCATTCACAGTTCTTTTAGATCCAGGCTATAAAAGGAAGAAGAGTTAAAATGGTGTGAGCAGAAGTTTCCAGGTAGGAATCCCTCTATAATCAAATTAAATGGCAACAGCACAACCAAACATCTCAATCTGAAAATCAAATTTATAAACAAAAGCTCCCCACGAGATGAATGCCTACCACCTGAATTTAAGTTAAACTTTCAGGATTTCATTTTTTACACGAACAGCACTGACCTAACAGTAAAAAGAAAACTGCTAAAAAAAATAAATTTCTTTTCCACTAGAGATGCCAAAAATGGAAAGTGCCAATGAATGTAAAGTGCACGTTAAAGTTTTCCTATGTGCATGACTTAAGCACGCAAATAACGGGACCATGCTTTAGAACTTGTTCAAGAAGTGCCACGTTTTACCAGGTGCCAACACTGCAGAAGAGCCAACTGCTTTTTCCATGATGAACCTTTATTTTCAAAAATCTCTCTCTCAAACTTACCCATGTCTCCAGGCAATCAACATTTTTGTACTTGTAAAAATGTCAAAAACCATACAATCCAAGTAAGATGAATTCTGCACTTCATTCAGATGCTTTTTACAGATAATTTTGTTTTATTCTAGTCTGGTTTATTCTCTCCACACGGGACTAAAATTATACCAGTAAGGTACTTTGATACCGACACAACTCCATCCACAGCAGGGGGACTATAATACTTCAACTTCAATGCTACAGTGAGAGAGGTACTACTGATACAGTTATACAAGGACTCAAGTTCAATCTTAGAAGGCTTCTCTGTGCAGCATAAACCACTCAGGCCAAGAAGAGTTGCGTGCACTTGAACAACTTGACTGTATCCTTTGTAAAGTTAGAAAGGGTCACACAAGTGACTACGGCTATGTTATCCCCTTTTAACTGTTATTTGATGGGAAACCATTCTCTGGATAACCAATATCAAAACACAAGGCCAGTTACCAAAAGCCAATCCTCCACTTCTCTCCCACTAAGATAAAGCGTTTGCAGAATCATTAAAAAGGCACAAAAAAAAATAGCGTTTAATCTACTGACTATGGAAATCTCTTGGAAGGAGTGAGGAGTGTGGAAATGGAAACCAACCGGAAAGAATGGAAACATACTTGACCACGTCTAAGATGAATAAAAAGTCTACAGAAATTTCTAATCATCTTGAAGAGGTGTATTTAATTTTTTGTGATGACCTTTTTTCAAGTGCTTGCAGGATTTACTCAGATAAACTTTGCCTCTGAAAAAAGATGAAGTTTCCATCAAAGTAAGGATTATAAATTAAGCCCTTAGTTATCTAATGGCCATGGACTGATTAATTTTGGAGATTTACATCAGAAGACAGGGGAATCATGAAGTAACAACTGATTACAAAAAGGTATAACCTTCACAATCTTCAGTTTGTAAGAAATTTGGCCCAGCTAGTGCCTGCAGTAAGAAACTCTTTCAAAATGGGCACTGCAATGGGATGGCCTATCCAACAGAGCAGTCAGTCTAAGGCAAGTATGCTGTCTGCACAATAAGGGTGCAAGTTTGCAATTTTCTAACACAACTTATGGATTATTCCCAGTCAGCTCTGACTGTCATAACCACATCATTACTTTAATAGAATTTTCTTTTCTTTTCCACAAAACATTCAGATTTCAAACCACCTTTACTCTCAGCCAGAGCCATTACTCATGCAAACTACTTACTGTTAATTCATCTTCATCAGAGTTGAAGAGATTGTCAAGGTCGGTGTAAGAGACCACCAAGTCTGTTTCATGAATTAGGCTAGTTGATGCAGTACGAGCATGAGCAGCAATACGTTGTTCTATAAAGAATGCATACATTTTACTCTCACCATAACAGTATATATACATTAGTCAAAGTCAGGTATTAAAGTAGCATTTAAATACTACACCTAGAACTGGAGAAAGCAAGAAACTGAGCTAGTAGATGCGAAGTGAAAAATGGCTCTTTTATTTTCCACTAAAGATATTTTGGATTTTATATCCAACATATTTCTTTGCAAAGCCCAAGAAAGCAAACAGCCATTTCAAGTAGCTTTCTAATTCTTCAAAAAAGATAGAAAAACCATGTGTGAAGTGTTATAAAAACCACTAGGGAATCTTAACTATTTCAGAAGTTAATATACTGCATTTCGAAATGCACAAAAAAGCATCTTTACCTGGCTTGACAGAAGGACTAAAGAGTGACATAGCATCCTCTCCTTCATGGGATATAACTGTAACATTAGGTGTCCCATCTTCAGCCTGGAAAAAGTAGTATAGATTATGTACGGATGGAGTTGTGCCTTTAAAAAAATGCATCCACCTAAATAAGTATTGAAAGTATGGCAGAGTACCAATATTAGACATGATTTCTTCATAAACAAATACTAAACAGGCACAGAGTAGGTACAAATCCAGTTAAGTGGAAGCATAAAGCATGCAAATATGGAAGCAGTCCTACTAAAGCAGTCATTACTTTAAATGAAGGCTTCCAGTTCAGTTCAATTTTGTGTCCTTAGCTTTTGATCACACACATCATTCCTGCTTTCATACAAATATTTCTGATAATTAGGCATTTTGCTATGTGTTAGCTACCAGTTACATACAACATGGTTCAATAACATTTGATTAAAACAATTTGTGTTTATACAGTTACTGATTTACCTCATTACTCCTTTACTCACCTTGTGTTTTTTCCCAGTTTCCCGTTCATTGTTCTGCCTCTCTTTTTTATTATCGGGAAAAAGGAATTCCACATCACCATCAACAAATGCGTATGGATCAATTTCAGGTTCTTGGTCAGTTTCAGATGCTACTGTTGTTAGGTACTGATTTTTACTCTGATACTGCTGCACCAGTTCATCTGAAACCTTTAAAGGCTTCCTACATTGCACCATTAATCTGGACAAAAGAAAAAGTACAATTATAAAGTTGCTTCAATCCCCATCTGCCTTCGTTTAAGTATTAATTATTTTTGCTGCAAGCTTCTACACAATGTCTATGCACTATATTAGCTAAGAACAAATCTATTTTTCCAAGACTTTTTTGGGAGGATGATTAAGGGATGGTTGGTCTCTATGCACAAATCAGGTATAGCTCTGCAGCCATTTGTGGTGTTTTCCTTCAACCACCTCAATCCAGGTTAAAATCAAAAATGGCAAACATGAGCTGGGAAGAAACACTGAGCCATTCCTTGAATAAGCCCAAAATTACCAAGCTGCCTACAAGAGCAGGTGCTGGAATGCAGGCCAACACTGACCAATTTGAAATTATCAAACTAATTGCACACAGGGCCCCAAACACACACAGGAATGAGTATACCAATGGCTGCTCTTTTCCGCTAAGTACGTCCACTAGCTCCTCAGCAATTTGTTCAGTCCAGTACAAAGAAATGGCACTTCAACTTTCTCCAGTTCAGTGGTGGGTCTAACATGCAACATGGGCAATAACATGTAGAGAGTAGTCAGACTTGTTTTCACTTATTTTATGCAGACTTCAGGATATCGGCAAAACCCAAAGCAATAAGAGCTCCTGAAGAACAGATGCCACTAAGTGACTAGTATAAATCAGACTTTACAGAACATGGAGATAAATACCCAAATTAGTTACACACGGATTTGAGTAAAAACATCCAAGTGTTCACTGTTTTACTGCATTTGTTTGCAATGACGTTGGTGGCACAATATGCAAGCCAGATCCACCAACACTGACGTTCGTGAAAACAGGCTAAATAAATCTAGCTTTAGAAGTTTTTGTATGCTTAAAAGCTCTCCTATTCAAGACTGAAAATTAAAAACGTATGCAAAGTAGAAAACTATTAGAAGCTATGGTATGACAGACTATTATATAATAAGCATACAGAGATACAATATGGATTATGTAATGCCAGACACACATACACCCCATGTTCCAAAACACATGACGAACCTAATCTGGGAGCCAATTATTAAAGAGGCAAAGCAAGAAATTAGATTATCCAATAACAGTGCTACTGTAGCTGTGACATCTGCTCCAAACTTGGACTCCTTTTGTGCTTTACATTTTCAAATCCAAATCAAGATATAACAAAGCAGTGAGAAGACAAAATCTGTGTTCATCAAGAGGATTCACATAAGCCCCTACAATGTCCCAGTGCAACAAGACATCCCCTACTGCAAATTACTCAAATAGTATACAGACATTTCCAATATACAGAATTAAGAGGTTTAACACTCCCCCCACATGCCTCTCTTCTTGTCATTTTCCAGTCTATGCATTAGTTGGTCCTGCTGCGTCAGAGGCTGTGATGTTCTAAAACTACTCCTGTGTATTCAGACAGCCCAGACCAGGGATTGGCAAACTACAACCCAAAGGCAAGATCCAGCCTGTTGACCAGTTTTATTCAGGCAGTCAAGCCTGAACATCTGTGGGGATTCAGCAGTGAGCGAATTCAGCTACGTAACAGCCAGGTGGCAGGGAGAAACAGCAGCAGCAACCAGGTCAGATGTTCTGGCCCACCGTAGGCAGAACTGGGTTATTTCAGCCCACAACTCCTAAACTGCTGCCAGCCTCTGGTCTGGACTAACTAACTGGAGTATGAAGTCAGATAAGTTTGGATATAACAGAGAGACCTAAAGGGGGGGGAAAAAAAAAAAAAAAAAAAAAAATCTTCTCTCTGCCTTCCACATCCCCTCAGCACAAGAGAAGCCATAGAACAGAACCAGAGCAAAACCAAACCTTTCTGCTTCCCACTGACAGCATTTTGAAACAAAAAACTCAAAGGAAATATCCTGACCCCCAGCTCCAAGATCCTGCCAGTATTTGGAAGACTCATGGGTGGTATCCAAAAAAGTGACAACTTCAGCCTTGCCTTTCGGGTCCCAAGGATATCCTAGGTCATGTCTTTTTGGAGGCGCTTCCATAAACCACCCCAAGACAGGCAATGAACTATATCAGAGACAGCTGGCACTTGCATTTGGAGAAATCTTTGATGCAACTGGAGAACTTCTCCTTACCCAAAATCCTATATAAACTAATCCAACATCCTATATAAACTAACTTGCTGCTTTAAGTGCTTCTTTCTAACAAGAGAAACTGCAACAACAGGAACAACTTTCTTATTAAGCTTCAAGGTAAGTAGCTTAGTAGGGCGTTACGCTGAAATACCCATTTAGTGAATAGGTAAACTAAATGGGGGTATAAAAGGAAAGACGCATTTTCTTACTCTGAAAAAAAAAAAGAGCGAACCTTGAATTAGAGCATCTCTTTCCATTGTCTGGGAGGCTGGAGGACGCTGATAAATGCATACCTTCTTAATATAAAGATCTACGCCTTGAAAAAATTACCAGACACCTGTTTTGTTTCGTTTTGTTGTGGTTTTTTGTTTTATTACAGGGGTGACATGCAGAACACTCTCTCTGCAGCTAGACAGGTCTGGATTATAAACCCCCCACTAAATTAACTAAATCACAGTGGGGTTGGGGAAGGGGATGGAAACCGTCCATCATTGTAGGACTTCCTCGCATCAGAAGCTGCTTCCCATTCAGAGGAAAGTTATATTTTGAAAGTACTGTATAAAGAGTGGATGAGAACTGTCTTGTGCAGATCTCATCTGCTGAGAAGGATATACAGAAGACAAGGGGGGAAAGGGTGGTTCGTTTTTAAACCTAAAGGAGAGGTAAAACCACATATTTGCACAGCTGTGAAACAGACTCCCAAGTAACCCCTGAATCAAATAAGCTTTAAAACTAAAGACCAAGATTGTTCTTTTATTCTATTGCATTTTATTCACTCCATAACCTATCCAAGCTTTGGAGAGATCAGAAAACTGATGAGGATGGGTTTCTCTCTTCTGGTTAAAGAGGGAAGCTGCAGGGGGATGTGTGTTGTAATCTTGGGCAAAATTACAAAGTCTTATCACAGCAGAAATTCTGAACCAACTTCTATTTATACAATTAAAAAGAATTCAAACCCTCTTATCCATGTGGAACTAAATAAAAGCATTTCTATAAAAAAAACAGCCACACAGCTCTGACTTTCTTATGTTACTAAATACTACCAGGCAAAAACAGTGCAAATGATACCTCAAAGCCATTTTCAGCGTCCTAAAGATAATGCGTTGAGGGTTGGAACGCCAAGTTTTGAAAGGAACCTAGTCTGACTCTTACTTATCCCATGACACTTGTCCATCCGGAGGGACCATTATTTGGTAGTGAAGCATTTTCATGACAGTTGAGGTCTATCTAATGCACTAAAATGAGTCAACTCAATCATCAGTTTTCTGATTGGTAACCTCAAGCCCTTTAAAAATCCTTCTGCAGACACACAAATCAAGGTGAGCTAGTCATCTCTGGCTCATTTTTTTTTAATCTCTGAAAAGATGTCAAAAAACCTCTGAGGAAGCAAGTATGATTTTCAGAAGAGATCTGACCCGCGAGCTGAAAGTTAAGTTCTCCTGATGGGGGTGTAGGTTGTAGCTGTATTGATCTAAGGACATAGGCAGACAAGGCTCTTTGGGTAAATCCAATATCTTTTATTAGATCAACTCAAATAGTTGGAAACAACACAAGCAGTTGGTTTATCGGACCAACTCAAATAGTTGGAAGTTCTCCGGACAGGCACACTAATAAGGAGTTCAGTGCTGGCTTCTTGACCTTTATACCTCTCCAATTTCTAAAAGCCCATATTGTAGATAAGTTACCATTCAAGACGAACATTTTGTCCCCCAAGTCTTCTATCATGTTAGTAAAGATAAGAGCCAATTTACAGAAGCGATAAAGCAAAAGCTCCCCAGAACCCATTATACCCAAAGATTCAGCTGTCAACACAACAGAACAAGCTTAAAACTCCTCACTCAAAGACCAACAATGCAAGCAAACCTAAAAATATGACTGATGGTAAAAATCAAGCTTATACACAGATCCCCTAAGCTAGGTGTTAGCTGCCCAGCGATGCTGTCTTCTTCTTTTCCCACACTAGGTTCTTCTCAACACAAAAGATGCAGAATGGATAGAGTGGAAAGCTTTTTCTTACTAATTAGTATAACCTAAGTTACACTTGATCCAAAAGGTTTCTGCAGGTTTTGGGCATCCATGTAAAAAAACAAAAAAAAAAAAAAAACCACACACACCAAAAAACCTGCAGAACTTTGCCTATGCTCAATTGCTCCTCATTAAAACATGTTTAGCAAAGTCCTTTACCAGATATAACCTCAAGCAAGCAAGACAACTACTAGTGAAGGCAACTCACAGGCATAAAGTTTGGCATGCATTTAAGGACGCTGTGGACACACCAACCAAGAAAAATTGTTTCCGCATGGTAAAAACTTCCTCCCGAGATAATAAATGAATGCTTATCATTAAGTGATGAAAGCCAACATTATGTTTGCCACCAAATTTGCAGTATACTAAGAATCTCATGAAGGCAGGCAGGGGTTAAGATTTGTAATGGCTTTAAGCCCAAGAACATTAATGGCTTTCAAACCTCAACAAACTATCACATAAATGAAAATATAAAAAGCTTAATAATCTGAAACTCAAATACCTTCTTAGAGGTGACTTTCTGTACAAAGACCTTGGTTCAAGTATCATACCCTGTTATAAAGGGACGTTTGATCATGTTTGGGTAAACGGTCTAATTGGAAAAGTCTGGCAATTTTTGCATGACTAGGTATTTTAAGCAACACCTACTCTGTAACGGATGTGAGGTTTTCCTGTCCAGCAGGTACCACTGGATCGTCTCTGAATTTGTCGCAGGGGAGCGGGGGCGGTAAGAATTCCACGTCCTTTTTCTTTGGAACTTTATAATACTTCCAAGTGTTATCAGCTTCATCTTCTTCCAGATTCACTGCAGTACCAATGTATATTGTGGGTTCTATGACTTCTGGGAACTGAGCTGGGAAAGACTGGGACAAGCCATCTATCCTGTCTTCCATTGCTTTTGAAGGAACCAAGGAATCTGGTGTTGGCATCTGATAGAAATGCTGGCTCTGAGGAGTAGAAGGAGTTTTAGTTACCCCTTCATCGACTACATCACAAGGGTGAGGACTAAGTGGTGGTGGTTGAGGTGAATTTGCCATTTCAGTGCCATGCATCTGAGGAGTCTTTGCTACATCGTTAGTTCTGATATTTGAAAATCTCACTTGACTGTCTGGTGCTGTGATCACAAGCCTCTGACTTGCTGATTCTGCCTCCATGGCAACATCGTCACTAATAGAGACACGATGGTGGAAAGGAGTCAAAGGGCGTTTTTGCGGCTTATCCCCCTTGTCTTGCTTCTCATTTGTCTTGTGCTTTGGAGCCGCTTGCTGCTGCTGGCTTGCGGGCGGCGCCTGCCCCTGCTGCCCTGAATTTCTTGGTTTGAGATTTTTGTGCCTGGAAAAACAAGTGCAAAATACTTTAGTGAATCTCACAACTGTATCTGCTGGTGCACTACTGGGTACAAGCCAACCCACTTCTGATAAATACAGTTATGAGAAACTGGATATAGCGATAGGGGATCTATAGCCGGTTTTGTACATACTTGACAGGAAGGTGTCCAGTTTTTCGGACCACTTTTTGGTGCCTGTTGCTACAACAGTCTCTCAAAGCTGAACAGCATGCTCACTCAAGTCCTTAAAGTGAAGTTAGGGTGAAAGACTGTTGAAGGATCTGTTCCTCCTTCAGTGGCTTATTTTTTCCAAACAAGGTATTGCTTTTTTACTTCTGCTAACACTGTCAAATCAGTACAACTACTGTTTTTTCTGGTTCAAGCAGCTGCACAAATTCTCTGGGCAAAACGTTCATTGACTAAAGGTGATGTGAGAGTCCTAATGAACCCAACCTTGAGACCTAAAAGCCAGGCTGCCAGTCCTACAAACCAACCATTTACCTGTAAATCTCGTAAGAAAGAGAGAGAAATATATTAAATCCCCCAGTGCCACTTAGTTATTTTTCAGAATATAAATACACTTTAATGCTGAAGTACATTCCTTCCTGCTCCCCAACATACAGAGTGCAAAAAAATGGCTGTTTCAGAGTGAAACTCCCCAAAGTGCAGACTTTCTGGATTCTCTGCCAGAATAAGGGCCACAAGTACAGAAACTGATTAAAGAAAAAAAATAAGCTTGATAATGAGTTGTGTACACACTTTTGTTTACAGGACTGGAATACCTCATTCTGGCAGAGAAAACCAAAAGTGTGTGGCTCATACTTCCCAGCCTTAAATCAGAAGTAAAGGTTTTCAATGTATTAAAGCACAGTTCTATCTCCTTCAAACTTTGCACGGCCTCTTCTGCACAAAGGTACTCTTGAAATCCCAAGAGAGAGAGAAAGGGAATAATAGAGATCTTTAAACCTCGGTAATCCCATTTTTAATCTATCCTTGACTCAAATTTATTAGCAGTCCTTAAGTAAGAGAGACCCCACACACAAATTCTCCTCTAGTGAAACACTGTGTGCCTAACTCCACTCTCTCTCTCAAGTCTTCAGTATTTGCACAGGCCTTAGAGTAATACAGTGTTTCAAGAATGGACAAAGGTAAACATTTCTTTTTAACCTACAGTTTCCCAGCCATTCATCCTGCACTCCAAAGGTCAGAATCATTAAACTGAGCATGAAGGGTTAAATATAGATTTTAGTATTGCCAACAGATTCTTTGCTGCTTTAATTTCACAGCATGTTGTGCAAAAACTAAAGCCACAAATCTAGACTACTACTAGAATTAAGGAGATTTAAATTCACTTCAAAGAAAAACCTGTTAATAGCGATGTTCTTATTTCTTTCAGAAGGCTTTTATCATGGATTTTAATGCAAAAGCTGTAGCAAAAACATGCAAAATCACACACACAGGTTTGCTCCAGCAGTCAACTTTGTGTGGAAACAAGTGCTGCATAATGGCCAATTCATAAGACAGCCGTGTTGCGAGTTCATCTACTCTACCAGATAATGCTGATTTTCTTTTTGGGAAAAAGTTATTATCTCCTTTACAACCCTGGAGGAGACAGGCCACAGCAAACAGTTCGTCTAAGGCTTCTTTCCCCAGTAGCTACCAATAGCAGTGTGCACTGACCAAAGAATCCTAGAGCAGTGGTTCCCAACCTTTTTGGACCGCGGACCAGCATGCTGCACTCTGGAAGTAACCGGCACACTGCAGACCAGCAGCCAGCCCTTTTTTATACTTAGTACAAGAAAGGGTTGGCTGCTGGTCCGCAGCAAGCCGGTCACTTCTGGACTTCCAGTCTGGCAGCCAACCCTCTCACAGACCGGCAGCCAACCCTCCACAACACAGTACCAGGCTGTGGCCCGGGAGTTGGGAGCCTCTATCCTAGACACACTAGAGACGGTGCAAGTTGTCCCTCTGGTGGGCTCAACCTGAGGTAGGCGGCCTGAGGAACCTGAAGCCAGAATACCCATGCGTACACTGAATTGTCAGGAGATCACTGTGCTGATCCATGCAAATAAAAGCTCATATATTACCCTCATCATAGGCAATTGCATAACAAGTTCAGGATACATATCCCCCCTATGGTACAGACCTTTATTGCTTCAAATTGCCAAAATCTGCCACAAAAAATAAACCCTGCATAATTCTATCTACTTATTGGACTACAAGTCTGCTGGGGTACCTTGAACAATTGCAATTTGTCCTCTGTGTGGCTTCAACAAAATCCCAGGAGGCTACTTTGTCAGCTGTCTCTTCATCACATAAGCCATTTGATGTAGCAGAATACTTCCTCCTATAATCCAATATTGGGAAGTTATTTATTTATTTATTTTTTAACTACAGGTCACATTACTTTTTCTTTAACCCTATCCCAAATTTTAACAGCAGCTGTGTGAACAAAATCAGTGCGCACTGATATTCAAAGTAAGTTTTTCCTTTGAAACACTTCAAAATTAATAGAGCAAAACACATCTTTCTGACAATTTTTCTCAAAACCCACTGCTTACAGCATAAGAGTTCTTCAGCTATATTTAATATATGGCATTCAGCTCAGTTTCAGAAAGCTAGTACCTACTTGTTCTGTGCTCTGTTCATATTGCATTCTTGCCAAACTCGATCCACCACCTGATTGGCTAGTTTTCTTGGGATTTTGCCACCATGGTGGCTAGTACTGTCAGAGCTAAAACCATCAGAAACGGAAGAAAACTTCACCCACTTCTGGGCAGACTGAGCATCAACTGCTAACACAACCAAAAGGGGAGAGAGTGGGGGGGGGGGGGAAGGAAAGAAAAAGTATTTTAGGCAACTGGATAACATCACTCAAATAGTCATGGCAACTCAAAATGTTTTTACACGCTGGCTGAAACAGGAGTCCTCTTTTGAAGGATGCACCTTGTTAATTTTTATTGTTAATTATAAATGCAATCAGAGAAAATGTAGGCATACATGGGAGAAGCTCTAGCTAGTGACATGTGGTTTTGTCACACAGGAAATGATCATACATCATTTAAGACAAGTTCCCCTTTCCACCTGAATTTCTTCAGAAGAGATGCTTGAGCATTCGTTTTCTCAACAGAATCTTGCCCCTCCAACAGGAACACTTTTTGAACCTCTCCACTAACTATGGTTTTATTTTGTACTTTGCAATTGTATTAAGTCAACCCTGCGATCAATACGGAAAAGCAGGATTTAGCTCCTCTAAGGACAGAGGCCATCTCCAGGTAGACTCCCACCTTTGCTCAAGGAAAGAGGCTATGCCTGCATTTTAAAGAAGAAAAGGTTTTGCTGGCGTTGCTTCTGAACTGCCATCATGTTTGCATGCGTTTCTTCATAAAATGTGAGTAAAGTCTTTTGCAGGACCCTAGGCACCACCTCCAGTATTTTGATAGTCCTCAGGTTCATAAGGTGCTCTCATTAAATGCAGGTGAATAATTTCACCACTTCACAGGAAGGAGGCCCCATAGGCAAAGTCAGCATGGGGGGACAGGTATGCCACAGGTTTATAAATACATAAATCAGAAATGGACATTTTAGGCTATGCAGGGGAAAATGCAAGGGGTCCCATTCCCCAAGCAAGGTAAAACTAAAAATTAGAATAATACCAGTGGATAACCCAAATAAGCAATAGGATGGAGATGACCTAGAGTCTCTTACATCAAATTCCACTGATCTATGGAGAAAAATTCTGCTTCTCATAAGCCAGAGGGTAGATACTTGTATTCACTGCCAACAAGCCTCAGGTTCGAAAAAAAATGCTTTAGTTGTGAAAAAACTCAGTATCCCTTTGTCAACCCACTCCTTTGTGCAGCAGGTTTCTTGCTTCACCACAACCCTGAGGAAGTCATATGCAAAGCCATTTCTGTCACTAATTTAAACCATTACTTAAATCAGCAAGCAGGAAGCCTTCATTTAAATAATTGATTTTAACCTCATTTTGCATTGTACTAAGTTCTTTTCCTAAACAGGCTCATTTTCACAGGTTAATATAACCTGTTAATATAATCATTAGAGCACGTTTGCAACTAATCACAGCCTTTGCATAATGGTATTTTGTTAATGGCAGATGTACACTATCTATGCACATTTATTTACTGTTACGTAGCTTTTTCTCATTTTTGTTCTCCAAGAAAATGAGGTGTTGAGTATGCGAGACAATTCCGTACTTGCCATGTGTGTCAAGCTGTCCTTGACAGAACTTGGACTTGTGCAAAAACAGAGAAAAACACTTTAAAATGCATATGAAGAGTTTTAAGTGGGCTGCACACCCAAGAAGAGTTTAATCCAAACATTACCATTTTAAAAAGTTACCTGATTTACTCAAAGGAAGCATTAATGAAATGCCTGATTATATCTCCTCACCAGGGGCTAGATTTTCAAAAGGCATTTGAAAAGATGCCTTGTAGAGTTTTCAAAAGCACTAAGGAAGTTCAGCAAGTTGATTTCAATGGGAAATGCCTGGAGAGTAGATGCACAGGCACTTCTGAAGGGTGCCTTCTGGGATTCCACTGCTTGCTTAGGCACCTAAATACCTTTGAAAGTGTTGCCCCACGTTCAGGTTTTTAGAATTAGTAGATCCCCTGCCCTTCCATCTGGCTTTCAAATGACAAACAGCTTTCCTGACTTTTCTAATCCCAACTGGTCTCAAAATTTGACTGAACTAGTCCAATGGAAAAACGAAACCAAAAAACCTCTCTCTGTACCTGCCAGTTAAACGAAAACCAGAAGTAATCCGGGGGGGAGGGGGGGGGGGAACCACTTTTCTGCACAACACAAGAGTGTAAATACCAGCCTTCACTCACAGTATTTAGCTCCCATACTTGACTTATGTTAATTTTAAAAACAGGTTTAGAAAAACATGCAATTTAAATATAAAATTAGATTAAAAAAAAAAAATCACTGATTTGTATCCACCCTAGCCAGAGGCATTCACAAATCTCAAAGAAATAACTCCTCACTAGTTCCAGTCTGCCAGCTCCAACATACAACACAAAGACATCGTAAAGACTGTCCCCAACAAACAAGTATAACTACATGTAGCTGAGCAGACAGAGCTACTCTAAGACAAAAAACTATCCTGTAATCAGCCTACAAGGGTTGTGAAAAGGCTGGAAATACCACTTGTTATGCAATCCCAAACCCACGTGGCCAGGTTTCATTTCTGAAAGCCACGCCCAAAACCAGAGCTTTCTAACTAAAATTCTGAGTACTGGGCAACAGCTTGTGGGCCAAAATAATACTGAGGTTTTAAATATGAGAACAGTCCCCATATACTGTTTTCATGCTAAATTGGGGAGTGGGGGGGACTAAAAATTCAAAACAGTTCACGGGGGGGGGGGGAAGAATCACTCATTATAACAATATACTAACATTTCTAGTATTGCAGGGAGAATTACACAACAATGGTTTGCCAATTACGAGTCAATGGTAGAGAGAGCTCGGAAGATTTTTCTGAACAGTCTGACAGTTACTTTCAAAGGAGAATATTCTCTTGAGGGTTTCTGTTTAACAAAGGAATTAATACTGCACCTGTCTGAACTTCTTCTGGGGACGTAGGTGGAGTTAGAGTTACTGAAGACATGGCAGGATCTCGGGTGGTGGCAGGCACTTGGTGGACACCCAAGCAAGTAGTTGAACAATGAGAAGCCCCGACAGTACTAGGAGCAGGGATATCTGTTTGAGGAACTAAGACAAAGCATGCTGGGTAGACCATTCGCACACCCGCTGGAAAAAAAGGGGGGGGGAGGAGAATAACAAAACACAGTCATTGTATATCCAACTCCATTTAGGAACAGCCATGAGACCACTAGGAAGTTTTGTATTGTGTGCTTGCTAATAAAAAAGATACAATCACAATTCCAATTGTAGCTTTTATAAATTCCATGCAAAGGCTGTAAGAAGTCAGGAGCCCCGAAGACAATAATGTAGCCCCTTTCACTATTTTACAAGCAAGAAACCTTTCTGTGAATAGTCACATTGTTGCAAGTTTGATCTTTTGTATGTAATTATGTTGATGTATTTATAAGCACTGCAACACTACAGATAGCTCTTCAAATGTGTCCCAATGAAGACCAACACCTGTGCGTAGGTGTCTCCAGCCACTTTAGCAAGCTGCACCCCCTCCTTACTAGCAATCCTCGATCAAAATTAATGTTCCTTCAACTTATCCTAAATGCACATTACTTGTCAGTCATTCAGTGTAAATGTATTCAATGGTTTCTCCAATAAAGCAGTCTCCTTCACCTACAAGACTCTTTGGCTGCTTGTGCAAAGTGGAATAGAAATTATGAAGAAGATGGCAGTTTATACATACTGGCAGCATGCTGCACACTGCTGTTCATGATGCAGTGTTGTTTTGATGGAAACCTCTTAATTCTACTCCCTTCCTCTCCAGTCTCTACCAGCTCCCACCCTCATCCCCCCCAATGCACCCCTCTCCCCATTAGGCCCTTCTGTGCTACCACAAAGGAAACAATTTCAGGAGGAAACCTGAAGGCTTTTGTGAGGGTTCAGCTTTGCAAAAAGAAAATCACTTTATCTGCACTGGTTTAATTGCAAAGTTAGGGGTTTTTTCCTCCGCTTTTTCCCTTACTCTTTTTAAAGAGCGGGAAATAATGAGAAGTTACGTTCTGTGGCTAGCTTCCAGGAAAATGACTGAGCCAAAAGATGGGTTCTAACACACACTATCATTAGTTTAGCCTGTATGCCATGTATATTACAATATTTTTTTCTACAAAAATTCAACTTCCTCTAAAACTTCATAAAGCAAAGTTCAGGACAAGATACATTTCATGGTGGAACCATAAAGATAGACTTTGATTATAAGTTACTTGGCTAAAAAGGGCAGAGTGAGGGGAAGCAAAAGGTGACAGTCATTAATATTTTGCTCTTCTAAAAACCAAAGTGTAGTTTCAGTGTTTCCTCAATTTGTATTGGCTATCAGATGATGTCAGACTACGGCTTCTGTTCATATACAGTATAGAAATTCAGAGACACCAGTGTAGAGTCCAATTAGGTTTCTGACTGTAAGAGTTCTGGCTGGTCAAATAGGACCTCTTTACGTCCCAAAAAGTGTCACTCCAGGTACAAAAGAACCAACCGTTAGTACTACAGAGACAATAGGCACTCTTTGAGCATCTCTTAAATTGCTCAACCGCGCAGCCCAACAGGTGTGCGGCCCCCTGCCACTCTGAACTAGGAGCACCATCAGCAGATCGAGGGACATGATTAAGCCCCTCTATTCAGCACTGGTGAGGCCACATCTGGAGTCCTGCGTCCAGTTTTGGGCCCCCACTAGAGAAAGGATGTGGACAAATTGGAAAGAGTCTGGCGGAGGGCAACAAAAATGGTTAGGGGGGCGGGGCACATGACATGTGAAGAGAGGCTGGGGGAACTGGGCTTATTTAGTCTAGAGAAGAGAAGATGGAGGCAGATACAAAGAGGATGCAGCTAAACTGTTCTAGTGGTGGCAGATGCTAGAACAAGGAACAGTGGTTTCAAGCTGCAGCAAGGGAAGCTGAAGTTAGATATTAGGAAAAACTCTCTCACTGAGAGGATGGTAGTCAAACACTGGAACAGGTTACCCAGAGAGGTTGTGAAATTTCCATCCTTGGAGGTTTTTAAGACCCAGCTTGACAACGCCTTGGCCGGGATGATCTAGTTGGGGATGGTCCTGCTTTGATCAGGGGATTGGGACAAGATGACCTCCTGATGTACTTTCTAACCTGAATTTTCTATGATCCTATGGCATATTATTTACAGCAAAGAATAAAAGCTACTGATGCAGAAACCTGTTACCGTTAAAATGTATTAGAGGATCATGGTTTACTTTGAAGAAGTAAACAAATCCCTAAGCAGCCTGATCATTTCAGTTAGGAAAAGAAGCACCATTTGTTCGTAATACACACCAACGAGGACTTCCACAGCAGCCAGAGAGTCATCTTCCCAATCCATCTCTTCTTGTTTTTCCTCAGAGCCCTCCTTCCAGTTAGATGTGATAGGATAGAACTGTTTCCATTCACCAATAAGCTTTTTCGTGGATGAGTCCGACAGCTTGAATGACTGTCCTGTGAGCGTGCCATTTAATCCAAAAGGACTTAGAATAACTTGAAATACAAAAAGAAATAGTTACTAAAGACATCCAGAGACCAGCCAGCACCATCTCCACAAGAATAAAGATACCACCATTTCAGCCAGCATCTACCACTAAATAACCCATTTTAAATTGACAGGTTAGCCTCACTACAGTGCAGTACAATATAAAGAACCCAATACCAACATCTCAAGAGGAAGAATTTATTGTACCTCATTAAAATGTATATGTACTGAAAGAACAGGATGAGTTATAAAAGAGTCAGTGCATCATAACAGTAGTTAGAAATTAATCCACTTAAACATCTGTGACAGACAAATTTCATCACAAGTATGTAACTGTCTGCCTACGTGGCCAGCAAAGAAAGGTACTCAAACGAATTAAATGTCATCTAAAAGGCTGATTTAGCTTTTGTCCCAACACAATGTTAACTGCTGCCTTACACACCAGATGTAGTGGTCTCATTCATTTGGGTACAATCGCCGGAACAAAAAGATGACATAGGTCGGACTTCCTGGTGGACAGTCTTGTCCACATTGGGAAAGCTAGGTGTTAATCAACCATGGGCACCAGCTTAACTGGAACTGTGCAGTTAAACTGCTTTCACAAAGGGCAAGTGTACAACAGGGTAAGTCGCATTCAGCGTCATTTTCGGAAGAGCGTTCATTTCACAGGCCTATATTGTGCTGCCACGCAGGACAACAGGTTTCTGTTGGCAGTACAGGGGCCCACTCTCTAGGACAGGGGAACATTCAAACATACAGCACATTGGCTAGACTCAGGCCCAAGAGCTCAGACTCACAGTTATCTAGCCAAGGGCTGGTGCTAGAAAGGAAAGAGCTGAGGAGGGATGCATACCTAGCTTTTCTGCTCCTTTACCCACCTCCTTGGCATAAGCCCATGTTTAGATGAGCTCAGAAGAAGACATCATGAACAAAAAACCAAAACACCTACCTTGAAAAGGGCTGTTTGACTGCTGGGCCAGAGTGAGGTGCTCCTCGCTAAGCAGGTACACAGGTTGATGCTGACTGATTTCCACACTGGTGCAGACATTGCTGTCCCCATGCAAGAAAAAGGTGAAGGAGCAAGACAAGTGCTCACTGGGAACAAAGAAGGAGAAACATTACATAAGTACAGATACAATTGCTAAGATTTGAGATTGATTTGGGGACACCATTTATCTTTGCTAATGAACATCTTGGTCTTCAAAAGCATTCACAATCCTTCAAGTAAACTGTGACCTTTCATAGTGCTCTTACAATATCCAAAAGGGCTTCTAGTATAAAACAAAAAGATCACAAAAAGAAATAGAAACAACCAAACCCCATGCACATCACCTTTCAAAAAGGCTTTGATCACCACAAAACAGGAGATGGAAACTTAATTCTAACAGCGCTCCTTTACGGATCACCTTTAAACAAACCTGTAAGACCCTTATAGCCAAGGTTGTAGCAATATTGATATAAAGCTTCCAAAACGTGTGTGCACGTGCACGTGCGCGCACACACACACCCCTACTGCTGCCAATAGCTAAACTTTTTGTCTTTTGGAGTGCTGAATTCAAAAGCGCCCACAATCTCCTCTTACACACATCCTACTAAACAACCCTGAGGAATTTTAAATTGGGAATACTGGCCATAGAGATTTTTATAAAAAGGGGCGGTCCAACTTCTAAACAGCCAGGGGCAGCCTGCCATGCAGGCTGCGCTAATGTGAGCTATGGGCCCAGAGGCCACACACCATCCTTACTGTACCCCAAGTGTGGGGACTCCCTGCACCACCCACCGCTGCAACACACGCATGGGCAGGTGCCACCCCTTCCCACTCCTGCACCACACACATGGCTGGCCCCTACCTAAGCTACTGCCCTGCATCACACTGGCTGTCCCATCCATCCCACCTTCATGGTGGGAATACGAAACAAATGCTGTAGGAGGGACAGGAGCCTAGAGACCCCAGCAGTGACAGAAGGACAGGACCCAGAAGTAGTCCCATATTAACTGCTTGCACTTGCAAGCCACCATTTGGAGAACCCTCCTTTAAAGCAAAGTTTAAACTTCCAAGTTTGAAATTTCAATAGTGTTTCTTTGGCACACCATAAAATTCTTTCCAAAAAATCTCATCCGCAGATTCCTAAAGCTTCTCTTGCAATTAAAGCCTAATTTTCCCATTTATGCACAAAAATTACTAACAGTAAGTTATATAATAAAGTGACAAATTATCGAACAAAAAAAATTATAGAAACTCTGTCTTATTTATGATGCATCGGGGATCTAACCCTATTTGCTCAATGCAAGCTGAAAAGAGAGAGACTTGGAAACTTAAAATTAGTATATAAAATTCTGTAAAGCTGTAATAGATAATAAATGTTTAAGTACCCTCTTAATACAACTCAATGAAGTAGAGAAACACCAGTTATGTAATGGTAATACTCAATACTTAAGGAAAAAACTAATCAAAGCATTACGGATTGTTGGCTTTCAGAAATGAAACAGAAAGTTTCACCCACACAGATCAGTATTTGCAGCTTTTTTTTTTTTTTTTTTTTTTTTAAATAATCCACCCAATAGAAGCTTAATATTGAAGATTTTTCCTTTGATCACTTTTCCTCCACACACAGCTATTTGATCGGGATTAAAATAACTAATTTCAATGCTGGTCTGAAGCAAAATAAGCAAAGAAAACAATGATAATTAGGAACAGCAGATACCTGGCTTATATAAGTACTGGTATACACCAGTTCCTATGTTCCTGTAGTCATAGGAAAGCTATGTGCAACACACCCAGATCACATAGGTTCTTCATGTAGGATACATTGACCTGACCTTAATTCATTGTCAAAGAGACAGGACAATCCAAACAAATTCCAAGACAGGATAAGGAAAGGAGAAGTGTGTCTGGACAGACCCAAGGACTGGTGTCTCCATTAGACATTGTTCCAGCAACCACCTAGCTGCAACTATTTTTTTTTTTTTTTAAATCAAGGTCATTTTTCTATTCATTAGGAGATGGACAGTAAGATAGATGTGGAAGAATACAGCAAAACTCCCCACCCCATCTACTGCATAGAGTGGACTGGATTTCCTGAAGCCTCTCTCTACCTGAGCGTGGATGACCTCTACCTGACTCAAGAAGTCTATGGGCCAACGAGAGGCAAAGCGCTGCTTGACCTGGTACTGGCTACGGGGGACAACCTAATCGGCGACTTAGTGATTGATGGGAAGTTGGGTGACAGCGACCACGAGCTGATCACCTTCACCATCCGCCGTAAAGCTGGCAAGTCAGTCAGCAACACAGAAGTCCTTGACTTCAGAAAAGCCGACTTTGATAAGGTCAAGAGGCTTGTCGGTCAGGCCCTCAGGGACCATGACCCCAGGGAGAGGGGAGTTCAAGAAGAGTGGTTGCTTCTCAAGGAAGCGATCCTCAATGCACAAGCTAGATCTATTCCAACACGGAGGAAAGGCAGCAAGAAGGCACAGCAGCCCCCCTGGCTCTCCAGAGACCTAGCGGACTTACTGTGGCTAAAAAGGAAAGCCTACAAAGGATGGAGGATGGGATTCACCTCCAAGGAGGATTACTCCGCGCTGGTCCGGTCCTGCAGGGAGCAAACCAGGAAAGCCAAGGCTGCAACTGAACTCCAACTAGCTTCAGGCATCAAGGACAACAAAAAGTCCTTTTTCAGATATGTGGGGAGCCGGAGGAAAAGCAAGGGAAATGTTGGACCCCTGCTAAACCAGATGGGGCAACTGACAACTGACGCCCAGGAAAAAGCCAACCTATTAAATAGGTACTTTGCGTCAGTCTTTCATCAGTCACACGGGATGCCCATGCCTACTATGGGACAGGGAAATCTGGGTGAGGGGGATCCCCTACCCTCCATCAATGCTGACCTCCTGAAGGAACACCTTGAGAAGCCGGATACCTTCAAGTCAGCTGGCCCTGACAACCTGCACCCCAGGGTACTCAAGGAGCTGGCAAGCGTCATAGCCCAGCCCCTGGCACGGGTCTTTGAAAACTCCTGGCGCTCTGGTGTAGTGCCCGAAGACTGGAAGAAGGCCAATGTGGTGCCGATCTTCAAGAAAGGGAGGAGAGTGGATCCGGCTAACTACAGGCCCATTAGCCTGACTTCTATCCTGGGGAAGATCTTAGAAAAGTTTATTAAGGAGGCCATCCTCGATGGACTGGCCCAGGCTAACATCCTAAGGGATAGCCAGCACGGGTTTGTTGCGGGTAGGTCTTGTTTGACCAATCTCATTTCCTTCTATGACCAAGTGACCTATCACCTGGACGAGGGAGAAGAGATTGATGTCATATATCTTGACTTCAAAAAAGCTTTTGATCTGGTATCCCATGATCACCTCTTGGCCAAACTGCCCAGTTGTGGCCTTGGCTCCACCACGATCCGCTGGCTGGGAAATTGGCTTCGTGGTCAGACCCAGAGGGTTGTGATTGATGGCAGTCACTCATCGTGGTGCCCTGTGACCAGTGGGGTCCCTCAAGGCTCTGTCCTGGGACCCATCCTGTTCAACATCTTCATTAACGATGTGGACACTGGAGTCAGGAGTGGACTGGCCAAGTTCGCCGATGACACCAAACTTTGGGGCAAAGCATCCACGCCAGAAGATAGGCGGGTGATCCAGGCTGACCTGGACAAGCTCAGCAAATGGGCAGACGAGAACCTGATGGTGTTTAACACCGAAAAATGCAAGGTTCTCCACCTTGGCAGGAAAAACCTGCAGCACCCTTATAGGCTCGGCAGTGCTACGTTGGTTAGCACTACAGAAGAAAGAGTCTTGGGGGTCATCATTGACCACAAGATGAACATGAGCCTCCAGTGCGATGCTGCGGCTAGTAAAGCGACCAAAATGCTGGCGTGCATCCATAGATGCTTCTCGAGCAAATCCCGGGACGTCATTCTCCCCTTGTACTCGGCCTTGGTGAGGCCACAGCTGGAGTACTGCGTCCAGTTTTGGGCTCCATAATTCAAAAAGGATGTGGAGAAGCTTGAGAGAGTCCAGAGGAGAGCCACGCGCATGATCAGAGGTCAGGAAAACAGATCTTACGATGACAGGCTGAGAGCCATGGGACTCTTTAGCCTGGAAAAGCGCAGGCTCAGGGGTGATCTGATGGCCACCTATAAGTTTATCAGGGGTGAACACCAGGATCTGGGGGAACGTTTGTTCACCAGAGCGCCCCAAGGGATGACGAGGTCGAACCGTCACAAACTCCTGCAAGACCGTTTCAGGCTGGACATAAGGAAGAATTTCTTTCCTGTCCGAGCCCCCAAGGTCTGGAACAGTCTGCCAGCGGAGGTGGTTCAAGCACCTACATTGAACACCTTCAGGAGTAAATTGGATGCTTATCTTGCTGGGATCCTATGACCCCAGCTGACTTCCTGCCCTTTGGGCAGGGGGCTGGACTCGATGATCTCCCGAGGTCCCTTCCAGCCTTAATGTCTATGAAATCTATGAAATCAAACAGTCCATTTGCTCCTACACTGGCTACCCCAAAATGCACAAAAAGTTGGTTGAATACTAACCCATTACACAAGGGACACATTCATTTCTATTATCATGACTGGCAAATGGGTCACAAACACTGAAAAGAATCTACGACAGTAAAAGTTCCCAACACTGAACTAAAGTAATAACAATTTTTGTTTGAGACTTTTTGGATCTATAGGATCAAATCCAACAGTGCAGAGTGCAAGACCACGCACTTAGGGACTGCTAAGAATTACCAGGCCAGCCGCACCTTGTCATGCATCCACAGATGCATCTCAAGCAGGTCCAAAGAGGTGATCCTCCCCCTCTATGCGGCACTGGTCAGGCCGCAGCTGGAGTACTGCGTCCAGGTCTGGGCGCCACACTTCAAGAGGGATGTCGACAGCATGGAGAGGGTCCAGAGGAAGGCCACTCGCATGATCAGGGGGCAGCAGGGCAGACCCTATGAGAAGAGGCTATGGGACCTGAACCTGTTCAGCCTCCACAAGAGAAGGCTGAGGGGGGATCTTGTGGCCTGTTATAAACTAGTCAGGGGGGACCAGCAGGCATTGGGGGAGTCCCTGTTCCCCCGAGCACCGCCAGGAGTGACCAGGAATAACGGTCACAAGCTGGCAGAGGGTAGGTTTAGGTTAGATATCAGGAGGCGCTACTTCACGGTCAGGGCGGCTAGGGTCTGGAACCAACTTCCAAGAGAAGTGGTGCAGGCTCCTACCTGGTGGGTGTTTAAGAAGAGGTCAGATGCACATCTTGCTGGGGTCGTTTGACCCCAGCACTCTTTCCTGCCATGGCAGGGGGTCAGACTAGATGATCTGCTCAGGTCCCTTCCTACTCTAGAAACTATGAAACCGATATAAACTGGGAACTCAGTTGGAGAGGGAACAGAAAGACCCAGGTGTCTAAGTTGATCACAGGGTGACTGTGAACCACCAATTTAAAAACAACCAAGAAAAAAAGGCTTAAAAACATAGCATCCGACAATTCACAGCACCTGTCTTGCCTCTCTGAACCAGTCAGTCTCTAAGGACAGTCAGTCACCTGGACTTATTTTCGGTCTGACTTTAGACTGGCACAGCTGACCACCTCTACGCTCCTAAGATGCATCATACAAGGCATTTCCAATAAGACGGGGCAGCAGTAGTCACTGTATGAGACACCTGTGAGACCTCATTGAAATACTGCATCCCCACAAACAAGAAAGGCTAATTCAGACAGAAAAAGGTGCAGTGAAGAGCTGCAAAGATAAACCTATGGAGAGGCGATTACAAGAGCTTGGCTTCTTCAGGTTAGTAAAAGGAAAGCTAACAAGAGACAGGATTGCTTTATTCAAATACACTGGAAGAAGCAACACCAGGAAGGAAGAAGAGCTATTTTATGCTAAAAGACAATGCTAGCATAAAAACAAATGAGTATAAGATGGCCAGGAATAAGATTCAAGACTGAACCTGGAAGGTTTCTTGCTGCCCAACCAGTGAGGTTCTAGGACCTCCCATTTAGAGCAGCTGGAACTACTTGATGACTTGAAGGGACAGGACCTGAAGGCAACTCCTAAGAAAATACTGAGGAGTCATGACAGTCTGGAAGGGACACTTTCAGAATTTAAGCGTACACGTTATCTTAAAGGGCAACAACCAGAGGAACACGAGAACCAACACCAACTGATAGCTAATTAGCATAATCTTTTATAATGATCCAGCTCTAGGCAATAAGCTCCTGAAAGAACACAACGTCACTCTGGAATCCCAATAAACCTACCTCTTACAACCTAACGAAGATGACGTTTGAGTTAAATATCCTCAGGAGGTGCTTAAGTCCCAGTGAAACAAGCAGTCAATGCCAGCTTGGCACATTGGGACCTGAGAAATAATGAACATAAAACATCTATTTGAAAACTGTGGAGACAGCGTATTGAATAATACAGGGCCTCCCCACTTCTGTTACTTAAGTGTCTTTTATAAATGCATATCAGTTAACATTTTAAAATACACCCAAATGTGGACCGGGCAAGTTAAATTTGAAATCACATTAAGATGCATGAAAGAAGAAAACTTATGCATTTACCTGGCCAGCTAACAAGTTCAAGTAAAGCTCGTCCCAGTAATGCAATACGGTTTTGAAGTGGGTTAGCCAATACATTGTAAAAATACACCTTGTACCTGTGGAAACAGGCCCTTAGTAGTCCCTTATCAAATTGCTCAAAGTGTGAAGGGTAGTTGTCTGTAATGGTACTAACAGCCAATATGACACTTTTTGTGGCACTGGATTATCACAACAATGTAAGTGCGCCAAATGTTTAGGGGTACAGGTTGTAGCCGTGTTGGTCTAAGGACACAGGCAGACAAGGTTCTTTGGGTAAAGGTGATATCTTCTATTAGACCAACTCAGCAAGCTTTTGGGCACAAACACCCTTCATCAGGCTGAGGAAGCATCATTACTGGGACAATGAGGGATGCTTCCTCGGCCTGACAAAAGGTGTTTGTGCCCGAAAGCTTGCAAAGAAGAATTTTTCCCAACTATTTGAGCTGATCTAATAAAAGATATCACCTTTACCCAAAGAACCTTGTCTGTTCAATGTTTCGAGCACCAAAACCAATCTTAAGAATAGAAGAGGAACAATTTTCTACCCCTTCTCTGGAGTAAGAGCACTGCTTCCTGCCTCTCTAACTGCTCCGAGAAGGCTCCTCAAAGAGACAAAGATTCATAGTCATGTCATTTAGAAGGACATGGTCCTTCTAGCTGCCCAGAGCTCAAGAACAACAAAAGAAAATGAATTTGTGCTAGGAGGCAGCCTTCACTAAGCACAGAAAAAGGAGAGAGAGAGCAGCAGCCATGGTTGGCAGTTACGTCCCTTTAACAGGCGTGTTACCTCTAAAAGAAGGCGAAAGTTTGCAGCTGCTGTTGCAATGCACATGGCAACAGCTGAAGACAGCTTCAAGACCAGAGAAACCTAGTTTTTTCATCCACACCTGAAGGGTGAGTGAAGTGCAGTGAAATCCATCTAGCCTACCCAACCGTAACAATGTTAATGCAACAAGGGAAGATTAAAAAAAAAAAGATGCTACTATCCACATCAAGGGGCACGGCTCTTGAAGTCATCTTGTACAGGAGTACAGCACAATTCATGCACAGCTGCAATTAAAATACTGCCGCTAATGATGGGGCATGTTTTGCTGATCACACAGGATTAAAACATTCTGTAAAAAGGTAGCTGGTCCCCAACCCTGAAGCCTTACTAAGGGAACTGGATGTCGGACCAACAAGCACTCAAATGTCTTCTGGAGACAAATTAGCCTCGTCTTTTTTTTTTTGAAATGCACCTCTAGTTTGAACTGCAAAAGTAAAGAGTTTTAGGAAACTAAATAAAATTAAAATCTTCTCACTGACTGGTCACCCTGTCTCCTGTGCTCTAAGCCTTTATAATCATGACCAACTGCATGTTTTTACACATTTAATTTCACTAATTTCTGACAAATTAATAGCTACCCAGAATCTGAATATTCCAGGAGCAATATTAAATGTTCATGAAAATGTTACAGAACACTTACAAAAACAGTGCTATGAAAAGGGTACCTAAAATCTCAAGCGAAGGTCTTTGAAAAGCCACCTCTGATTGCACAGACCTTCTTGCGCCAAGAGCCAAGATACGGGATGGCTCTCTAGTCCTGCAGTTCCCAAAGCAAGGGTTAGGAGCCTTACAAAACTCCTAATTCCCCTGTGCCAACAATTAGAAGGGAAGAGGTGCTTACTGCACCTCAGCTGCTTTGGGGTAACTGCCACTGGACCCACAATTACACCACGATAAACTGACACGTGCACCGGGCAACTTAGTCCTATTGCATTCAGGAGTAAACTGCTCTGGATTAGCTCTCACCTCTGGTGTAGGGCCAGGCGTAGGGCCAGCTGAGGTATGGTTATGTCCCTGCCTCCACTTAACTGTTGGCAAAGGGACAGTGACTGCTGTATGGAGGTGGCACAAAACTATAGGCTTCTAAAGACGGTCACAACAGGGAAGTTTGGGAACTGCTGCTTTCGAAAATTTTGTGAACTGTGTAACATGACCCCAAATTCGATAAAAAGATATTGTTATTTTTCACTGTTTTGTTTTTTTTAAAGTTAGAACAGTGACAGAATTCCAGTTTTCTACTTTCCAAAGATCAACTGTTTCAGAAGATCAGGCGTTAGTACAGGAGGGGGCACATCCCCTTAAGTCTTGGTTGAATTTTCCCCAAATTTACAAGCTTGCCCCTTAAAAAAATTCCCCTATTTCCAAACCTCAGTGACTCGCACCATAGTCAAGAGAGTTTTAACAAGGCAGACAAGACAGGACTCCTTTTGGATCCCATTAAATATGCTACTTAATTTCCCATGAAGTAATGCTCTTAAGGAGTTAATGCCTTGGGCTTCCCCCAAGGAAACTACACCTTCACTGCAATGCAACCAGTCCCCGCTGAAGGATTCACAATAGGCCTGAAATGATTAAACTGGGGGTCACAGCGTAGCAACAAAGAACCAATTTTTTCTGTATTGTAATTTGCCCCGTCTTATTGCAAGTTATTCTCTGCTAGAGGGCAAAACCATATTACAGTAGCCTGTGTTTCTTTGTTCCCTTTTCTTCTCAGTACCTTGGGCATTACTCTACATAATCCTATTAACCTGGCAAGGTTCTACATTTAATTAGTAAATTATGATGGTGCCCACAATCTCAGCTCTCAACTAACTCAAAAAAAGAGCCAAACAAAAAAGTAAGCTTTCTGCCCTCTTCTTTATAGGGGTCCAAGGTATTTGACCTTTCATTGAGATTGCACTGCCACGCCTCTCAGACATTAACCACAAGAACCCATGCAGAAATGACCATGAATATCAGAACTACTACAACTGGATATAGGAAGCCAGGTACAAGCTAAAACTTACTTTTAATTATTTTTAAACGATATCAAGTAGCACCCAGAAACAGCACCAACTACAGAGAACTAAGCACGGGTGTTTATGTCCAGAACCACTCGTGCTTAAAATGAGCTCCTGAATTTTACAATAGCTAGTAATACTATGGATTCTCTTTCTAGCTCCTGGATCCAGTACTTCGAGCATATGCTGTATGGAGATTCTGTATTTCTTTTGAAAATATCCAAGCATTTTCCACACTTTATTTGTATAAATTATCCAAAACACAAGTTTATAAGCTACAGGATGTTTAAATTGGTACTAGTTTGTCTTAGCAAAGTCTGGCAAGGCTTATTTAAAAGAGAATCATGTCCAAAAATCAATTAGAGGGCAGAATAAAGAATTTACAAGCCACAGTATTTGATAGGGATGTAGAAACAAATGACTAACATCCTGTCTCAGAATGACTTCAACAGTGAAGGATCCATCCAGCCAGTCAAAAAAGCGAATTTTAAAAGGTTGTAACTTTGGGTTTAACGCCCATTTTGGATTTCCTTAAAGTTTTTCAATGACCAGAAAACACACAGGGACCACGTCCCCATTAGTGTCAAAGCATTTTTAAGCATGTATTCATTATTATACGCATAAAGCACCTGGCAGTTTTATCAAGTGTTAGACTTTCTCTATCTGGGATTTTTTCCCCCCAGTATAGCCTCAAGCGTGCATTTAAAACTGAATTAACACTGAAGAGCTCACGTGACCCAGTATAAGAGCAGTTTTATAACTATCCACATAAGGGTAGGGGGAGGGTTAAAACAATCCAACTTTCCATGTAGACAAGACCTTCATTCACTGAAATAAATCACAGACTCCACATCATGGCTCGCCGCAAGCAGACCGGTTATGTGCTTTTGTTCAGTTCACCCCAATTTGCTCTAAACGCCAACACTGCCCTTTAGTTTAAACACTCCATCCTCCTCCCTGGTGTTTGTCCACCTCCCTCACGTACTTAACCTCCGTTATCCTGTGATTAGCTTGCACACTCAAAAGTCTTTTTCCTCCTCGGCTGTTTCCACCTGATGATCTTGTGGTCTATACCTGAAGTTTTGGCTATTAGTCCAAACAAATGACCTTGTATTTTGTGGTACAGAGCTTCATCTCATATCTGTCACTCCAGACCTCAAGGTCTTCCAGCTATTTCCGTAGGATATTCCACTCCTTCGTATTAAGAGGACCTCTGTATATCAGCAGTAAAGCTAATGGGCATACTCTCGCTTGTGTGACCCAAGTTCATTACTAAGCAATATTAAACAAGATCGGTTGCAAGACTGTTCCTGGAGGAGCTCCTCTAGCAACCTCCCTCCAACCTGATAGTTCCCCTTTTAACATTACCAACAGTTGCCTCCCCTTCAGCCTGTTCCTCACTCACTTCACATTTCCTCTATAATCCCTAACTTGTCCAACTCCATTCATAATTTTCCTTAAAGCACTCTATCAAATGGTTTACTGACAAGTCCCCCTTCTTAAAAATAGGTAATGCCCTTGCTTTTCTCCCATTATTTGTTAGCACTCTTATCTTAACCAACTGATTCACAATTCACAACCCTTCTGGTGACCTTGTTGATCTGCCCAGCATTTACAGCTGTAATTTGTAAGAGGGACAAATTTTTGGCGCAGAGACTACAGGGTCACACAGTAATCCTCAATTGAAGCTCTTTCCAGAGATAAAATACTCTCACATTGTATGGCTTCACCCCACTGACTTCAGAGGCCTGCTCCTCTAGTTCAGATCTGACACTCCCCTTCGACACAGAACGCTGATTTTCAGATTGCGCCGAGCCCAACTCCTGCCACCGTGCCGATTCATTCTGGGTGACCACAAAAATAAACTGAAGACGGCGTCTGCGTGCCTGGCTGCACATGTGAATGCTTTAGATTTCAAAAGCAGTACTGGATCAGTACTTTTGCTCACACTTGGTTTACAACATGAAGTTTCTCTGTACAGTCAGAAGGGTCAGAACTAGACATGGATAAATGAAGACTTAGATTTTGCAGGGCACAAATCTCTCTCAAGGATGAAGCCTGATTCCGTGTCCTTTAGGAAGATTTTACGGTATCTATTGGCTACCCAAACTAGTGAGGATGAACACACTAGCTTTTTTGAAATGAGGGGAGATGCCAGTAAAAGACGGGAGAAATGTTTCTGATGGAAAATGTCACAGCACTTTATAGATATGACGGAGAGGAGTATGGCCTCTCCTCTGATCTCTCCCTGTGAAAGTCAAGGATGTAGGTATTTTCTTAGCAAACAGTTTTTGTAGTGGTTTTAGGAAAAAGAAAGCCTCCATAAAAAGACATTATTAGTCTTGATGGCTAGGGACGGAAGTTACACATAGATCAGTACAAGTGATCAGAAACCCGTTCAAATCTGTAACGTAACAGAAGTTGAGTGCACATAAACTGCTCTCAAAATGGCTGAAACCAGTTTAAGATAAACCTGGATATAGCATCAGACTTAAACGATTTCAGTTAAATTGGTTTAATGAACTTCTGTCCCAGATCCCCACCCAGATTCAAGTTAACTCTCAGTCCCCCAGCATCCCAGGATGCTTTGCACCTCTCCACAACCCCTTCCCCTTTGCAGGGTGGGCAGCTAGCCTTGGCCTAAGCTGTCTGCTCCAGCCCAGTAGGGAGACGTGCTCTAGTGCCCCCCAGCTTCTGGCCTGGGTCACCCCCAGCTTTTGGCCTGGATCACTGTAGGTATGTGGCTGCATTTCCAAAAATCAAAAGTGAATGTCTGTTCACTTGCTTATTGGTTCAATCTGCACAGCTTTGACTAACCTGCAAGGATTAAATGGATTCAGCCTTGAGCTTGACTAGCTATACTTGGCCCATGAAGATAAACACCATAGAAATGAATAAACCGAGGACTGGAGTCGTTACTTTATAGCTAGCAGGGTAAGGATGGAGTAAGCTATACCTCCCTCATTCTCTCAATTCCAAACATCCCTTTCTTACTTTAGCAGGAATTCGGAATAAGAGAAGGAAGTGGCAACATGAGAATAAGAGAGCAGAGCTAAACAGCATATCTACAGACAGATAACCAAAAACCAAAAGAACATTGATACTGCATCAATATATATATCTCCCACGTCTTGCTCTCTCTTTAAAGCAAAGCATCTGAGGTAGCTTAGTTTGCAGATGGATCAATGAGGCACCTTTTGAGTTTCAACATCTGACAGAAGAACACATTTTTTGTCAGGCTTTTTGGCCATATCCAACTAGCACATTCTCCCAATGTTATTCTTACCAATTCTGCCACTAGCTTTTATTTATAAAAAAAAAAAAAAAAAACCACACAGACACAAGCCAAGTCACTATATTGATATTTGCCTTGGAAGCAACAACTTTAGTAAAAGCCTTTGGTCTTAATTACTTTCCCCTTTCTCCATGGGGCATGCCAAACTATTAGAAAACAAATATTACACTACAAAAACATAATCATCACTGATCAGAAACAAACATGAGGCCAGAAATCTTGGCCTGGAATAACTACTGTTTCCAATTATCAAAAAGTTTGATAGCTTCATCTTGCCAAAATTAAATGTTTTTAAAAAAACCTGCAAATAATCATGAGAAAATACAAAATCCAAAACCTTATATATGAGCAACTCTTCTCTGCACAGTCAGGCTAAGGACAAACCTACAGAATTTTAAGAGATTTCAGGGAAGTTGCCTAAGCTTATGTTTTGCTCTGTAAATATAAAAGTTGTCATAAATTTGCAGTTACCTTGTTAAGTAAAGTTAATTCTACTAATGTTCTTAGCACAAGCCTAGATAGCATGAGGCCAGTCGGGAATGCTAGTGAATTGATAGTCAGTGATCAATATGTGACTTTTAAGATCAAGACAGAGGCTTAAAAGACCAACCTGAAATAAGATCCATCCACAATCTCAAAAACTATCCCATTGAAAATAGCACAAGGATTATCAAACTTATGCAGGGGGGAGTAAGTATCCAACAACAGTCAATTGCCTTCATTAAAAAAACAAAAAACAAAAACCCCAGCTTCTTAAAAACATCTGTTTGGTTTCCTCCTTCCCCACTCCAAAGATCTGTATAAAAGCAGGATCCATTTTTCCTCAAGAGTTTTTTTGTTTCTATTGCTCTTTTCCACCATCTGATGTCATAATATAACAACCATGACATCACAGCTGGTTACTGTGATTTAGTGTTTCAGACAAAGGATTAAGATTTCACACAGGGAAGAAAGAATAATAGATGTATTTACTCAGTAAATAAAAGCAGAGTCTTTATCTTAATAATAAAGACTCAAAAAAGGAAGGTCCAGGGTTTATACATATAGGATGTTGTTACATCTCTGCTAAACAATATGGAAATGCCACTGGTGATTGAAAGGTAATTAGTCCTGTTATTTCTTTACATGAATTACTACTTTCTAAAATGCTTTATATCTCCAAAATGCTTCACAAACATTAGATGCGTTAGAACCTAATCCATGCTTCATTAAATTGCACACTTCTAATCTGCCCCAAAACTGCAGTCACTCCCTACTTCTCAGCAACAATATCGGCTCCAATAAGGTCTCTCCACAGTAAATTCAAATACCAACTCATGAAGCATCAAATAATTACTGCTAAGCGATCACTAAAAGAAGAGTACATTTTACCATGTATCCTTGACGTTTTTCAATGTGCGTTTTTATGTGTTTGCAGGTCACACAGCAAATATTATGCGTGCGCCATACAAATATACACACTCCTTATGCCTGTTTGAAAATGAGAAAGCAGTCACTTTCCCACTATAAATAGCTGGCACACCTAGATTGGAAATCAGGGGTTCCTGTGTCCCACACCCCTCCTCAAATTCCAGAACCATGCTCCCTATTTAGGAGTGGGAACTCTAGCTGACATGTTTTAGGCTCTCTTATTAGCATGCCTCTCTATTTCTGAGTGTTAAGGAATGCCTGTCAGGATAATTTTGGAGAGACTGGTCAGGACCCAGAGTTCACACTACCAAAACGTTTTGACCAACAACCAAGATCACAATAGCAACTGACCCAGCAAGTCCAGATTAGTGCATCACAGTTGCAGAAATATAAAACAGAAGCATCTCTAAATAGTCTTAAAATGGTCTTCAAGTCAGATGCTTTTTAATGCCCTATTAAAAACAGTGCCAAGGAAGTGCTTTAGATAAAATGAAGACAGACTATTAGACACAGTCAAATTCTTTTGAAAGAACTGAAGGACACATGCAATTATTATTTACGCATGTCAAAAAACCACCCCACCACACAGAGAAGATTTTTTTGCTTACAGATTTTCCTTTTAAAAATAGGGCTGCCAACCCACATGCTATTCTGACAGCAGTGAATTATTTACGGTTTAATTTTTAGGGAGCCGATCATACAGGGAAAACAAACCCAGCATAAGCAACTTATCATAGTAAGTAAGTAGTACTGCAACAGTATGAGAGATTGATGAAGATGAATAATTCAATTCACTACGCAACTTTTTCATGCCTTTGGCTAGAAGTTTCCTTATAGCATCAGGCTTTATATCATCCTCTTGCACAAGGCCTGCATTCACTATAGGACAGAGTGACAATAATCATTAAGCTGCTAAAACAGCTCCCACTTATTGTGAATGCTCACACAACAGCATTATGCTTATGCACCTCTATATTTTCTTGAGATAAAATGACGTGTGATGCGTCTTGACGTTAACACTACCGACGTTTCAGAAATACAGTTGCTTCTTTACATATCAACAAAGGGATGAAGTAACGGGCATTTTGGTTTTTTTAAGTCTCTCTCTAAACAGCTGCCTATGGCTAGGGAGGTAAATACAGATCAGCAGAGAGACAATTTTGATGTAAACACACACATGCATACAAGACAGAAGCAACTTCTCATATGGTTCGAAGTATGCCATGTAAAAATGCCAAAAACTCCCTAACACACACAAGTGAAGGTGTGGGGGCAGAAGAGGGAGGCAAAAAATCTTGTACGAGTGCAGAAGAGAAACGAGTTTTGAAGTGCATGTTATTTTTCCTCATAATCCTGGAAGACACAGGTTGATCTTGTTCTGCTTGCTCGTGAGATCACAAAATACCCAGACAACTGCAATTACAAAATAATGCCCACAAAATTATGGCTCATGTTCCTGTACCTCAAGGCCTACAGAACAATACTAAAACAGTAATTTTCTATTTCAGCCTCCTTTACTTATTCAAGATGTAAATCTCTGTTATCTCTTGATCTTCCAAACTACAGCTTTAAAAAGCTGGAAGGGCTAAACATTTGGAAGACAAATCAACGTATTCCTCTGGCTCATTTCTGTAAATACCAGATTTATCACTTGAAACCAGAAAATTACAATTCAGTATAAAATTTTCATTCACCATCTAGAAGGGAAGGTCATTTATTTATAATTAATAGCTTCTATTTTGTTTCTGAACACAAGACAAGATAGAGACTAAACACAGACTGGTTGAAAGGCAGACGAAAATCCAGTGCCATGGCATTTTTAGGGTTTGCAACTGAACCGCAACCATCGTAACTTCTTTCAAAGCAGACAAGGGAAAACTGCTTTCTGATGTAAAGTGCTAAATTCGTCTGCTCGTGGTCTCTGTAGCAACCCCATATTCCAAAGAGACAATCATGTGATCAATGCTCTCGGCTCCTGCTGTTTATCCTGCTCTGTCCTACTTACGGCAGCTCTCAATTCCAGCTGTCTACAGTAAAAGGAAAAACATCACCTGCTTTCCTGCCAGTATACGATGCCAGTACAGCCTCATTGGAGTGGTAGTAAAAGAAAAAACAACAATAACAACAACAACAAACAACATTTTTTTAAAATTTGAAGAACAGCGTAGGGACAGGGACCAAGAAAATGCTGAACTATTAGAATGCAGTAAGTACTATTAGAAGACACGTTAAATTTTAATTTCTACCCGAAAGCTTGTCCAACTATTTGAGTTGGTTTAATAAAGGATATCAGATATACCCAAAGAGTCTCGTCTGCCTATGTCCTTAGGCTAACATGGCTACAATCTACAACCCTGTTACTTTTAACAACATTCAAAGAAGTCATTTGATTACAAAAATTCAGCCCTGCTGAAGAACAACATACACCCTCCTTTGAGCCCCTGTGTATCCAGATACTTTCTCTGCATTTTCCTCAGCTCCCTTAAGATGCATCATTCAGGGTAACTGTTCCAAAGGAAGCAAAAAAAAATATATATATATATATATTTTTAAGCCTTTCCTTATGCACCAGGCAGGACATGCTGACGGTAGATTGCAAGATATCCAGTCTCTACATATAGTCTTGAGACCAAAAGCGAGACTCTCTCTGTATTTAAAAAAGACAGTCCTGAACAATATGCAAAACTTGCTCCCGTACACAGTAACTGCTACTGCACTCCAAATAACTCAAGTAGGCAACCAGCCAAAAACAACACAGTGCAATGGTTCTCCATGACTGCAGGTGCATGAACGTAACCACAACTGACAACCCCTTAGCTTGAAGCATCTGCTCTCTCCTTTTGAGCAAGAGCAGGGTGACAAAATAAACTATTCTTTCAGAGCACCGAGAAACACACACATGCATGCTTCAGATCAAGATGCAGCTGAGTTGTTTAGCAATGCAAGTCTCTGGGATTGGGGACACTTACATCTAGAATATTTTTTTCAGTCATTTATCATTGTGCACATTTCTCTATAAAACAAACCCGCATTATTGTAAAACTGTAGTTGATTACTTTCCAGTTTCACGTAGCCAGGCTTCCCATTAAACAAAATTACCTAGGCACCTTGCGCAGCAACTTTTGTTCTGTAAACCACGGTAAGGTTATCGCTTGTGCTTTTCAAAATGTGAACATATCAAAACCACAAATTCTGGTCTGCCATCAATGGAGACTGTGGTTCTATTATTTACTACTGGTAGCAAAAAGAATGTGCAAAAATACAAGTGGCATATTGATTTTCAGCTTCCCATGCCCTACAATTTATTTATAATGCATCATAAACAGCAGGATTATTAAGTATCTGCAGCATTCCAAAAAGAAATTTACTAAATTTTCTGACACAAACCACATTTTTCCCCCAAATTTAAGACTCTCATCAATCTGTAAGTGCTTGTATTTCACTTTTACTGAAAAATATAAAAGTTTTGTCCTCAGTAAAGACTTATTCCTGGAATAACATTTAAACCGATGAAGTATTCCTATCCGATTTATTCTATGAACATTATGTTAAATGCGATCCATTTGTCAGCAGAAAGGCTGACTCCATCAAGCAACAAATTTCAGAGCAGACTAATCAGGGGGAGGAGGAAAAATCTTTATGAATGGAGAACAGTAAGGTTTTTCCTCTCAAATGAGCCACTCTTAAGAACACCAGAACTTACATTTCTAAAGTATATATATGGCTACTTGTAGAGAGAATGCAATAGATGGAGAAATAGGACCAGAAAGGAAGGGGGGAGGGGAGGAGAAGAAAAAAAAAAAAAAACACCAAAAAAAATGTGTTCCTTTTCCAGCAAATGTTGGAACTAAAAATCCACAGTCACTATCTTCTGGCTTCACTTTACTGAACACATGTACACAAATCTGAGCTGCCTCTGAAGATTAGCTAAAAAAAAAAGTTATGAGATATACATAGAACATTTTCACTGCATCAGTTTGCTTTCCTATTAGCTATAAATATAACATTTAGTTCTGCTCCTCGAGTCTCCAGTGGCCTTCCAAGCACTCACTCTCTCCCCTATTATTTTCGCCAACATACAAGTGAGGGAAGCCTGAGAATTAGCAGGATGCTTGCTCCTTCGTTCTTACCTTGCTACCTTGAAAGGGAAAAATACGGAGGTACTTGTTGAAGATCACACTCTTCAGCCTGGTAGAGGACTGCAGACCAGGTAGGAGGTGGCTGGATAATGTAATAGAATAACACATCGAAGATGCTACATGGTGAAACGCAAGGCGAGAACAATGGGGAGTCAGACTGCAAAAGATAACAGGCTCCTATGGTCATCAGGAGCTATAGGGCAAGGGAGGAAATTTTTGGGTGCTCTGGAAATGCAAAGTTTAACAACTATCCCCCTGCGTGCTCTTCATGATAAGATGAAAGTGATGAAAGTCAGACCTACAGGAGACACCAGTTCCAGAGTCAACAACCCATCATGGATTACACTGCCTCTAGTCCCCTGACATTCAAAAATCTAAGGGCTGACAGCAAAAGCAGCCATGCTAACCTTAAACTGCCATCATGATGCCTAGAAAGATTTGGCTCCAAACCACAAAGGATCACACGTGCTTCGAGCTGCACTTAGAGAGACAAAGTGGTAGCCAAAGAATTATAAGCGCACCACTGTAGCCAAGGCAGGGAACTGAATTCAATCAACCCTCAAACTTCCAGCTGATCTTCAAAGAGCAGCCCACATAAAAACATGTAGCAGAGCACATCTGGATGTTAACGGTGCAGGTAAGAGCGAGAAGGTCTGCATAGAGAGGCAAAAATCACAGCTGTCTAGCCAGATACACTAAAAGGAGGGAGGCGGGGACACTAAAAATGCTTTCATGCCTAGACATTCCCCCACTACCTACTGAAGTTTTCCTACACAGCACAGGTAAAAGCTTCTCACCTTTTTTCACCCAAATACATAAAAACAAAGAGCTACCAACCAAGAGGTAGAGAGAAACACTGCTCCGCTCCTCAAAAGAAGTGCTTTAATCCCAACAGCTACTGTGACCGTGGTAGACACCACGTGTAGTCATTTTTCTGCAAGAATAGTACTACTGTTACAGGATGAGTCTAGAGATAGTTAGTGAAGAGATAAAATAAAAAAGAAGGAAAAAGCAAGGCAAAACTCTCCTGAAACCTATCCCATCCCTCCTACATTAAAAAAAGTTTCTCTGCCAGATAGCTGTCAGATTGACTTTTATTAGTAGATGTTTTGGATGGGGAATCCAGAAAAAAAAAAAAGATGACAAAGCTGAGATGCTACACTTGATCTGAGCCTTCAAGAGGCTGAGACGCGATTACTGCATAGCATACCAATATCTGCCTACTATTAGCATTTTTGTCTTCTCATGCTTCCTACAAGGAACAGCAAATGATCCAGCAGAAGTCATTCCCGTAAACAGGGGCTACTGAAGAGGAACCCCAGAACAGAACTTAAAAAGACAGTGTCTGGCCCTTAATTCATGCTTGCTCAAAATCACCTAAGCAAACTTTTTCAAAGTAGTCTTTTCTTGGAGCCAGGACATAAGCTATGTTCTACTTTGCATCAAGAAAATATTTACTCAGTGTTACTTTCAAGCAGTGAGCTTTAACAAAACCTGGCTTGAGTTAAGGGGAGGGGGAAAAAACCCACTGCTCGGGACATGGGTGTCTCACCACTAAATTTAATAAGAACGTTCTTAAGAGTCTTGGGCAATTTGAGCATATTAGAAAAATGTTACTGTTTTTCTTGCAAAAATGTAAGACTCACTTTACGTTCCATCTCCATGCTGGTGAAAAGGAAGCGGCTCTTTTTGGCCACGAAGGTCTCGGACTTACATAGCTGGGAAAACTGAAGTATGCCGTATTATACTTTTATATTTCATTTCAATTTTTCCCAACTTAATACCATGCAGTAACAAACGCCAGATCTTCTGGATAGAGGTGAAATACTGAAAACTGCTATTTCATTTAACTGCTCTTCCAGCTGCAGCAAGTTCCATGGAATGGCAGACTCCTCTCTACTTTCTGGATTGAAACCTCCATGGACCCCAGTTCCTCAAAGACCATGCCCGGTGCCTCTTTATTATCTGGATTCTTAAATATTCTAGGCAAAGACATTAGCTAAATTTGTCAAGATCAAGTAGTATTTGCTCACTTTGCTTTCAACAGAGGAATACAAGGTAATATTGGCCTACCAGCTTTGTGCGTTTTGCAAAAATCTTAAGAACATCCTGCAAGAAAGCATCATATTTTTCAATATATTTACTTGGACCAATGAATAAATTGGTGTGGCTAAGGCAAGGTATCTACTCTTTGTACATATAAAAAGTTATGAATTATACACCCCTCGGTTCCTTGAGTTCTCACAATGAACAGCCTGACCTTCTGCATGCATGGCATTTGGGTGATCTGATACATCACATAGCACCCAAATTAAACAAACACTGCTACTTCAGTTGAAAAGCTTCCATTAGTTTTTCCAGCTGCTACAAAAGAGATTACAGAAGTCCGATAACTTTTACTGGATTTACTCTAAGAGGTGCAGCAGGATAACAAAAGCCAGATTCAAATGGAAGCTAGGAATGACAAGGCTAGCCAAACCCAGGACATGCCATGAAGGTGCCAAGACAATATTGACCTAACCACTTAATAAAAACTTTCACCATCCTTGCTACTGATCTACAGCACCTAGTGCCAAAAAAGAAAAAGAAAAGGAGGGGACTAAGCTACCACAGAGTGCAGAGATGTTTGCCCCGACTAGGATGGAAAAGAGGAAAGAACACCTCATCTGAAGGAGAAAGGTGGTCAGCCATGTTCGTCTGGCAAGGCAAGGCAGGATGGCACCTTAGATGGCATCTTAGAGACTAACTGGTTCAGAGAGGCACAAGCTTTCACAGCAATAAGTGACTTCACGCCTCTCTGAACTAATTAATCTCTAAAAGGTGCTACAGTGCTCCATCTGAAAGACAAACTCAGACCTCGGTTCTAGGGTATCAGCTACCAACACAGCCAGCATAGAAACCTCAGGGGTATTTGAAAGGGGGATGGACAACCTAAGACCAATATTAGGAAACCAACTTTAAAATATTATTTAAACTTATGACAGAAAGACCCAACCAACATTTCCTCTGCACCCGAACAACAGGCACATTGTAACCCAAGATTTCTTGGATACTGGTTTGAAAGAGGTCTAGGGTTTACTTACCCTAGATTTGTAAATTTTATTTGGGAACAGTGGTTAAACTTTGTTCCAGCTAACCTAGTTTCTACTCGTGTTTTGTGACTTATCGCTAAGCAACACGGACAGCATCAAACCATGAGAAGAAACTGTTCCACCCTAGACCAAAAGTTAAGTCTTTCTTATTTCCTCACCCCTGAGATCGTGTCCTACTAGCAGTACGCACAATTCCCAGACAGAGCCAGCTCTCCAGCTAAAGGGAGAGCTGGAAGTAGCTCCTTCTTCAAAAGCCTCTGTGCCTCTGCTCTTATCCCCAGGAGGTACTTTCAAAGTGCTTGCAGGACAAGAGGGAGCAGTACCTGGCACCATTAAACTCACAGGCCTGTGGAGCCCAATTCCTCTATGCATCTTGCTGCACCTTACCATTCCTTCATTCCCTTCCTTTTAAAGATTCTCCACTTAATCCTTACCTTCATCTGCTCTCTTTCTGCTTGCCCAAAAACCCATCTGTGACCTCTGTAAGGAAAGTGCTATAGAGGAGAGCCACTGTTTTTCTGAAGTAAGGCAAACAACATCCAGACTTAGTTTATGTGGAGGATCAACCTTCGTGTATTCCCGTATACATCAGCAATAGTAAAGGATTAATACATTTTCAAAGAACCCGTAGAAGCCGAGTCCAAGAAAATGCAGGACCCAGGGGCCCACAGTGCATGTTGTCCGCGTTATAAACTAAGAGTATGAGCTCACGCTAATGAGTCATTTTCTTTTCAGTAGTAGATAAAAACCAAACACCTCAAGTACAAGAATTAAGATATCCTACCTTTTGTTAATAGGTTTTTCATCTTTCTCGTAAGGCTTCACGAACCATTTCCCAATGCGCACAAAATTCCGGTTCATTAAACACCGCTCCAACAGGTTGTGAACTGCCTTAAAAAGCAGAGTGCGACATTCATAGGAAAGTCCGTTCTCCCATACGCCATCTTCCTCTTCTACAGTGCAAAGGGGGGGAAAAAAAAGGCAGTCAATATCGCATCCCGTGCTGAGAGTCAAAGAACTAAAGGCTAAACAGACATCAACATTAAATGCCAAATGCAGCATTAATTTGTGTGCGATTACAGCATATGCTGACATTCCACCACCCAGCCAGCGTGCAGGGTATTAGCACCCCTCCCCCTACACCGCGCCTTCTGCAAAGCTCAATCTATTAACTAATGCTCACACAGTAAGCTATTAGCAAATATAAATAGTTGACTACAGAAACATGTTTTTAATTAAAAGATACCCACACCCACAAGATTAATGGAACTTCTCCCCAAAAAGTAACCACTGCTATTATGCACAATAGCTTATAAATGCTCTCACACCTTGCCTAGTCTGGGCTGCTTACCACAAAAAAGGCAACTGATAATTATGCTAAAGGTATTTCCCAATGGGAACTGGGAACCTAAATACCATTACGTATCTGGTCCTCAATGTTTATTAGCATCTGGTCCACAATGTTATGAGGTGGAAAAAGAAACAGGCTTTGGGAAACTCAGCTGACAAATCTTCTCTACATACAGGGTGTGTCTACACAAGATGCTAAATGTACAGCAGACTAATTGTACTGTACATTAGTGTGTGTCATGGCAAAAGCCATGCTACTGCACTACTGTGCAGTACAATTAGTCTACTGCACATTAACATCACTAAAAAGGCGTGTGCCACTGCTACTGCACAGCATCACCGGTTACTCCACATTCAGTTAGTACCTGTTATTACAGGTACTAAACTTAATGCGCAGTACCTATGGCACAGTAATGCACATACAGATGTGCCTACAGAGAAGCTGTAAGCAACTAGATGAAACCTGTCCCACATTACCAACGTGCGCTACACTTCAGAACCCTAGCAATCAACATTTTGGTTATTTTTAAGCTAGTCTCCAATAAGCTGATATTTGTTCTTCAAACTTATTTTGACAAATCAAAAGCCAAGGTCATTACTTTCCATTAAAAATAAATACAAGAAAAAAAGAGCCCTCCAAGGAGAGAAGCTTTTCCCTAACCCCACACCACACAACTGTTATCCTTGTCTGACTATAAGTGGTGCTACTTCAAAATATTTCTTCTGAGATGTACTACAAGAAAAAAGCATCACAGGACCATTGATATCAAAAGGTTACCGATACAAAACACCATTCCTGGGTTTAACAGCACTAGTATTTACATGTGCCCACTTTACAAATATTACACCCACATGTGCCTCAAAACCGTCCAGAACTTGAAGGGTGCCAACACTGAAAGAAAATGGAGGAAAAAAAATAAGATGTGCTGTGCCTGATACTCCACCACCATAACTCTTCCCTCTTTTAAAACAAAAGGCCCAAGCTGTGTAAGACTGCACACTTCTTTATTCGCAAAGTGCACAGGAAAATAAAGAAGAGTTGCATGGCAATAGACATTTAGAGACTTAGACCTCATCTTAACCAGTACAAAAAGAGCATTTAAGTTAAACTTGGAAAATATAAACTACCTAAACCAAAAATATTCTCGCCCATCATGCCTACTTCAAACCACTGAAGACCTGCCAGATGGCAACACCTCACTATTTCCTAAAGACTTCCCTTGGTTGACCAACTTCTGTTAATCCAGAGTCCTGTTGCTAACAGCTAAGCATATCACGACATTTTTTAAACTTCCCCAACAAATATACAAAGAGATAACTAAGCAGAGAGGCCATATGACAGCACATGAATGAGAAGAAACGTGGAAATTTGGCATGTACCGCAGAGCTGGATTAGGCGGATAAGGAGTTTTCCATTCTCTTATCTTCTGGACATAGCTAGTGAAACATCAACCTCTAGAGGCTAGCGGCACACATTTTAGCATATGTGAACTGCTACAGCTGTTCAAGCATACACACCTCTTTCAGGCATTCTTTTATTCCAGAGCCTTTGTGGTCACGTACATAAGCTTCCTGCATAGTGCAGCCCACGCTCTAGCCCAGGGGTCAGCAACATTTTTGGGCAGAGTGCCACAACCTCAACTTGTAAGACGTTGGAGTGCCAGGCGCAGACAGTGGCAGAGCAGCAAAGGGCCCGATCCTTACTGTGGAAGCACAGCGCCTGCCCCTTCATCTGACCCCAGGCACATGTGCCAAGCAAAATGCCTTTGCGTGCCATGCTCTGGTTGCCTACACCTGCTCTAGCCATAGCTGGACTTGGACTTCCCCTCAGGCTGCAGTGCAAACGCTGGCATCTTGCTGTAATGAGCGTCTGGATCAATACAGCAAGGTTCAAAAAGAGCATATGAAGAGGAACGACAGAGAATTTTGTGGGACACAACATGTAGGACCGTGGCAGCTTTTGTTAAGGATAAATCAGATGTATTCCACCCACCCTGAAAGCTCCAGGAAGCAGATTTATGGTTGTGGAAGGGCATGCTTTGAGAAAAACCTGGAAAACTCATGTTTTTCCAGGTTTTCAGAGGTGTAAGCATATGAACAACAACTGCTATTTAAAAAGAACAAATATTTGCTTTAAAGCAACCATCTGGATAATACAGCAATTTATTAGAGAATTCCTTTACCAGTGGCATCAAAAGGTACTGCCATGGTTTCTCTTTATTATAAAGTTTCAATGTCAGAGTGCAAAATGTTTGAGCTCAGGCAATTCTTGTTTTCCTGGGCTCAGAAATATGTAAACACACACTCAGAAATGAGCCCCCTATCCTACATGTTGAGTTGCTGTTCAGCATATACTGTTCAACCAGTGGCAAACAGCATGATATAACAAACATTAACTACAGAACTTAATGATCTGGACTTTAACTGCACAATAAACCCTGCACCACTTCAAAGGTTAAATGCTCGGTTCCTATATCGCGCTATTATTTAAAAACTTTAAAAAAAAAATCCCCTGCACGTTAGCTTATTTTACGGTAGCTCTTAGAACAGGCATTTTCAGTCACTTTGCCCAATTTTGTTTTGGGGTAGCAGAGTATAGCTGGGGGGAAGAAAGGTGCAAACAAGAATCTCAGCAACTTCAGCAATAATTAAATGAATGTTCATCAACGGTCAAGGTGCAAGTATGAAGGAAGCAGGTTCTTCCAACGATTTTATTTTCCTCCAAAGCTTTGGCAAGATACCAGTCTTGCAATTTTGAGCTAACAACTTTGGCTGACAAAACAGCTACATCAAATTATTATTCATAACAATTTTCTTTGCAAGAAAGCTGGCCAAATTCTGCAGTACAATTGTGTTAATGGCACATTTAGACAGAACCTACAGAGCTCTTGGATTTTACTGGAGAAAGTCATATTCTACCGGGAGAGGGTCAACTTTCTTCTACCATACTTTAAAAAAAAGCGAGGGATGGGGGAAGGGGGAGGAAGAGAGATTTTTATTATAATAGATAGCACATTACAAGCACACACAATCTTACCAGGATCTATTTTAAGTATTCTTTCCTTTTCTCTCAAATCTTTGGCTCTCAAGAAACATTTTAGAGAAAGTGGTTGCTTTATTGCTACTGACTAGCATATGCAATCTTCAGCCACGTTTGTTAAGTGTGTGTTAGAGGAGGCGACCCTTAACATAATCCCTCTCCTTTTCTTTAGTGTTTGAAAATGATTCTCCCCAGTAGGAACAAACCTGGCAGATAGAGAACGCTAGGGATACTTCACAGCCATCTACAGTCTAATTTCATATATAGTAGCACACTAAATTTTGCATTTCAGATATGAACACCAGGGGGATACTATCAAGCTCTGACTAAAATAAACTGGCTTAAAACTCTACTCAAAATACCAACAACCCTTGTTTTCTAAAAGAGACCCTCCAATATACATGGCACTGATGTTGATCTCACCTTTAATTAAAATGCAAATCATGACAAGGAATAACCTTAACTAAAAGATGTCTGGTACAACATTTGGAAGGGAAGCATTTAGTAGGCAAGATGTAAAATTTAAGCTTCTTTTATTTAAGCACTTTAAGACATCAGGTACATTTTTTCCTCCATTACTCTAATTACCTAGAGAACATTAGGTAAACCTGATGCCTTCTGTGGGGGGTCTGCTCTGCCCCTGTTGGGCACCGCGACCCTCAGGGAGACCCCTCCGACTGCGACCCCTCCAACCGCTCCATTAGAGGAATCCTAGCAGGTGAGATGTACACATACCTTACAAAATACAAGCACACTTACTTCATCTTCAAGGTAAAAAGAAGCAAGAGAGTCTGAATTCAGAGAGCCTTCAAAACGGCCTTACATACACATTGTTTAATGCACAATTTTCTTTGGCAAAATGGTAAGAAATCCCACAGAGAAACTGGAATTAACAATAAGGTAACTCCAACGGCAACAGGCTTGCCTTTAAGTGCCTCTCTAAAGCTATCACAACTTGTGGTAGAGGCGATATCTTTTATTACACCAACTAGACTTTTCCAAAAAAAATTCTTTAAAGCCAAGAATACATAAGCTTTGTTTATAGCACTGCAAGGCTAGGAATTTAACAATTAAAAAAAAAAAGCCAAGAATTTTTTTTGTTTGTTTTTTTACACACATTGCTCTTACAGAGAGATGTGGGTTTTCCAGAAAATTTTCCAATGCCCTGAACAGAGCGTGATCTGATTTAGCATGCTTATTTGACCTATATTTAGTAAACAAAACTAAAAAAAGTACCCCCGTGTTAATTTTATGTCCCAATAGCCACAAGTATTTGAACTGAAATACTTGATTAGGAACAAAATTAAATACAGCACACTTAATGTGGTTTAAATGTTACGTTCAAACACATTCAAAGCTTTATGTGGAAAGAGATTATTTGTATTGGAATACTTGTAAGAATGTAAAGACAATACACAATACCACGCACTTCCCTTACGCTGTTTGTTTACATGTAAGGAAATATACACCGGCACTGAAAACCATCGACACACTCACTTTAGCACACCCAAAAAACTACGCACGACATGCAGTGCTGTGGTTTGGATTCACTAGGTGAATTCCCAACTTGATTTCTGGTTTGGATTATAACGTGAGTGCATTTACCTTCCCTGTTTACAAATCAATGAAACACAGATGCACTCTCTCACACACTTCCTAGGGAGAATCACCTGAAAAACGTTAATTACAACTTTGAAACTGCCAAGCTTGCCTAATATTGTATTGGCATCCATTCATTGTTACTAATGAATTTTATGAAACAATGAATTTTTAGAAATGGAAAACTTCCCACAGAAAAATAAAGCGCTGGGAAATTTCCCACCCCACATGTCTGTTCTTACCAGAAACCAAGCATTATCCAGAAGTTAGGAACACTGCTTTATTTCATTTAAAAGAAAAAAATCAAGTCATTTGCTCCCACAAGAACAGTGTGCAGGAGAAAAGGCTAGAACCCAAGGCCAAAATTCAAACTACTCTCCAGTACATTAGGACCTGAAGAGACAGCTGTTCCAGGCTGATGGAGGCAAGTGAAGTGCATTATTCTCATCTTTTTAGAATGGAGGAGTTTCGGATAGCTACTAAACAGAGACCTACCACCTACAGAACGCCTGCCTACTTAGTCCAGCTGTACTGTACCTCCCTACAGAAAGGGAAGGCTAAAAAAGATAAGAAACCTTTGCCTTCACTCCCGTTCCAGAAGTCTATTCACGTTTTTATCTATATGATCGGGTTAAGCTGTGTAAACAAAAATGTGCGTACTTCAAGATCGCTGGAAAAACCTTCAACTTGAAATCAACTCCATTTCCAAAGGGAACAAAAAAAAAAGTAGCTTAAGGTATCACACCTGTCTAGGCCCCCCTTCCACTTAACTTTTTCAGCCAGCAGAGTTTGCAGCAAAAGGGGAACTACCCCAAATATGCAAAAGAAATGGTTACAAATGATGTTGTGCAAGCAAGTCAAATCCACAAACAAACTCTGGGGGGGAAAGTGCTTTTGTCCTCAAATTTCTTCTGCTTAGAATAATTTTTAGATGTTACTCAATATTAATGGGTTGAAGAAAGTCTTAATATTTTTTTTTGGATGCACCTGTCCCTCCCTGTCCACAATCCCATTTTTCCTTAGCACTGAAACATTTTAGAGCAGTGCTTCTTTAAGCCATTTTCTAAAGATGAGATAGATGTGTTGCATGTCAAGGAACATACTTTTTAAATCCAAGAACAAAATTGGATTTTTCATTTATATTTAAATCTGTAAATCTTAGAAATTACACCAACAGCCAAGAGCTCCTAAAACACCTAATAATAAAAAAAAAAGCCAACAACATATTTTAGTGTATATTACTCAGGAACTTTACGCCATATTGGATAAAAATGGTTTTAAACAGCAAAATATGCGTGACAAAAATGAGTTCAGCCTCCCCCATGGACCATGTTATCATGGTTTTAATAATACAGAAGACAAATCACTTTGCAGCACAGTTGGTATAAAATTCTTATATCAAGGGTTAGAAAAGCTTTTAATGTCTGTTACCTGCTACCCCCAAAGTAAAACAGGGGCAGAGTTTCTTACAGCAGCTCTCATTGATAACAACCCAATTATAAAAACAGACTGTTTAATGCAAAAAACCCAATTTACACAAACCACACTTCCTACGTGAGCCTCAACTTACAAGGGGAAAAGGGAAAGAAAAAAAAAAAAAGTCAGCAGATGTACTGTGAAATTACTGCAGTAAGCTACATGACTACACAATAGTCTTAACCAAGTGCTACAATAAAAAATGCTGTATTTCAAAATTAAATCATATTTAATTTATATTCAGATTCAGCAGCTTTAGAAGATACTAGTTCATGATTTCATACAAAGTCAGACTAATTCAGTCAGGTTGCTTGACAACGGATTCAAGATTCTAGAACTATTAGGGGAAAAGTTACAAAATACCATGTATTGTTGAAAGAAAAAAAAAGTAATTGCTACATGTCACGAGCAATGGAGTTGCTACATACAAGAAAAAAAATATACCCAAAATGCAGTAGACTTTTTTTTTTTTTTTTTTTTTTTGGTGGGGGGGCGAGAAAACAAAAACTAAACAGTAAAACAACAGAATATTTCTTGGGAACAAATAAAATGGGTTTTCCCTAAAATAGTTTATAGACAGTCGCACTGTTTGGACAATTTCCTTGCCTGGGAAACAGTCTAGCTACAATCTATTGTTCAACATCACCTATGCCCCTACACAGCACCTACAGAAATAAGTCTTTTCTGCAGTACCATGCATACATCCTCTCTTCCACCCTGGGGGGGGGGGGGGGGAATCAATACCCTATAAAACGTTCGTGTTTCTAGAAGTGCATACCGAGCTTGCTTATGCAGATATGAATATTGCTTCAGCCCTTTGTTGATTTTCATGAGGATCAAGTTTGGCTTGTCAAGACAGACACGGCATCATTGTGTTTTGACACTGCACAGAACGCGTGCCATAATGAAGAGCAGAATGCGAGCAAACGCAAGATATAAAAACGGCAAGCAAGTGTAAAATACAAAGTGGGACAATCTAACACGGTAACTTTGCTTTCCTCTGAGTTTGGGAGCAATTAGGTATGCAGATACATGTCAGTTATGCTGAAGGAGCTTTGTCAAGCATCATCTTCAGTGACAAAGGGCTCTCTGCCCGAATTTCTAAAGGCTATATTCTGCAAACAACAGCGAGCCTCGACACAGCGTATCATTACAGCAGAGCCCAAAGTCCTGTTTACTATACTGTAGCAATTCTCAGCTTAATCTACAGATGTTTCAGATGGACATGTTACTGCCAGCACTACAAAGAGAAAAGATTTCATCAACAGTACCTTCAAGCTATTATGCATAGTAAGTGGCAAGATTAAAATAAAAAAGCTGCAGATAAAGATGTTCCTAAAAGACTGGTTCTGCAATGTTTGCATAATGCTTATTAGCAGTTTTGTTGCGCTGGACGTGTCTCCACATGGAGGACACTAGTATGTTAAAGAATATGTTGTACAGTCAACTTTGATGGCCAGAAGAGCTGAAGACAGAAAGAGGAAGAGAGAAATGCACCGCTCCCCGCTATAGCATCCATAGGCATATGGCTAACTACACATGATAAAGTTATTTGGATGTTGCACAGGTTTTTGGTGCATGTTCTTGGAGTGGGGCATTTATCCTTCAGTGAACAAGACGGTCAGACTAACATGGACAAAGCATATCAGTTTCTGCAGCTAACAGCACCCAGTGACGTGTTTAACATCTGAACTGGCTGCCTTTGATCCCTGGGTCCGAAGGACCAGGTGCCTATCTCCAGCTGAGTTGACTGGGGGTTGTCTTCCCCAGAAGTCCAGAGCAAGACTCCAACTTACAACAGAGAACAGAGGGCTTCAAAAGCAAGCACTGACAACCAAGCAAGCAAATCACCAGCAAAACGGATCTCAAAAGTGTGGATTTTGGACAACTTTCTTGTCTGCAGAAAGCTGGCAGGTCACATGGTGCTGGCTCTCCTACTGCCTTCTAGCTGCTGCAGATTGGCAGAGGCTACAGACATCAGTGCCAGTTAAATGATCCACGAGACTTGGAATCAGGAAGGAGATGACCTAGGGTACACTATTCAAATGTAGTCCATACCAAGGAAGCTGGAGAATCCTCAACTCAACACTCAAAATTATTACTGCCACCAAAAAGTCACAGCTGCATGCCCTCCACAAGAAAAATAACCAACAATGCATGGGCAAGAATGATCCAACAAAGCCTGTACATTCTCTTATTCAACATGTTATTTTTTCTCGTTCTATTCCTCCCCCACCACATCACATTTGGAAATGTATGACCCAAAGAAAAGGGGGTTCTAGTATGCAAAGGATAAATCCAGCAAATAAAGATTTATTTTTATTTAATTAGGAAAAACAAAGAGACACCTAGGGAACAAGTGTTCACACCTTATGGCTTACCACAGCAAAAGGTGTAAATCAGCTGGCCAAAGGCCCGCTGATGAGATCCCTAGAAAGTGAGCATCAAAGTACAGCTGTCAGGTCTCAAGCACGCTTCGTACCTACGTAGTTTTGGGGTCAGGAGTACACTTTTGCCCACATTAAAACCCCACATTTCTGAACAGCCATTTTAAATCCCACAGAGACAGTGAAAGATGATTACGGCTGTTCAAAACAACGAGATAACATGCTGCGGCATTCTGAACAAGCTGAAGAGTAGCAGAGGTGTCCTCCTTTAAGCCTTGCTGCGAGAGAATTTCTATAAATCAAGCTGCATTGCCACTACAACACATTACCTTTGTGAGGCTCTCAAAGGGTAAATTAATGCCACTGACAAGAACAAACTAAGCAGACAGAACAATTTTTTGCATCATATCTGACAAATGGCTCTCAAGAAAAAAAAACAAAGCTTGACTGAAAAAAAAAAATCAAAATTCTTAAATCAGAGTCACTAATCTCAATTTATTGCAAGAGTTTCTTATCGAAGTCCAGACAAGGAAAGTTCAGATGTACCCAACAGTCAAGCCATGCATGTGTCCCTCCAGAGCAGAGAATGAACCTCCAGAGATGATATGGCAAGCAATACATGACTGAATTTCACATGAAAAGCAGTGATACTCTGTTTAGAGCTGTTCCTGCCAAGATCCCACACGTGACAGTCTTGAAAGATGCCATAGCAAAACCTTCGTAGAAGCTGTTCACCGCAATCCATTCCAGAGAAAAACAATGTCCTTTACTCACTAAATATACAATTCACGGTGAATCAAACTCCAAAGAGAAGCCAGACTGTTACCAGCATCCAGTCACGCCAGGAAGTAAATAACTACTGTCTTAGCAAATCACTTGTCCTTGAAGAAGGCTCATTTCAAGGCAGTAGCACACACAATAGCATCATGAGAATGGTCCCAGAGTACAATCAGGTCCCCATATCACCTCTGGGATGGTGAATAGCCTTCCTTTGCTAAGCAACAGCATTGATAACATGCAGTCCAACTATCTGTCTTCACCGAACATCAGAGCTGCAGGTGGCAGGCTTCAGCCTAGATGCAATTTTTCTTTTCCAGAAATAGCGCAAGTGACCACAAGACAGATGGGACAGTCTGAAGTAGTAAGGGAAGCTGTCCATTAATGATTTCGGCCATAAACAATGAATCTGTCAAGCAGTATTGTTTAGATTCACTCTTACCTCCTGGATATGTTCACATTAACAAGAAGCTGGAGAGCTGCCTTCACCTTTATCTCTGCTCTAAACCAGCCAATTCAACTCCTAAAGATCACCTGTATATCTACCACCAGGTACACAGGATCAAACAGACTAGCGCCATCACCCAGACTTTGAGACAAGAACCTCCCTGCTGGAACAAGAGATCAGATATGCTTAACCAGAGAGGAAAAGTAATGAGCTTTTAGTCACAGAAGCTGCAAGGAAATGAGCACATCTAGGGCTGAAACCACCCTTGTACCAAAATGCAGCAAGCCCTGGTCAACTCCCACCTACCTACACATACAAAACAGAGCAAACCTAAATAAAAGAAAGATCCAAAAGCAGACCTACAAGTAAGGCTGAGAAAAAGCCAACCTCCATCAGCTCTCCATTACACTCTAGTAAGACTCAAAGTTCAGCACTTCCAGGAAGGACTGGGCTGACCACCCATGTATGAGAGCACCAGTGTCCTGAAGAATCTCCTAGCAAAATGCTGATTCTGAAAATTCAACTGCAATAGGCTAGCAGTTTGTGAAGCAAGCTTCATTACAATCCTCCTGCACCTCTGCTTTACATCAGTCCACTAATGTTTTTGTTTGTGGTTTTTTGTTTTGGTTTGTTTTATTTTTTTTACCCGGGGGGGGAGGTTGTAAAAGAAAACTTGGACCAATCAAAATTTTGCGCAAAAGTAGTTTAGAAATGCAGCTTCCAACATGGCTTAACTTCTGTCCTGCAGTCTATTAAAAAAAAATAAATGAATGAAAATGGAATATGCCCATTTCAACTTAGCTCCAAGCAGGCAACACTGTACAAAATTTACATCGATACTTCTGCACAAGCATTGGTTTTAGCTCAGGAAAGGCCCAGGACAAAAATAGCATTGAGTCTAAGTTACATCTCAGCCATACAGAAGATGGTCCCCAAGGGTCAGGACTGAGGTCATTCCTAGGGCAAAATAAGGAAGCTGTAAACACAGGTCTACAGCTTGCACTAAGATGCAAAGTTTCCATTTACAGGGCTGCTAACAGCAGTAGCCGTAGCAGCAGCAGCATCCCAATTCTCATAAACTCAAATACTTCATCATAAACAACTGCCAGCATACTGCATGAAGTCTTTTTCCAGTACATAATATCCTCTCGTTACCAAAAACAGGAAACTCCTTTCTATAAAATAGCTGTACATATAGAATTTTTTCAATTTCATATTTGCTCTTTAGTATGTCTGCGGTTACATAAACAGCATCAACAAATTTGGGTTCCTTCAAGCAACATTTATTCACCTGCAAGGAGTTTCCCCATAGAGAATGAACAGATTTCCATTTTCACCAAAAGCAAAATCAAACATAGGCCTCTTTTTTTCCTTAACTACAACAGGGTGAATGCTACTTATTATTCTAAATGAAAGTATAATATGACTTGCTGCTATTGTATAAAAAGAGCCTGTAAAGTTACTTGTCAGACTTCAAAGTATGTGTGTACAAAGGCAATAGTTTAACTCTGACAGCAACACATACAGAAAAGAAACAGATATATTTGGCAGCAAGATTATTAAAAAAAAAAAAAAAAAGCTTTCTGGAATAGAAAATAAATATTACAAGTCAACATTTTCAAAATAAGGTGCCTAAAATTAGTACCAAGATATAGCAATACCTAAATAAGAGCAGCCTGATTTTAAAAACTGCTAAGCCTCCACTGACTTCAGAGGCGATTATAGATGCACAGCACCTCTGAACAAAAAGAGTATTAATAGACATGGGTTTTAGGATTTGTTGTTCAGCCAAAGATACCAATTAAATTTAGGCATCTTCTTCTGAATATTCTGGCTGGTGATTTTATTCCAAGGAAGACTACTTCACCTGGTCTCACAATTTTCTAAACCTTAAAAAACAGTTCTGAAATGTAATATGTGAACACAGAGATTTTCTGAACTTCCTATGATGACGGCAACCCAAAGCATCATTCTGAAGTGTTAGATCATCCCACACCTAAACCACACATGCACAGCTTTGGATACTTTCCTCTTTTTGAGAAGAAACCCACCAAAAATTCACATAATTCCCTTTGTTTATCAAAGTAACAGGATCCACAAGTAAAGAGGGGGCACCATTCCTCTGGGTATGGGCAGATACTTTAATCCCAAGTAGGCACACAATTTACTATTGCACTACACGATCAAAACAGACGTTCCATTATAAGAAGATCCCACCATCAGAGTTATCTGACTTTACCCCAGCCCATCAGCACCATACATTCAAACTGAGCAGTTTGTCAGGTCGCAACACTACAGAAGATGAGCTGTACATCTTCAGCGTCATTTCTACTATGCTAGAGAACACAAGGCTGAAGGAGCATATTCCTTATGCCAACTGAACCAAATTTAGTAATAGTCTCTTACCTGCCAGGTCATGATGAATCAGGTCAGCAAAGTTGGGGTCATCGCCCCACCAAAATATCCACAGCTCTCTGCGTCCAGGTCTCTGATCGCGCCGCCAAACACTCAGTACGTCAGCCTTCAGACAGCGACTGAAACTGCTCAGAATGGGGTCTTCTTCCGTTACGGGAAAGAGAATTGGGGCAGATGTTGGGCCCTGCCATACGTATCGTTTCCATTTAATGCCAGTTAAATCAGCCTGGGGGAAGAGGGAACAAAAACAAATTCAAGGACATGTTTGGGCAAAACCAAGGTTTACTAAATCCAGAAATCATTTCTAGTTTCTTAGTTAGAAAGAAAGTATAAGAAAGACTCAAAATAAAAAACTGCCAGAGGATCCCTACTTGCTATGAAAGCATCAAAGATGAAAAAAGAAACAAGCTCCATTGGTTAAGTCAATAAAACTTGCCTGAAACTATATTCTAATTTCTTAAACCTGGGCGTATACCAGAATGCCAAAAAAACCCCAACCCTAGGTCCCAAGTTATGATGACCTGTATCCTGTTTTCAAACCGTCTTAAATAACTTCTAATTATTAGTAGCAGAAGCAAATCCACAATGAAACTAATCAACTTTTTAAAGGCAGCAAAATAAAAAACAAAAAACAAAAAACAGAAGTGAAGGGCAGCAATGGAGTTATTTTCAAACAATTTCATAACTGCATGGTTATTAACTAATGATGCATCTTGGCAAGGGATTTTTTTCTCTGGACTTCATCTTGCATCGTCGTCCCCTCTCTGTATTTAAGTTACAAAGCACTTTCAGAAACCTGTATACAGTCCGCCTAGCCTCAAAGGACACTTTCCAATCCCCTGAAAGACTTTACTGGTTCCAGCAAAAAACACAAACCCTTTCAGACACAGAGAATACTTCAAAGAAGTGTGGTGGCTATACCCTGTGTGACTCTGCTCTCTTCTCATCTCACGTCTTACAAATTAAATTCTAGATTATTTTTCCTTGCTGTAAATGTGTTTGACTTTGGTCAGAAATGGGAAGTTATAATGTGCCCCAGACCTTTCGAGCCAAAATGTATTTTACCCTACTTCTTCCTAGTGGCACCTAATGGGAAAAAGATGATACTAGAACAGTTATTTACAAAGCAACACTACCAGAGACTAAAGTTAACGCTATGACCACTGCTTGGCTGGAGTAATGACCTCGAAGGGCTTGCCAGGAGGCACCAGGGGTTTAAGCTGATAAATGAGCCTCTATGATGGATACCTTGTACTTGCTTAATGATTTCCTCCTCCCCCATATGAGAACACAGCTAAGAGTATTGCAGTTCCAGGTCTAACATGGCAGCCTCCCCTACTCCAAAAAAAAAAAAAAAAAAAGAGCAAGGCTGGATTCCAGGTTACTAAAGGATTTGCAACAGTTGGTACTTCTGAAAGACTAGAGGGCTTAAAAGATGTTGGTGGTATTGAGCTACAGGCCTGATGCTGCCGTCCCCTTGCTATCTGGCAGACACAACCAGGCTGTCCAGAGTCCCCTACCCCCAAATCCATCAGTGCAGCAGATTGACACATGTTTGACAACACCATCATCCTCAGTACCAGGCAGCCTACCTGGCACGCGGCGGTCCGCGGGCCAACGCAAGGCTGTCTACCTGGCACGCGGCAACCTGCAAGCGACTAAGGCTAGCCCAAGCCACGACTCCCCCCAAAAATTGACTTGTTTCCATCAAGTTGGTGTCAGCAGGCGTCAACCCTGACTCCTCCAATGAAACCGCGGACCCCCAAACAGGGGGATCGCCCAGATCGTTCGGATGAAAGCGAGCGGTGGAGCCAATCCATCCGGGAAGAGCGGGGAGTGACGCTTCCTCGGGCAAAATTCCTCTGGCCACGAGATAAGATTGCGGGTTCGCCCCCCCGAGAAACCCGGCCTGGCCTCCAACCCAGGAGCGCTGTCTGGCTCGGATCGGGGAGGGGGAGGGAAAGAAAGTTAGTTTGCGTGCCGCCTTCCTGCCAGCGCTAAAACGAAGACGGGTGGCGATCGGGCGGCGGGAGTTGGGGCTGGGAAGGGGGAGGCGAGTTGTGGCGATACAGTGCTGGGAGTCGGGGGCCGGGAGGGAGAAGGGGGAGGCGAGTTGTAGCCATACGGAGGCCGGGAGGGGAAGGGGAAGGGGGAGGCGGGTGGGGAGAGGAATGGGGGCAGGAAGGCCGGGAGGAGGAGGAGGAGGAGGAGGAGGAGGAGGGGCGCCAGGAGACAGACAGCAGGGTGGGGGGAGAGGTGAGGTGCGGGGCCTACTCCGAGGACTCATCCAACCCCTAAAAAATGGCTGCTCGGCCTCCCCTCCCCCCCGCGGCGGTCGGGCACTCACTCACCAGGCAGAAGAGGTTGGAGTGGCAATCCTCCAGGCTGGCCCCGTTCGGCACGAAGCAGGAACTCATCCTCACAGCCGCAACCCGCGCGCCATTATCCCACAGCCTCCGACAAGAAAGAAAGAGACAGGCGGGGAGGGAGGCGGGGGGCGCCCGCACAGAGCGGGAGGCGGCTCAGCGCCGGGCCGGGGCCGGGGCGATGGCGGGGGGAGGCGCGGGCGCTGCCCGCCGGCTCGGGGGGGACGCGGCGGCAGGAGGAGGAGGAGGGCGGCGATCCGGCGCGGGGGGGCGCGCAGCGGGCGCGACCCTCCGTCAGGGGCGGGGGCGGGGAGCGACGCCCGGCCCCTCGTGTCCGCGCGGGGGGCGGGCGGCTCCCGCCGAGTCCGGCCGCCCCGCCGAGTGCCCGCCGCCGCGGCCGTGTCCGCGCGGGGGGCGGGCCCCGAGTGCGCGGCCTGCGTCCCGGAGCGCCGCCCGCTCCCTCAGCGGTGCCTCTGGCGGCGGCTGCCCGGCCGCGGCATCCTGCCCTGCGCCGCGTCCCGGTGGCGGTGCGGAGGGGGGGGGGGTCCGCGCTCCCGCTCCGATCCGAGCCCCTTTTTTTTTTCTTTAATGGCGGCCGCGGGGACGAGAGTCCGGGGCCCCCCCCCGCCGCGCCGCGATTGGCCGCCGCCGCGTCACGTGACGCCGCCCGGTCATGGCGGCTCGGCCCAGGCGGCGGCGGCAGTGGCGCGGAGCGGCCGCTGGGGCCCGAGGCGGCGCTGGCGAGCCCGGCCGCTTGCCCGTTGAGGCACCGCCATCTAGCGGCCGCCCAGCGCCTGCGGCCCCCCTGGGGAGGCCTGGAGGTGGAGGCGCAGGCCCCAGCCCTCCTGGCCGCCCCTAGGGGGTGCCCCGCACCCCTCGCACACCACCAACAGTGCCGACAAAGCTGGGGCCAGGGCCAGGGCCAGGGCCCCAGAGCTTGGAGCCGGACCGAAAAAGAGCCCCGCTCCCAAATAGAGGGGCCAGCAGCTGGGTCACGCACGCGCCGCCCGTCGTGCTCGGGACGTTTCTCCGCAGATGCTATTGGACTCTTCAGCCGAGTTCAAAATCTTGCCCCCTCGCATCGAGGCCAAGCCAAAGGAGACGTTCGCTAGTAACGGCGGGAGGTATCTCAGCGGCCGGAGGACGTGTTGAGGGCAGACCTGAAGAAGATGGATGACTCCCGTTAAGACTTGGGAGGAGCGGTTTGGGCAATAGGCTCCAACGTCGACTGAGTGGCCCCGTTTTGAAGGAAACAGTCTCACCCTCAAAGTGGAGGGCAGAGAGCAGAGGGAGGAAAAAGGAGAGAAGTCTGGGCCTACGGTCCGTTCTCCCCTGTGAAAAGAGCTGCAGCTTCTACACACGGGTCTGCGGTTCACGGATAGGACTGTTAAGTTGGCTCAAGACCCATCGACGAGCAATGGTAGAGATCTTCAAATCAAGGCATGATGGCAAATTCACGAGGCTGCAGCTGGACCACAAGTGCTCAAGTTGGAGCATCATGGCTGCAGCATCGCTTTGACATTTTTTTTTTTTTTTAAACGTAGCTTTGCTGGCTAACATCTTCTAGTCTCGCTTTGCCAAAGTGTCCGATACAAACGACCAAGAGATTTGAACAACTTGCATAGGATGGTTTGGAAAGGGGGCTGCAGGAGATGACCGCTGGAGGTCCCTTCCACCCTGACTTCTCCAGGATGATCCTATGACTTAGCTAGTACAACATCTGGATGCCACAGCAGCACACTGCATCAAGACCATGCAACACATTTCCCAAGCCCCCAAAAACTTATTTCAGGATTGGTGAATGAGTCGAGTGGCAGCTTTCTACTGATGCCTTGACTGAGTGTGGGAGGAAGGAAAGGACACTCTATAAATACATTTATATGCTAAAAGGCACAAGCAGTGAGCAAGCACAGATGCATTTGCTTCTCATAAACTTTGTAGATTTAGTCACCCTGAGATTATTTTTGTGTGCCCTTGCAAGCAGGATTTTCCTCCTTTATTCAATTAAGCCTAAACTGGAGTGTTTAAAAGAGAAAATTAAATTTACAGGAGATCTTTTCCCTTGCTGCTCATCTAAACTCAGCAGCTGGGGACAGAGATGGGATGCGGGGAGAGGGCAGTTAGGAACCCAAGCCCTTTTCCAACTAGAAGCAGATGGTTTTCTCCATGGTGACTGAAGATCAGGACAGTACTAGGAGGAGGTGTTCTGCTGCAGTGCTCAGAACCGACTCCTCTAGGCTGCTTTGGATACAAGCAAAGCCCCTCCAAAGTTTTAATGCAGCCCTTTGGTCATTAGAGTAATTATCTCCCTGCACAGAGAGAGAGAGTTGTTTGCAGCGTTATTAAGTCACACATCCCCAAGGAGAAACTCAACACTTTGAAGGAAGTACAAGAAAGCAGAGATCAGCATTAATACAGGAGTACTGGTGTGGTTTCCATTAAACAGAAGAAGGCTCTTTGGGTAAAACTGGGATTCGAGTGTGAGAATGGCAACGTTGCAATACTTCTGTGTGCCCGTTTTTTAGAGGGAGAAGCAGCCCTCTACTTCAAGGTGTGAACAATGACAAAAACACCAGCAGTTTAGAATCTGGCCCCATCTCCTTAAAGGGCAGGTCAGTGGTTAGACCAAAGGATTCAGAGGCAGCCAATTTAGGGTCCAATACTGACTCTGCCCACGGGTTCTCTACCTAGCTGGCCTTCGGCAACTTTCTTAGGTTCTACACCTCATTCTCACATCACGATCACTTTAGTAAATACATTTTAAAGTACTGTGGTATCCCTGCTGAAGGTGCTATGGTATACAAGTCCAAACTTATTCCCAGAAATAGAAAGGACATGTCGTCAGAGGTTAAATTAGCTAAAGAGACATATTGCATTTTTTTTCTTTAAAGTATTGGTTGTGGGCTGGTTGTTTTGTTTTTATTCCCCCCTTCCCATCATATCACTTTTGATCTTATAGTAGCCTTACACCTTACATAAAGTGTCATCCACACAAATGGCCCTGCCTAAATCATATTAAAGTCACAATGAATAATATTAAGTGTATAGCTATTCATGTATGGCAGCCCTGTATCTTATGCAACTTGCACTTCAGATTCAGATCACTACAAGTTGCAAGACAAAGCTTCTAATGGGTGGAAGGGGGAAAAATGCCCCCTTCTCGTCTCCCCAACTAATTATGCAAAAAGAAACAAAGAAAGAAAATTAATAATAATATCACTAGAACTGAGGGATGAGCGCTTCATTTATTTATTTTATGTAGGTCCCTGTAGAGTCCTAATCTCTGCAACTTTCAGAAATTTACATGAGGACTGTCAAGTGCAGTACACATTTTTAAATGTTAAGTTTAAAGTTTGGGGATTTTTATATTTTAAAATATTTTGACATATATCTTGTATATGTACATTAAGCTATTTGTTTATAAAAATCAGGAGAGACAAGGTCAAACAAGCATGCCTTGTACTTGGAGCAGAAAGCAATGGAGTCTCTGCTGGTTCTTGTCCTTATGCAATAGAAAGAACCAAGAGAATGTTGCTGATCCAATTTAAAAATTAACCAGTCTTTGGAAAGATAGTGATGGGGAGGGGGAGGGGGGGAAGTGTCCAGCATTGCACAAGATTAAAGTCAGGAGAACTGACTAGCTAAAACCCTGAACATTAATGCACTTATCCCTACATATTATACTGTTCCCCCCACTTACAAGTGGCTTCAAATCATCTAAGCGTCCAGCCATGAAAAGTGAGAAACAGCCTATTTTCCCAGTAGGCATAGGTGTTTAAATAATTATTTATTAATGGAATAAAGAGAAGGCACAAAAAATCAAGTCCTTTTTCCTCAGCGTTGTTTGCATTTCTGAACTGTTCCAGTTTTTGCTCCTTTTTCATCTATGTGATAAAAATATTCCCCTGTTGAATATGAAGAGTCAATGGATTATATCATCGCCTGGGGAATCTCTCCATGGAATAATATAAAAGAAAATGGTACACTTTGAAAGTAAAGTTCTAAAAAAGGAAAGCAGATGAGACATCTAGCGGACAACACCAAGCAGAACTCGAAGTGAACAGCACAAACAACCATCATCTCCAGTAACACCATTATTTAAATAATGGAAGATGAAAACGGACTCAATGGCAATCAGTGTCTGACTGCAAGATGGAGAGGGCAGTTTTTGCAGCCTCTAAAACTGCTACACCCAATTCCTCTTCTCTCCTTATTTATATAGTCTAATTTGAAAGAAAGGTTCTGGTTATTTCCAGTGCCCCAAACATTTATACAAGTCGACTTCCCTCCATGTTCTTGAACTACTGCTACTCAAGAGTTCACAAACCTCTTTGCCTCTAACAGAACTTGGAAGCCCAAGAGCTAGGTTTACTCTTAATGTACTATTATTGAGATGATCCAAGTGACAACCTACTTACACCTGGTCCAGGTTCACCCTCCAAGTGCTTTTCCTGCTCTAACTGATCAGAAGGAAAAAACAAAACCAAACAAAACCACACAAGCCTTGTTTACAGAGTGAAAACACCCAACAGAAAATAAAACCTTAGGTATCTTGAAGAATTACAGTATGTTACTTTTGATGCAAAAATCACATTGGTGTTAAGTCTAAACCAAAGAGGTTTTTCAAACAAACAGTGCCCCCCCAGTCCCCACAGCTTATTAATCAAACACATTTCACTAAATGCTTTAAATCCCACCCTCTTACTAGAGGGGAGACACACAAACTGCATCTGAACATGTTACCTGGTCAGAGGGAACCCTCCCTCCACACTCCCCTCAGCTTCACCTTGACCAATTAGACCAGTATTTCTCAACCCATGGGTCACAACCCAAAAGGGTCAAATAAGCTTGGATTCTCCTTCAAAAGGAGAAAGATGCATGAAACTGGCTTTTCCCTTGCAGGCTGGCACAGTTCCAGCTGTTTGGGCACCCCCCCGCCCCCCGTACTGCGCACTAGGGGGTTAGGGAGTGAGGGTCACTGGGTCAGGACTGGCCACTGATGTTTAGAAATGGGTCATGGTACAGAAAAGGTTGAGAACCACGGAACTAGACCATGTTAAAAATACAACAACTTGTCCCATTTACCCTAGTTTTTCTTTTTAAAAAATCAGCTAAAAAAAAAATCCAACATACTTTCTATCGTGCAGTCAAACCCTGGACAAATACTAGGAAGTGCTGTGTTATTTATCCCTGGGAAGGTTATACTAGTATATGAGTTCAGGTGTGAATTTAGGCAACTATACTTACATTAGCATGACTCCTGGTGCTGACATCCAGTCTGGTAAAAGGCTGCCTTTTTAGTTTTTGTCAATTTGGAAGATGCTCAAGCTAAACGGAAGAAAGGCACTCAAATAAGCATGTGTCCACATCAGGGGGCTTATCATTTCACACTATGCCAGTAAGTTATTCAACTACAGGACTACATAAATGACTTTCCGGTATTGGGACCTACCTAAAAGGTAGTCTAGTTTGTAGTTCAGGAGGAAGGACAGCTAACTGGAGAAAAGAATAGCATCAAGTTAAAGTACTATCCTCCCACCTTAACTCCCTCTGGCTGCTTAGTGTACAAAGTTACACCAATTTGGACACCCCCATCACTATGATTTACATTACCTTATCAACTGCTGAATTTGTTCTATTTATTTTTGCTTCACTATCTTTTTTAGTGGAAATCCTAAGCAAGCAGGGACCAGGAGGAAGGGAGGTGGAAAAGAAGGAACACATTAATATCTAAATAGATAACAGAATATATTCTGTTATTTAAAGACACACAGGAACCACAACCCAAGCAGTCAGAGGTGGTACTGTAACATTCTAGCTGGTGTATCAAGTTGCACAAGCTCATGATAAGACTTATACCGGTTCCCTTGATGCATGCAATTCTATCAGTGCCACAGGATAATTAAAAGGACTCCAAGAAGTCAAGTCCAAAACAAAACGAAACGAAACCCACACACTAATTCAGATCACTGCCAGTTCTTTCCACTAAAGAATGATCAGATAAAAAAATCCTTAAAAATAGGGAAGCAAAACCCTTAGAAGTAAAGGAAGTGCCTGATAACCCCTAGCACTGGGGGAGGGGGGGGCGGAGTTAGTCAGGGCCAGTATCTTCCACAATCCAATCAATATCCTCTTTCTAGGATCAGAAGGATTAAAACTCCTTGTCCAGCCTAAATTAATTACCCATACAATCCCAAAAGAGATTAGCATTATAAACCCTCTCAACTAGTTCTCAGGTTGCTAGCAGATGGAGGTACTCAGGCCTTCCTCCTTCAATAAGCTCCCCTCCCTGAACTTCATTTATCTAGCCAACTTCCTTCTTGTCAACCTCCTACCTCCTGTCTGTATGAGTCGTGATTGCCACACTCCTCACCGGGCTGATCTCCTCCATCACAGCGATGATGCCTGTGGTGCTTGACCATTCCTCTCGAGGCTCCAGAGGAAGTTCCAAACTCCCCCTCTCACTGAGAGCTGTCTTCAGACTGCCCAAGGCCTTCTTTTTATCCTCCAGTTGTAGGCAGGGCCCACTTCATGATTGGCCAGCCAGATCCTGGTTACTGTAGGGTCCTAGTTGTCCCAGCGTACCCACTAACACTTGCTGTGTAGGGTTCATGGACACCATCACCAAAGTAAAGAGATGGGACACTGGTGATTGTGAACGCCAGGAATAAGTTGATGGCGAGCTTGTTTGGAGTGCGGTGATTCCATGACAGGCCTACTATTCAGCAGCCCCAAACTTCATGAAAAGAAAAATCATTCCTAAGAGGGGTCTGAAGTCCATCCTTACTAACTGGGTTTTCTCCTAAATTAGGTACAATATTTTCTTCTGTAAAACAGAACAATAAAAATGCTGATTTTTTGGTGGACTTATGGTTCTGATGAGAGAAGTCATAGGGACCCAGGACTGTAAGGGACCTCCTGTGTCATCACAACTAATCTCCTGACAGACAACCGTGTCACGCAACCACATTCATAAATTAAGCAAGCTCCATTTTAAAAGCAGTTAGTTTTCCTGGCCACACTACTTCTGTTGTCAAAAAGAGATTACATTTTCAAAGTAAAAGTCAACCCAACTTATAGTACAGAAGTTTTTGGAGTCAGCTACACTCTAAAATATATATTGAAGTGTTAGACCCTAAACCTCGATCTTCAGTCATTTATAAAATGCTCATCACCATAGCATTTCAGTCACTGATGCTCAATTGGACGAGCATCTGCCCATGCAAACTAATTGCAGGACTGGGGCCTAGCTCCGAAATGTGCTAGTAATCTACAGACTGCCTTATAAAGAAAACACCACTTTTTGTATTGCATCTCAACTCAGACTCCCTTCTCATTTTCAGAGTATTTCTTTTTGCATTTAATTTATTTGAAAAATTGAGAGCCAGCTAGCTGAGGTATGAGGTGCAAGCTGAGTGGCTTAACTCCAGCCACAGAGCTGGTAATTATTGTAATTGGTCCATTTGAAGCACAATATATCAAGTGGGATAGAGAGTTCAAATTCATGCCAGTCCATCTCTGGTTGGCACAGGCAGTTCTATAGAAGCCTCAACAGGATTTATATTGGCAATGATTCAACAATCCTCTTTTCCAGATGGTTTTGAAGAGGTCTGAGTGGGAGGGAAGCTAATTTTAAGGACTGAAACTACCTAAAATGGATTGGTGCCCACAGCTACCCTGTCTACAACGCTGACTACCAAAGCAATTAAAGAAAGAGGGATTAAAATATTATTGCTATAAAGAAACTTTTAGCAGGTTTTACTAAAGATGCCCTGATTGCTACAAAGTTAACAAAACATTTAGCGTGCGCAGAACCTCAGGAGTAAAAGGCACAGTCGATTATTTACACAATCCGTGTTCCTCTGTAAACGATTAGATCAAGTTACTGCAATCCTGGCACACGGACTGTACGTTCAGTACCACAAGAGCCAGGTAAATAGGTTCTGGGAACAAGAGGACAACTTACTTTATAATTAAAAACAACATGAAACAAACCCCACAGGAAGTAGGATGAGGGGAGCTGTTTATATCCTGCAAATACATATTCCAAGATCTTTATAGGGTATTCATCCCTGTAGCATGACGCACAATAATCAAAGGTTTGCACAGAGCATTTTCCACAATGGAGTCCGCTCTTCTCTGCTTCTACAGTCACCGTTTTGTTATATTATTAAACAACACAACACACCACAACGATAACACCGCAGAGGTTTGGACGTTGTAGGGACACGTAGGCTAAATGGTGAATTTTGTGTTGTGGTCCAATTCCTACTGATAATTTGTTTTTAATAAAGAATAACAGTTGAACAAATGGACACAATATACTTCAGCAAAAAGAGGATCTGAGATTTCCTGTTTCTACAGACTGACACACACACATACAAGTAGTCCTACTGAAGTAAACAGGATCCCTTACATCAGGGATAGGCAACTCCTGGCACATATGCCAATTAGTGGCATGTGGAGACATTTGTCTCGGCATGCCAGGATGCGGGCGAGAAAATTGTTTAAAAAAGAAGAATTGTTTTAAGCTGATGCTCTAGGCCGTCCCAATGCCATAGCAGGCACCAGGGATGGAGTCAAGAGAGCACAGGCAGGGACACTATCTATATTCGGCACCCCCCACCCCATTCCCAGGTTGAAGCCCCCAGCCCAGTCCAGCCCGGTCCCTGGGGGGAAGCCACGGGTAGGCAAGACTGGGGCCCGGGCAGGCTCTGTGGAGAGCCACTGCACTGGGGGGTCCTGGATGGCTTTGCCACGAGCATACCCACGATAGCTGTTCCCATAACCCAGGGGCCTCCCACAGCTGGGCCCTTGCACCTGGGGCAGGTCCGCCCCATTGTGCTGTGCCCAGCACGCAGGGAGGCCAAGCCTGGAGCCAGCATCCTGCCCCAGCCAAACGATGTCCCTTCGTAGGCCCCACCTCGGGTGCCGCTGGACGCTTCCGCCCCACTACTATGGCCCAAGCCTGCAGAGCCCCGAGGCAGCTCCCACTTTCTGCGCAGCCCCTGCAATCCTCCGGATGCCGCCTTCCCAAGGACCTGGTCGGGCCATCCTGCCCATGGTGCCTCCCCCCATGCTTGCTTCTCCCTGAGTGCCCAACCCCACCTGGGTGGAACGGGGTATCTGTCTGCCCGAGCCCTGGGCAGGCCCATAGCTTGTCCACCCACTGGGAGCCTCCAGCACATGGCCCTCGGCAGCACCTGCCTGGGTCCTGGCCTTGCCCACCAGCAGCTCCCTCCAGGGGCCAGGGCCCAAGCAGGCACTGTGGAGGGCTGCTGTGCCAGAGGCTCCTGGCCAGGTCATGCCTGATTGCTGCCCATGGCAGCTGTTCCTGAGGTCTGGGGGACTCCCACAGCTGGGCCCTTGCACCAGGGGCAGCTCCGCCCTGCTCGTGCTGTGCCTGGGGTGCAGGGAGGCTGAGGCCAAAGCCGAGAGCTCAGTGTCCTGCCCTGGCCAGGCAGCATTCCCTTGTGTGCAGGGCAGCTGCAGCCCAACCCAGCGGAGCTGCACAGGTCGGGCTGGGCCAGGCCCCACCTCAGGTGTCACAGGGCCCCTGCTGGCCTGCCGTGGCCTGAGCCTGCAGAGCCCTGGGGCAGCCCCCACTTCCTCCCAGCCCCCTCTCTCCTCCAGATGCTGCCTTCCCAAGGGCCCAGTCGGGCTGGCCTGCCTGCAGCACCTCTCCCTGCTCCTGCTCCTTCCCGCTCTGCCTGGACACTGCCCTGAGCGCCTTGGGCCCAGACTCCCCCTGTTCTGGGATCGTCGGGGTGCCCTAAGCATCCCGATACTGGCAGCTGCTGCTGGAGTGTCACTGTCTCCATCCGCTGGCCATTACCCTGGACCAGTGGGCCCCAAGCCACAGCCAGTAGCGGTGGGAGACATGGGCAGCAAAGGACACACCCTCTTTCTCTTCTTCCTTTTTCTCCCTTCTTTGATTCGCTCTCTTTCACTCTTTTCTTCTTTATTCTCTTCTCTTTTTTATTCTCCTCGCTTTCTTCCTCTCTCTCTTCCTTTCTTCTCCCTTGTCTTTTTTTTTCTTTCTCCTTTTTCTCGTCTTGTTTCTTTTTGCTCTCTCGTTTTTTTCGTCTCCACTTTTCTCTCCCCTTTTTTATTCTCTCTTCCTTTCTCTCCTCTCTTGTTTCTTTCCTTTTTTCTATTTCTTTTTCTCTTCCCTTTTTTCTTTCTTTACCTCTTTCTCTCTCCTCTCCTTTTTCTCTGTTCTCTCTTTTTTCCTTTCTCTTCTTTTTCTTTCTCTCATCACAACATGCTTAACAAAAAAGAATCCACAAGAACAAAGGCGGTACATGAAGTTTTATTTATTGTCACCAAGTTTAGAACTTTTAGAAAACCTGGTATTTACAGTAAAAAAAAAAAAAAAAGAGAGAGCAATGTTTATTATTATTAACTATATTAATATGCGTGTGTCCTGTCATGTACCCCCTGCCCTGGTTTTGTTTTTTTGGCATGCTGGCACTACGGCACCTTACAAGGTAGATGCTGTGGTTTTTTTTGACCAAAAAACATTGCCTACCCCTGTTTTATATGTACAGTTATGCATGCACATAAGTCTTTGCATTAGTTTAGCCCCTGTCAGCTAATGGGAGGAAAGAACAATCATGAAAGACTGCGCTTTATTTAAATGGAAGTCTTAAAAGGGCTTTCTGCAAGTCTTGTAATGGAACATTTCCAGACTGCCTGAAAGAGCACATTGATCCTTATACTAAAATGGTGACTTTTGCTTCCCTTATCTCAGATGAAGAGGTGGGTATGCACTTTAAATCTACACCAGGGTTGAAGGAGTTGTGTGCTTTACAATTAGCCAAAAATTCACCATGATAGGTCATACCCTTTATCTTTTACTCAAATAAAAAGTCACTATGACTTATGCAAGTAAAGACAGCAGGACTGGGTCCTTTATCCTGATATTGTAAACTCCTGAATGCTCATCAGTAGTAGCCTCAGGAGCTAATCTAACCGAAAACCTATTTGCTTTAAAGTAACACAGCAAGATTCTTCAGATTAGGTGTTTTTGCTTTAAAAAACAAAAAACAAAAACAAAAACCTTATTAAAGGGAATCAAAGTAAAAGATTTTTTTTGTTCAAAATTTCCTTTATATATAGCCTTGAAAATATTACAAAGAAAGGTCTTGCTTTTGCTTACCAAACAAAAAGAGGCCTTCAACATAGCTATGACTGAAGGATGAGAAAACGCATTCAGGATTTTTAATCCATGTTGCCAAATTGATTAGAATGAATGTTAAAAATGTAAATCAGCCTAATCAGCTACTCTGTCATCAGAAAACTGAGATGTGTCATTGCTAAACTTTTATTTATGTGGCAACAATAGAAGAATACCTATGTTTTGTTTGGTAACTGAAACTACTTTCTAGTTCATGTTCGCAAGTTACTATACGTCAGACGAAGACATTGATTCGTTTGGTGCAATAAATTATGGCAGACCTTTTGATATTTGAGGTGCAACAGATGGTCCTCTCAGAAGAGCATACAGACTGGCAGACAGTACACTTCATTAGAGTCGTTTGGAATGTCTTCAGCAATTACACACTGAATGCTACAGCAATTTAAAAAAAAACAACAAAAAACAACAACCCTCACCTCCCCACCCCCCCCAAATCATCTGCACGATCCTCTCAGTGTATACAATACTGCTTTGCCTATTCTGATTCTAAAGAACAAGAACTTGCAGAAACAAGATAGCCAATCTCTCAGCAGAGGTAAGGGACACAACTTTAGCTCATTCCAGTTCATAGGAAGCAAGGCTCCAGGTTGGTGTTATCCAAATAGACTGTTATCTGTAGAAGGAGGCGCAAAAAAGAACAGGGAACAAAAAAAAAAATGTTAGGATATAGAGGAAGCAAGTTTTAACATATAGCCGCAACACTAGCTTATCCATAGCCACATGGTCCATGGAAATGTATATTTATGGAGGAGAAAGATGTTTAGAACAAGGCCCTCCAGACACTTTAGAGCTCAGAGGCATCATGCTGAGCCCCTGGGGTAAGCAGAGGAGAGGAAAAGGAGTACATTACTGAGCACTGACCTCCCTCTGGTAGATTAAGGGGCAACGCTGCTGGGCTCTGAAGGGTCCTATTCAACTAGAATAATTGTAGCTATAGGCCTTCGGGGCAGGTTAAGGTAAAATTACTTCCTCAGAGCTGTGACAAAGTCTTTCCCTTTTGACAGGATCAGCTACTCTACATGCCAACAGGTCAAAGCCACAGATAAAACAAGTAGAAGAAGAATAAAAGTGCTTACGTTAATATTATAGAAAAGGTTTAAATAAACCTTTCTTTCTTCCCAAAATAGCCATTATTGGGGGTCAGACCTTATCCATCAAACTTCACCCCAGCTAGAGTTTTATATGGCTGAGTAAATACTTACCAAAATATGTCCCTTTTAGCAATTGTAACTTAAATGCTGATGGAATCATAACTGCATTATTCCCTCTCCAATTAGCAGCAGCTTTCTTTATGTTTGCTTATGAAGCGTGAACCGTTCACTTGTCATTACAAAGACCTTCTGTAGAGGACTTAAAAAAACAGCAACAGCAATTAAGATGATGGCAGCAGAGGTGGATTAGGCACATTATGTCAGAAAATACCCAGCTGTTTCCTTTTCAGCAAAGGGCACCCCAGGCATCTGAAATGCCGTAGCCAAATTTTGCCAGTCCACATTGCTTCAGTGAAGATCCACGGGAGTGGAGGGACTTCCAAGATAGTATACGGATGAAAGAAACTAAAGTGAAGTGAGCATTTTTTTCTTGTACAACTAGAACATCAACCTTCCCTTTTTACCAAGCATACAGATATTCTCCTTTTCTTTGTGTGTAAAGCCACTTTAGTTCTCCCAAGTGTGAAATTCAAAAGGCAGACTGACAGAATAAAGACTAAAAACTAAATAACATTTTTAAATGATTTAATTTAGTTGTGTTTAACAGCACTAAAATAGTTCAGTCAAACTCCAGATCATATTACACCAAGGCTCTTACTTATAAAACATTAACCTCGTATAACCAATATCTGCCTCTGTGCTGGTGGCACTGCATTATGACATAAATAGTCCAGGGAATTATTTGTAATACAGGTAAGATTTAACATTTTTAAACAGTATCTATTTAAGACAAAATATATTTGATATACAAATGCTTCAGCTTGTTTCTACAGAGCTGGATTGAAGGGATGGAAACCATCTGAAGTATTAAGATAGACAGACTACTGATACAGCATGCAGCACTATGATGAGAAGTACAATCACTTGTAGAACCAGACACTGTAGTGAAGAAATTGTTCCTTGTTACCATCCTCTTATAAATATATCGTTAGAGAAATTATAAGACAAGGTCACCTAGAAGATTCCTTTTGGCCTCTCTCTCTCTCAGAAGTTTTGCCTTTGACAACAGTACAAATGTGGCAAGTGAAATGGATGGAATTTGTCCCTGTGCCATGTTTTGTACCTTACAGTCATTTGATTTTGACTTCTTATGCAAACACAGGAATTCAGAAAATGTGCCAGATGTTCTGTGCACAGTGTATGGACTCTTTGCTCTTGCTTTACATATAGAAAGAGCTGAAGATCAATGAGCTCAAGCCTGTTCAATGCACTTCGAGCTATGGGGCATCTGTGGTATATAGCCTATAGCAGGCCTGCAGCCATGGAGGTTACCTTACTTCTAACAACGTTACCCGTACTTTCAACTTGCTGCAGCTCTCTTGATTTCAAATGAAGTTTCCACAGCAACTGTTCCATGAGTAGTGCACCTACATCGAACTTTTGTTCTGTGATCAATACATGTTGTCTGTGCCCTTGCAGCCACATGGCACAGTGATGTTTCGGATGCTCAGTGTTCTGCTCAGACATCCCAAGATGCACTGGTCCACAGCTAAGCTGTCTGTTGGAATTTTTCATGCTTCACAACCTGGACTTTCTGTTGCATGGCAATGGAATACTGAAGCTTGGGTCAAATAATAACTTCCCAATTGCTCTTGTTTCATCCCATCTTTCTTGTGTGTGGAACATGGAGAAAACAATGACAAGCATGACAATCCTCAGTCAAAGGATATAAACAGACTACTGGTAGATTAGCTGAAGTCATACCTTGACTTGAATAGTCAGTTAAACAGAGCTGAGAATTTGGCCCTGTATGCAGGAATCACTGAATAATGCTAAGCCCCTAAGGCAGGGGTGGGCAAAATGTGGCCCACGGCCCGGATGTGGCCTGCCAGGCCATTCTATCCAGCTCGCGGGGCCCCTAAAAAATTTAGAAAATTAATATTCATCTGCTCTGGGCTGCCTGTCATGTGGCCCTCGATAGCTTGCCAAAACTCAGTAAGTGGCCCTCTGCCCAAAATAATTGCCCACCCCTGCACTAAGGTCCTTCTAGTGTGGCAAAGGAACAAGGAGATGGAGAGTATGTATATGACACCAATGGACTGAGTTTTAATGCAGGATCAATCAACAATCCTAAAACTATTTCAGGAGATCACACCACACAGAAGTTGAGCCTGTGACTGCTGCTCTGGGTAAGATAATTTTCCCATATTTCCTAAAACAATATGTTTACAGAAAATCTTTTTAATCAACTGATGCTGACAGCTTGATAGCCCCGATGAAATGGGAGTCTCAAACTTATTATGAGGAATATAACAAAAGTACCTTTTGAATCAGCAGGAAACGGAGCAAAATGTTCTGTACTGTAAGAATATATAATTTGTGCCCTTTATTTGGAGAAGAAAGTGATTTCTGTGTAAAAGACAATTTGGAGTTTGTTTATAATTAAAAAAAATCAATTACAGCTATATAATTCAGGCAAAATTCATATCACATACACTTAGGTTTTATCAAGAGTTTGAAAAACATTTAAAAAAAATTGATATCCAATATTCTTCACCTTTGAAGAAAGTGCTCAGAAAGAGGACCATAACCTGCATTTAAGAGGGCTGTTTCTTGTAAATAGATATAATATTTGTTAAGCTGGTTGGATAAATTAGAATGGATTGTAAATAAAAGTGTGTGTGTGTGTATGTGTGTGTGTGTGTGTGCCCACGCATGCGTGTGTGCGCACTAATGCAAATATACTTATGTTAAACTCTTGTTACTCCGTGGAGGCCCTACTGCAGACTTTTGATAACTGAACATTGCCCTACATTTAGAAGTAACTATATATGTTTTTTTTACCAAGTTTGTTTAGTCTTTTATATCAGATTTGAAGGTGAAGGATTATCTACGATAAAATATACACATGGACCATGTGGCTTGACACTGCAGCACAAAACGTGGCCATTAACAGTTGTTTCAGACTGAACCAACATAAACATCCGAGATATTCCTAATTGTATACTATAAAAGACTCATTAGAATTCACCTCCCTAATCTGACATCACACGCAGAAGGAACTCCACTCAGAAAGGTAAGATCCTTTCCCCTATAACAGTTACAATCAATCAGATGAAAAAACTGAACTATCAGTATAACATTGTTTCCAAGTACAAAGAAATTAATGTAGAAATTTTGCATCTGCATTAACTGAGTCAACTCAGAGTATATTTCAGTCCATTTGTGAGGCCCTACAGATTTCCTATGTTGTTCTGGATTTTGTTTTGTTTTTGTTTTTTGTTAAATATTTACATGCAGTCTGTTCCTGATGCATCTACTAACTAACCAGACATTATTATTTATTTGTATTAACATAGTGCTTATAGACTTCAATCGGGACCAGAACCCTCTTGTGCTGAGTGTTGTATAAATATAGAGTGAAAGAGAGCCTGTGGTTATTTTATTTTCTGTGGGTCCTGAGAAGCAGAAAATTCAAGTCAATTAAAAGCAGTAAAAAATGCTGAGAGCAGAAGACTGGATGCTGTTTGAGATATGTTAAAGGAGCAGGTTTCCTTTACCTTCATCAGCAGTATTTCCTCATTCTCTCCTATTGAAAAAGTCCTAGAGCTTTCTGAATAGCATAGTGGTGGAAAGCTGTAACTTTGCCAGAATGCGCTAATTCATGATACTAAAGATGCTATTGCTCTATTATAGAAAAATCAAAAGGTCCCTGTCAACAAATGCTTCAGCACCTTCACGACTTCTAGAATCAGCTTACTGTGGCATGCCTAGCTTCCTAAATCCTTCCTGCTTTGTGGGTGGTAGGGACTAGAAGGCATTGCGTCGTAAGATTAAATTTTGCTTAGCCATGAACCCCCTAATAGGTCATGTTACGTTCAGCATCAGTTGATAAAATATTCAGTGCCAGTAAAGTAAAAAACCAAGACTGTAAATTGAAACAAATCAAGTCCAAGTAAAGTGCACAACTGTGTCTTTTATAAGACCATAAGCTATTCAAACCCATATAGGATGTGCATTTTGGAGGAATAGTCTCAGCCCCAAACCTGAGGCCAGCCCTGGGCCAAACAATGTCTTTATATACAGAGGTTTCACACGGTCTCATGTCTTGTGGAAATGTTGAAGTTCTCTTGGGAGACCTCACTATTTGTGCCAGGTTTCCAGAGGTGCTAGAATTTATGAGTTTTGTTGTTTTCCCCACCCTCCCAAGAAAATTGCAGAATTTTTGAGAAGGAAGCACAGTTATCTGCCCACAGTGGACGGATTATTACAACAGCAAGCTTGCACCAACTTAGTAAATAAAAATTAATTCCCTAACACAATAAAAAAAGAAGTGTGCATCTTAAGTTAAAATTAAGAGCCTGGTCCTCTTGGAAGAATGCAAGTAAGTGGTAAAAAGCAATTCTTTGCATCCAAAGTTGTTTGTTCAAAGCCTGTTCTGATATCTTACAGTGACTTCCCAAACATAATGTATCCTGACCATTTTACCTAACATCTTCTCTTTGTTTTTAAACTATTCCCAAAATGAATATGTTCCTGAAAAAATGTAAGGAAGCAAAATGATCTATTTAAGTATATATGAGAAGGGCATTTGGAGAAGTGCCCCTTATGTTATAAAAGTAGATAAACAACAACTGTATTTGAGGATACACATGACTTCATAGCAAAACCTTGAAAAAATGTTAAATCCACTATTATTTTTTTTAGAAACTTTTGGACGCTTACCATAAGGCTGTAAAAAGTGTTTCCCATTGCTTCCTTGTAAAGATACTCTTGCTGACGATATTCAGGGCTATTTCGTCCCAGTTTTTTAAATTTTTTATCCATGGTTTGCAAAACAAGCTCTGAAACTTCTTTGCCACTCTTGCTTGCTTGAGTACCCAAAAATTTATTTGTTTTGTCAACAGTTAGAAGGTTGTTCAGAACCTTAGTTTTAAGAGGTAAAGTAGGTATGCTTTGCATCAATGTTACTATATGTGAAGCGATGACTCTTCTCCCTTTTCCTTACTCCCACCCTGCAAAAGGACTTGATTAAAGGTACACTGTCACTACACTTTTTGGGGGGTCAATTTAAATCCAGTATCTGACAGAGAATCTTTTAAGTGGCATCTCTTTGAAAAGTTAAGTACTTTTTTTAAAACTCATTTTAATGTTGATAAACATCACTTTAATGGAAAATGTCACTGCTTCTTCTAGTCAGTAAAACTGACGGAATGCAATGCTATCAAATGCACAAAATAATCACACTGAAAATTTACATGTTCTGATATAGCAGTCTAAAATATAAAACTTGCAAATATAGAATGTAGCAATATTTTCAGCCAATGGTCATGTGCAGAGTGGCTGGGTCACTAATTGTAGATAACACATGACATATAAATATGTTTATCCTGTTTTTGTAAGAAAGATTAAGCAAGCATCATTGTGTTTGTGGCTAAAATGCTAAATTTGCATGCCCCTGTTGCAGCTTGACTTTCCTGTACTCTAAGTAACTATAATTTAGACATTCCATTGCAAGACACTAGAAGCAGATCTGAGTGAACACATTATTGCCAGGAATTTATGATGACGACTGAAGATGCTTCTCTGCAGGAGAAGCTTAAACTGATTTAATAGGTGTCTGTTTAGAAACTGATTTGGTTAATACAAAAGGCTGTGTGAAAATCCATATTTTGTTTTAAATCATGTTTATTGCAGTTTAATTTAGTCCAACTAGGATTTAGTGCTAAAATGAGATAAAAAATGCTTAAATAAAAATAAGTCTCCTCATAGGGGTTTGCATGAGTTTGAAAAGAAATTGCAATTAAACCAGTAAACTTACTCATTTAGACAAGGCAATTTAATAGGATGGATAGGTAATACTGATTCTTCCAATCCTCATGTATATGGATTGAAAATGATTAACAATAATAGATAAGTAAATGGAACAAAAACAATACCTTTGAATCCAAAATTATTTAAACAAAACTAATTTAAAAGCAACATAATTTAATTTGCAATGGGTATAGATGTACATTTCTCAAAACTTGCTATTATGAACTTCAGTATGTGAGAGAATATCCTAGGAAGCCAACTCAAAAGTATGGAGGTGTCAGACAAAATAGAAAGGAATGGATGCGGAAAGATGTTGATTTGGTTTCATCAAATGTAGAAATGGTAAATGATGATGAGAGAGGGGATGCTGCAACCAGATGATACAATATGAAAGCAAAAAGGAAAATGACTGTAGGTAATCCTTTAGGAGATCAAAAGAGATCTAAAGAAGGAAAGCAGGAAGGACAGTAAAGTAGTAGTTCCATAGGTAAAAGAATCAGTATAATGTACGAATAACTTTATGATGTATAAAAATTTTAACTTACAGGGAGCTTGTAATGCTCATCTTCAAAATAGTGACCATCCCAAACCTCAAGAATAACACTTCCATACATAGGCAAAAGTTTTAATGCCTTTTTCTTTATATTTTCAGCCATAACATCCTTCACTGGCTGAGAGATTACAAACTGCAGAAATTCCTGAAAAATATGTGGGACAAAAAATTTCTCCGAGAAAAATATTAAACATGAAATGCCTCCCCCCACCTATAAACTTGCATAATTCGCCTTTAGAATTCAAATTTCTGTTCTGAAAGTTAAATGGAAGATTTCACAAAGCATATTATCACTTTTCTGGCTATTCTATGTAACAGTATTGTTTGGTAGATAATGAGCAGGTTTTTCTCTCTTTAGTAACCATTTTGGATGAATCCAGATCTATTTGTCTATAGAAACACAAACAACATCTTGATATATTTCAGAGGTTTTTTTGTTGTTTTTTTTACAGTCAATAAATATAACTTCAATGCCACAACTTCACAGTAATGAGGCACATACAAGAAACCTCAACTGAAATCCTCTGCAAATCTGTGGGCACAGTGAACACACTTTTGCACAGATAGCAGCAAGAAACATAACTCCATCTAAAATTTTTAAATCAGAAGATTTTATTTTAAACATAGTAATAAATCTAGTGCAATAAAAAATGTGCTAGAGCAATATCTCATAAATATAATGATGCTTTTCAGATGTTTGTTATTCAATACAACAGAAAGAATGTACTGTTTCATCTTGCCAAATGGCATCAGACACCATCATAACAGAGATAGTAAGAGCCCACTGAGAGACTGTTTAGTCTCAATTTCTTGATACTGGGTTGATAAAATTCTTTTTTAGATGTTGTTGCATATCAATCAATTTTTCATACAATAAATATATGCTGCATGGTACAACTGCATAGAATCTTGATTCATAACAATAATCCCACTGATTTCAATTAGGAATATTCACAAAAATAAAGATTACTCATATACGAGGGTTACAAGATCAAATAAGTATTGATTAGAAACTACTGGACACTCAGGACTGGGAATATTTCTGTGATTTAGTCTGCAAACCACTGGAGCTCCTATGTACCATAGCAAGTCACTGTCAATGAGTCTGCTCCAATGAGCAGCAGTACTATTACATACTAGTTATCGTCACTTTCCTGCTGCTCCTTCAGTGCCTCCTGCTGGCTATTTCACTAATGTTCATCTCAAAGGAGGCTGATGTGATCACTCTCCACTACAGCAGAATCAAAGTACTGAAGTGACTTAGAGGATGACACTACCCACATAGGCCAGGTACAGATACTGCACTTTTACCAGTATAAGTGATCAGAAACCCATCTATACCCATAACAGAACAGAAGTTCAGCACACAGACGAGTTGAAAAATGGTGGAACCTGGTCTAAGATTTACCACCTCCCCCCACCACAAAGGGCAAATGTGTGTTCTGTTTAGTACTAATCTAAACTTACAGAAAATCGTGCAACTGTGAGGAGAGTCCCAATCACAGTAACAGAGATACCACGGCACTTTCAGAGCCACTGCTGCCTCCGGAATGGTGGAGGGAACTGGCAGAAAGGTATTTCCAGTCCCGGAGCAGGACAGCAGAGGAGGGTCACCAGCAAGTTGGGCAACAGGATGCTTCAGGCTCTGGCAGCTGACAGAGTCCCAAGTCCTCCAGCAGGCGGAGAAGAGGAGCCCGCCAATTGGAGGTGGCTGGAGGACCACTGACAGGAACCTGACCAAAGAACGCTGGGGAATAGTGAGGACTTGGAGAGCACAAGCAAGTGTCAACAAGGACCATAAATGGGCCAGACCACAGTAAGAAGGCAGCACAACCAGAGAGTGAAGTAACAGTCCTAACTGATTTGACCCCGGTGAGTGTTATGTGGGTGACTACCTGATGAGCTTTACAGGGCACTCTCTCTGAACCAGTCCATAGAAGTGGAGGTAACTTGACTTGCGTTACTGAGTAAGAGACTTCTATTTGGCTTCATATAAACTGATCAAGAATGTGGGCACTAGAAATCATGGATAAGTTAATTCATGCTGCAAATTGATGAACTTGTTAAGAGGCTGATGTAGTGAGAGAGTGGGTCGACCTTGTTGTGTACCAATTAGTCTGAGCTGGCAGCCTAGCAGTACCTGAATAATTTGAATTCTTTTCAGACATAATCCCTGTCTTTCTTCCACCTAGCCATCCAGACACTAACCATCTTCTGTGGTGTGGGCAAGGGTGGGATGTAAGGGGAGGAGGAGCTCCATGAAGGACTCCCTGGGAAGGGCTCAGAGCGATTGTCGGCCTCCCTATCTCCAACTCCCAGCTAGACTCAAAGTATCATCAAGACATAACAGGCAAGGGCAAAACATCTGAGACAGAGGATTGTGACAATCCCTGACTATTTCCCAGACAGAGCACTCAAGCAGAACATCTGGGGGGTGAGGCCCCCCCAACCCTACAGTAAAACATCTTGACAGTGCTCATAGATGTGCTCGGGGGGGAGGTTGTTTTAAATCAGAGCGGTTCCTGGAAAGCCCCTCTAATTAAAACACCTCATTTTCATGCATATTAAGCCTCCTGCATTTCAAAATGGACATGGAGGCACTTTGACTAAAGCTCATTCAACAAGTTTTAGTTAAAATGGCCCTATGGCCATTTTGAAACATGGGACGCTTAATACATGCAATGATGAGGTACATTGGAGCATTCTAATTAGAATGCTCCAATGTATCGGAGCACATCTATAGGCACCCAGTGAATCTAAATGTAGGAGACCTGAAAGCCTGAGCTCAGAATGAGTGCAGATTCCAGGCAAAACATTAATTTGCAACTGATATTTAGGAATGGAGTTGTACAGGCACCTTAACATGTTAGGGTGAGGGAGAATCCTTTAGTTCTCAATTAATGACCCTAACTTTTTAAATTAATGATCTGAGGCAAGTTAAAATTATACAGGCAGACCATTACAAAGCTGGGTCATACTTGCTTGGATGCCAGGCATCTACACCATAAAAGTTCCTGCAGTAACGAAATTATTTTCTATGCTGTGCAGATTTATTAGTGTTGGCAATGTTATAAAAATACCCTGCACCATTATTGCTTACAAAGGTGCCACTTCAATACTACTGCAGTTTAAGAACTTTTCTACCAAGAATAAGTTAGGGGGAAAAAAGTACGAAACACCTCTCCTGGCTGAGAGAACCTAATAGATGGATCCAATGAAAAACCTGACAGAATTAGTGATTGGCCAAGTGCCAGATACAGAGGCAGTTCCATAGCTGCTATAATTATATGCAGCAGAGACAGCCAAGAGGTCACATAAAAGGAGAGAGAGGAAGCCAACCGCAGAGCAGGGCATTCCATTGACATCTGGGTCCTGCAAATGCCAGCAGCTGGATTACATGCTGCCACTCTCCTGGTGTATTTCAAAGTGGTGCATAAGAATATATGTGCATTTTGGTCCTCATTCTCTGCTGCCTCTTATCTTGGCTTACATATACCCTGCACAGTGCAGTAAATGACTGCAAAAGTTGCAAGAAGGTAGAGAATCAACGCTGAATTCTGTATTTCAAATGGAAAGGACTGACTGGGTAGAATATTTGTGAACACAAATCTAAAGGAGAGCCACAGCATTTTACTAACACATCACAGGCTACTACTTAAGCATGAATAAATTTGTACATTATGAGATCCCATGTCTTCCTTGAGCCAGAAACATTTGTAAGAGAGAAAAAAAGTCTCCTCTTCCTCTTGAATACTTACTATGCTTGGAGAACCCTGAAACAATGGAACACTGTGCACCCCACACCACACGTAGCCTCTGAAAAAGAAATAAGGGAAAGAATGTCCAAAATATGCAATCTGTTTCTCTTGCATAATTTTACTATTAATACAATGGCATAAACAGAGCTGCAATTTAATTAGATGATAACTGGAGGGGTTTTGTGTTTATGAGGTAATAAATATATCTTGGACTAATAAACTCTCCAAGGCTGAAATGTTTAATTAATCTAGGATATAAAGATTATAAAGTTAGCAGGAGGCAACCTCAACTATTATGCTGAGATGTCTATTGATTCAATATTTTGAGACATACAGATAATTGGGGTTCTTCTGTTAAATGGATTAGATCAGAAATGGAGACAGTCACAACGGTTGTGGGCAAAGGAATGGTAAGTTTAGAATTAGTCCAAGTACAACAATTTTATATTCTTATAATTGGTAAATACTTTTGAACAGTGAGATGCCAGAGACTGTACATCACTTCTGAGCTCTCACTGACTGAGTGAGAGATGAGGTGAAAAAGACACTTGAGTTCTGAGATCTGGAATCAGGAAGTCTTGTGTTTTAATCCCAGCTCCAACACTATCATTCTCTTTGGCCTGGGACAAGTCATTTCACCTCTTTCTTTCTAAATAATGCTTACGCCCCCCCGGGAATTATGAGAAAAACTTAGAAAAGTTTGGGAAATTTTCTGACCATGAAATGTCCTACGTAAGTGTTAAGTAATATAGTTCATTATAATTAATCTTTCTTATCTTTGGACTGCAGAGTCAGGAAAGATATGCTGTTGAGAACGCTAGATAATTACTAGTAAATGAATCCCTTCTTTCTTCTACCAGCTTAACCTTTTCTTGTTCACTGATGGCTGTTCAATTTACAGGACTTAACATTTTAATGGGCAGATGGACTGGCAAAGAAATATATTCTTAATGAACAAAACAGTACACAATGTAGTGTACTTTTACATTTAATTGCACCAGTTCATTACCTCCTAAATTACAAATCATTGCAAACATATCCAGCACATTATGGCCTTTGGCTTCCAAAGTGACATTTAAATTGAGATGAAGGGGTGGATTCTTCCATAAGAGGTAAACAGTTCTTATCCTATCCTCATGGAACATCCCCGAACAGCCCTGGTGGTCTGCCTGTCTAGGCCAGCGATTCTCAACCAGGGTGCCAAAGATCCCTTGAAGAGTACTACAGAGTGATTCACAACATACACCCAGAGATTTCACCTGGGAATCCAAAGTGTCAAAAAAATGTTGACCTGTTGTGGACATTCCAAGTTGTCTGCAACAGAAAAATTGTTCTATTTTTCAGTAGTCAACCCCACCACTCCTCCCCCTTCCCCTCCCCCTCCGCCCCAACAAAAACACAAATGAAAACTAAGAGCTGGCATTTGCCAAGGGGTGCATTGAGTCTAAAAGTTGAGAACCACTGCTCTGTGCTTTCCTTCTCCTGGACCCACCTGCAACATAAATATCATATAATAGAGAGCCACTTTTACTGTACATCCCATTACATTTTTATTTTCTTAACACTACTCTAAAGACTTCTTGCCTAGTACAGCATGTCAAGGATTTAGAAACTAACCATTCATTGCTTAAGGATTTCTCTCTCAAACAGCTGTGCCAAGAAGTCACAGGAATCAAACTGCAGTTCTGTGAGCAGCATAATCTATTCACTTGTCCTCGGGTGGTTACAATTACTGCTTTACAAACTGCAGCATAGTCCACTCCGTTTAAGCTGCATCTCTCAGTTACTTTAAAAATATCAACTTCCCAGGCAGGCAAGAACGAGAAGCAAGTTCAGCCCTGACACAAGTAATGACAACTGAAGTGAAAGACCAAGACTGCTTATGCCACGGCTAAATTTCATCTTGAAAGTTGTGCAAAGAGTGAGATTGGAGAGAAAATACTTTGTATCACTCAACAGCACCTTTTCATGTGATGAGGGAGCTATACCGACAGACTCGAAAAAGGAAGCTTATCTACACTTCAGCTGTATAATGATAGTTACCATGACACTAACAGAAGAAAAGGACAGGACAAGACAGGACAGGACAGGAAGATCCCTGGCACCTCAAAAGTACAGTGGAAGTGCTGCTGTTAGGGAAAATAAGCGTTACATAATAGATCTTTGGGTAAGGCAGAAACCTGCTTCTCAACACCAGCCTGTGTTATGGGGTGACAGTAAGAAAGACACACTGCTGAAGGTTTCTATATATAAATGTTAAATAGATATAAAATGATGCTTGTAAATTCATGTAAGTGATTCCTGTTTAATGGCTGAGGGTTTAGTGGATTTCTTTTCTGGCTGTGGAGGCTAAGAGCAAAGACCTCTGGATTTAGTCTTGTAAAAATCTTTCTCCATAATGAATGGAAGACAATGATGACAGCCATTTCCAACACTCCAGCATTTTAATTCTCAAGCTTATACACTCTCTGCAAATGAAACAAGCAACTGATCTAACTTTCTAATATTAAATCTCTAGGCAGCATGTTATTCATACAGTTTATGTAGATGTCTTTACCCTCTGGAAAAACAAAGTTTAAGAAAAATGTCTTTATCTTCGGGGAACATTTTAAGTCTCAGGATAACTGCATTAGGTAATCTAAGTCTATTACTTTGTATCTGACATTTTATTACTAGATTGGTAATAGGAAATTACCAAATAAAATTGGTATTTTACTTGGTAATTTTTTTCCGTGGGTCTTGGCTAATATGAAAGACGGTGATCATCAAATTTATTCAAGTTTTCCTGTCAACAACATCATTAACCAAATCCCTCAATTTCAGAGTAAATAAAAGCATCTGGGTTTCTAGCACAGCAAGACTGACTTGCATATTTAAGTCTCATATATAGATGAATTTGCACTGGACCAAATTTGCATATTAATGAAGGACTAATTGCTCTTTGCAGTCAATGTTATGCAAATGAATTTACTACTCTCTGTACAATTTTCATAATGTTTGGAAAGATCCAAAAAATGCAAAACTTTAAAAAAGTATGCATATCTGAGAGACTGAAAATAAATAATATTCCAACTATATCACATCGCCTTATATTACATTTTCATACTACTTACCCTTTAATGTTTTTGCTTTATTTTAACATCTTCCTACAAAAATACCCAATTCATAGGAAAACTTGAGTTTTTCCTTTCCTCTCTGTCTCTTACAGCCCTTCAGCATTTAACAGCTTGTGACTACCCATTATAACATCTTGTTTCCAGCTGGAAGGATAGTGAGCTGACTCTAAATGCTGAGTTTTGGGGCTATGTTTTGTATTTGCTAAACAATTATTTCATTCCTGTCTACCTTCCTCTTCCCATAGGCTTATTAAAAGTATCCAGTTTATGACTGTCAACTGGTTCTCGCCTTAAAAATGCATTTCGCATGCATTTTTCTCCAAGAAAAATGGAAATAAACACTATAAACATTGAACAAACATAAATGGTTCAGTGTTATGCACTGTCAAGTGCATGCCTCCATTCAGTGTCTCACTCCAAGTTGAAATGTAATGCATTAGAGGATGAAGGAAGGTACATGGAGGAAGAGAGAGAGACACAGATAAGCAAAGAGAAAGAAGATGATGAAAGAAATGGAGGAATATCATGAGGCAAAGGGAAAGACGACAGAGAAGGACTGGCAAGAACTGGTGCAGATGACAAAGAAAATGGAGCTAGAAGGTGAGAGCACGATTCGTTGCGTAAATTCACATGTAGATCAAAAGAGTAAAGTGAAGCGTAACAAACTGAGTTTAACAGGAGAAAAAAATGAAAGAGGAAAAATATTTCACCAACAAGCACAATAGAAAACCAAAAGATACTGAGGTACACTGGAGAATGGAAGATGAGAAAAGATACTATAAACAGACAGAGATAAGATATAAGAGATAAGATATCTAAGTAGCAATACTTTAACTGTGAAGGCCTTTAGGAATAGATATTGGAGATTATCTAGATAGATAGATAGATAGCTAAAAAGGATGGCGCACAGCGCAATACATGCCGTCTTTTGTTTCATAAAAACTTGTTTATTGCTAAGTACTGGTATTTGATATCTCCACAGGCATCTATTGTCTGTCCACGAGAAACTAGGGCTGGTTATTTAAAAAAAAAATTACTAGTTATTTAAAACTAATACATATTTTCAATCCCATAACAAAGTTGTCTGAATATCTGGGTATCGACAGGTCTGTTGGTCATGCACACTGAATGCATCAAGTAATATTTTTCCATAGAGTGATGAAGAAGAATTACTTGAAGGGAGACTTCAAGAAAGTAGCCCTCTGGATCTATATCTATAAAAGTTTCATCCATTGCAAAATTACAGGACATGTATTAATGTTTTTAATCTCATTATTTAGCATTGGTTTTGAGTGTTGCAAAGTGGATGTGGACATCCTGCACTCTAGAGATCTCCTGTTCTGTAATACTCTTCAAATTAAATCTCAAGACTATGTCCCCCTGTAACTAGCTATTATAGTCCCACCTTAATTTGGAAAAGGGCTGGTTTACTAGACACACTTTAGAGTTAATCAGTGTAATCTCAGTTCTAGAAACCACATATAATTAGCCATATTGCTTTCTTGTCAAAGAACTTCAAGATTCTGTGATTTTAATTTTGAACCAAATCCATGAATTTTGATATTCAGAAGCCTTTCCATACGAGTAAAAGGAAGTAGTGACAAATAATACAACTGTTTGCACGGAAAATCTGAAGAGTGTAAATTAAAACCTAGGATACATGAGAGGCTACCAACAATCCAGAATGTAATAGTGCCATTGCAGCAATATAAAAGGACCAGCTTAATTATACCAGCTTAATTATTTTTCCATGGAAATTTTTAGCAAACTAGAGAATACTGATTTTTTCTTTGGTTATATAAAAAACAACAACAAAAAACACCTAGAGAGAATTAAAGCTGGTTTGCATTCACAAAGGATAATGCTGACTCAGAACAGCATGCTAAAATAATATGACTATTTTGCAGATGAAGAATTGAAGCATAAAGTGACTTGACCACAGGACTCAGGAAGACTGTGACAAACTGAAAACTGAACCCATATCTCCAGAGCCCTTAGTCAATAACTCAGTCCTGAGTCTGAGTCACTCCTTGTCACTTCATCTATACAGCAGTTGGCTTTTCTTTTCATGTTTGAGAACATGACATGATCCTGTAATTCTTGTCACCTTTGTTTTCTGAAGATATCTTCAGGTTTAGAGAGAACTATAAACTACTGCTACATAATCATCACCATCACCATCACCGGAGTGATATTTACCTGTTAAAGAGCAGAATGACAATCCATCCTAATTGTGATTGTGCGTTAAGATCCAGGACCTGGCCAGGACGAGCTATTACTTCTCCTGGCCTTTGTCCACTTGGGTCTGGAACATAAACAGCATTCAAGCCATACACCTGAACTAACAGTACACAGTGAGCATCAAGATAAGGATGCAGTACCTACAACAAAATAGAGTACTTGCAAGAGATGGGGCTGGCTTAACAATGAAAAAATACTGAATCAAAGAATTACTCTAAAAGGACTCTGAAATCCCTTGGCTCATCTTCAGAAGACAAGTCCACTCAACCCCTGAATAAAGTTAAAATGACCAGGTTTAATTAGGATTATTGGTCCCAACAAGGACACTCCTCCAGAGAGATAGATCGTACTTTTGAAAGAGCTACCTGGATACCATGTGAAGAACTGCTGCAGTAAAAAAGAGAATCCCCACAAATTGTACACCATTAGTTATGAGATACCAGCCTTCCCTGGAACCTGTACAGAAAATCCTCAAAAAACTGCAACCCATACTAGAAGAAGACCCAACTCTTAAGAGAGATTTTTCCAGAACCACCCATCCTAGCCTTTAAACAAGCACCAAACCTTGCCAACCTCATCACCAGAAGCAAACTTCCTATAGCTCAAAGTACACTGAATGACCATGCTGGGACAAAAAGTGTAAAACTTGACAACATCTCTCCACCACTCCCACAATAACTACACCCCACGTCAGAACCATCACCATTCCTGGACTTTACACCTGCACTTCCAGAAATGTAATGTAGCTCATTCAGCGCACTAAATACTCTGTTGGAAAATATATAAGATAAGCCAAACAACAACTGTGTACCAGAATGAACACAGGCTGAAAAAAATATCAAAGACAAAGATACCCAATTGCACCTGCGGGTGCACACTTCTCACAAGACAACTACTCTTCCTCCAATTTCTCAGTTCTAATCCTCAAAGGGAATTTACAAAACACCTTTTACAGACAAGCCTACAAACTTCACTTCATCAATCTACAAAAAATCATGGACTAAATATAGACATTCGATTTATGGCACATTATAACCTGCCTGCCATCTGATCACCCCAGGTAACCTGTCTGCATTTTACCAGCTACATTCTTCTATCACCAGTTCAACTTTCTCTCTCCCCGCACCTGTCTCATACCTATTGTCTCCCATCCCTCTGAGCCTCACTGCCACGCACCTGCATTTTCACAGACCTGCATTTTACATATCGGTTTCTGTCCTACCCAGGAGAGGACATAATTCACCAGCAGACTCTCCCTGTGTCTAAAGAAGGGTGTTTTTGCCTGAAGCTTGCAAAGAACAATTTTTCCAACTATTTAGTTGGTCTAATAAAAGATATCACATCTACACAAAGAACCTTGTCTGCCAGGTTTAATTAGCTACTTGGTATTATAATGTAGGTACATTCATTATTAGGGATGGAAGAAGTTACATGAGGACTGCAATCCAAAACTTCACAAATAAAATTTCTACCAAAGAAATACACAAACTGAAAAACTGATAGGACATAAACACTCCTCTATGGAAATTCTTAAGACTGGTATAGAATGAGTGTGAGAAATATAACGAAGGTTGTCTATTGAGAACTTTCTGCCTTTCAGAATTTTAAATCCCCCAATATATTGAACAACTCTGTGCAAGAAAATCACAAGTGCAACTGTTTCTCAATACTCCACTTTACATTCATCCAGTAAAACAGCTGTTTTTTTCTAATTTTTAAGCTGATGATTTGATCATGACAAATTACTAACAATCGAAAGAGCTAAAAATGCCTCCTCACCAATTTCTTGGAATCACCACAGCTTAGCAAACTCCTGTGAGGCAACTGATCAAGGTTTTGATTCTTTTACTTCAGAGACAGTTCTCAGCACCTAAGTGTATTTTAACAGCTACTTCTTTGCAGAACAGATGTTGTAAGTTTCGTGGGTACTATAAATATTAAGACCCAAACAGTACATGTTAGGAAGCTGTTCTCATTAATTTTTAACTCTCAGTTTGTGAATGAGGAGGATTTAGTCCTATAACAAGATTTAGAATATATATGGAATTGCTGAGAGATTTTACCTGCTTGGATGTATTTAATTTTTCATAATGAAAATCAGTATCAGTCTAATTTTGGAACTTGCTGCTAATAATTATGTGGAGGGTTATTGTTATGATTATAAAATAAATTGCAAGTATGTAAACATTATATATTAGGGATACTAAAAGAGATATTATGTTTTAAACAGCTTTTGGAAAAATTATTGCCCTGGAATCTCTTGCTAATAGTTTTATCACTTGCTTTCCCTTTTAGCATCTTAAAATATTACCAAATGATAGCTTTTTAGACTAGAAGACAGGATATCAGACTTTCCATTCCTGAACACTAAGGTTGTTTTTGCAGTAAAGTTCAAATGCCCTATAAAATAAACAAGTCAGTATAAACCAATGCATCCACTACGGATTTATTTTATTCATAACAAAATAACAATCTAATGATAGGTATAATCAATTCAATGAGAAGCTTAATGACTTAAATATATCAAAAGGCCAATGAAAGTTAATATACAGTGATTAAATAACAATAATCTGTGAGAAAAAAGCACACAACTTTCAATTTAATTATCCTCAGGTAATGTAACTGAAAAAACAAGCTTTTCAATATTTTTCAAAGCAAGCTGCCTTCCAACATATTGAAAGTTCTGAAGGGGGAGGTAAATGAATCATTTAACTAAACTGCTTTTGAGATAAAGTTTTTGGTTTGGCTTTTTATTAAATTCTGTATTTTAGAGCCTCCTGGCAGTGCCAATATTGCTGAAACAGGATGTCAGCTGCAACAACAGCAACCTTAGAAAGCAATGCCATAAACTGTAAATCAGTTTTGTCTTCCTCTAATATTGGCTTAACAATAAAGGAATAACTTTGCTGTTTAATATTTAAACAGCATAATTATTCCTGTAGGGCTAAGTCTGGAAGTGCCCTGCACTGGCATATAATGCCCAACAACACAGCAAACAATCATTTTTTTTTGCGTCGGGTGGAGCTCATCACAGTTCCTGCATGCCAGAGGAGAAATTTCAACAGGGATCTCTGAAGGGAAAATGGATCTCTTTCATCTGCATGGGTCAGGTCAGTGAGTGAAGTGACAGAGTTTATCTATGTAGTTTAAATCTCGTGAAAGTAGGGAAACCACAAACACCATCCACTACAACTGCTCAATCAGTTGCAGGTGGCCGTGGTCTGGCCATACTGGATGCTTAGCTCCTGAAACACAGACATGAAGACCGCTTTCTTCAGCATTGTTGTGTTGCAGTGCAGATCATACCAGATTGCTCACTGCATTGGTAGACACCCCCAGAAAGGCTGCATAATGAATGCTTAGACAGACAGATTGATTGGGATAAGACTTATATTTGTGACGTAAATAGTCAATCCATGAATTCAACAGTTAACTCAAGTTTAGAGAGAGGAACAGATCCTATGAAAAATGATCTCCAGAATGTTGCATTAATTATAATAGTTATTGTCAACATGTGCTAGCAACATTAGGGTGCTTTAGAAAGCTGAGGATGTTTTCTTATTACTTCAGTATGTCCAGGAAGCTGTCTTACATGTAAGCTGAGAGGAACCTGTGCTGTAGCAGGGAAAATTCTCATAACTTTGAGGAAATGTATGGCTCAGGGAAAATATTAATCTCCACTTAGAGATGACTGTCAAGATGACTACTGCGTAACAGCACAAGGGATGCTTAGGGAATGTAATATGGCCTAAATTATGGCTTTGGGATCCACTGGAACTGGTATGTGTCTCAGTGGTGGTGAATATAGGTATTATGCCTACAGATGCCATAACAACTTGGGAAACGATGAAACACACTAGAGATATGTATAGATTGCAGTCAAAAGTATGACTGCAGCTCATGTAGAAATACCCAACCTATCTTTAAAATAACTAGCCCATATACCATTAATTATGTAGGTGCAGCAGCGTAAGTTCAGCACACACAACAAAACCCAGCTGGGACCTCAGGCAGCACGGTGTTATGGCTACAGTGGTCTCATTATTCGAGCTGGCCTACTGAAAGCTAGTTTGGGTGAGTCTATTTAAGCTGCAGGCAGAGCTTTGAGTGTACTGCAGACATACACTTGGTAAGTAACTATCAGGTACCCTTAATAGGGATTGACAAGAGCCACTTCCAAGTAGTGATCCCTGGTAGTGTCTCTGACAGCCAAGAGCTCCTGAATTGACAAAAACATCGAAGTCCAAAAAGAGGAAGTTACAGACACCGTTTTTGTCATATAAAAGAAGGTACTCTTAATCATAGGCAGACCATTCCATCCCATCTACAATGCCATAAAAATTATAACATGAAAAAATGTATGAATAGTTAGAATGTTAACTGCTATTGAACCCAAATCCACATTACTGTCTATACAGATTACTAGAAAGCGGCATCCTTTTTTTCTATCAACTGCAGCCCTTACTAACAATATCAAATTAATTTTGGTAATAAAGCATATTAATGTCCAAATGCAAATGGAGACAGATCTAATTCAAGCCAGTGGGAAACTGGTCACTAGTGGAAATAAGACTGTTTGTCTTTCCTCCTGGTCTATAACACACTAATTGCTCGATCAAATTCAAGTGCCAGGTAACAGTTGGTAGAGAAAACCGAACCAGATTTGTACTATGATAGGTTATTAGCTCAAATGGTACCCTGTGACCTCACAGCAGTCTGTTTATGCATTAATGATGAACTGAAAAATATTGGTGAATCTGTCTTTCATAGAAAGACAGATCTGCAGGCAGCAAAGGCAAAGTGTTACTTACTACGTACCATGGATGGATCAGTCCAGATTGGTGATCTCTGCTGACCTGTGAAATCAAGTTGGCATGTTAGGAATTTTTCTTCTCCTCCCCACTGTTGAGGTAACTCAGGCAAATGCATGCTTGCAGCTCCCTTAAGGACTCTGGCTAACACGTTTACATAATAGCCATCAGCTGCATAAAAAGAGGTACTGCTGAAGGTTAACTGACACATGTTTGTGGACAGAATATAACAAGATCATCTGTTTTGCTGCTTACAACAGTTATGTTAAAGTTAAATAGATTGTCAGTGGTCTAGGTTGTAGCCGTGTTGGTCTAAGGACATAGGCAGACCCAAAGAACACTTGTCTGCCTATAAATTGTCAGTGAAACAAACCTGGCCTTTTTGAGGCAAATGCTGTTCACAGAACAAAGTCGACGCTATAAAGTAGCATTTGCTAAGGGATCTAGTTAGAGCTCAGGGGCAGTAGCTACACTTCCTGAGGCAGCTGGAGGAATGGCAAAAGGAACAGTTCAGCTGGTCCCACCCAGAAACAAATTCTTGCTTGCTGGGATGCTAGGAGCTCTGTCGAGTGCATTTCTGCATATATGCTGAGGTACCAGTCCTGTGTGCTGGCTCCCACAATCCTCCCTGTACAGCAAAATCACTCAGTTCCAGTAGGATGACAGGGCTGGCAGATGTTGCCCCTTTAAAACTCAGGTGTGTGGATTTTATATTCCTTGTCTATTAAATTCTTGTTACTGGGGATAAGACCTACTGCAATCATAACTGTTTTTAAACATCAAATCAAATTCCTCTTTCTTGCTCACTCTCTCCCCAGCCATAATTCTAATTAACTATATTGTTTCATTTTACTTTAGTATTCTAGTTTATTGCTATACATTTTTCTGAGGAACAGGCAGTAAAGGAACTCTATAAAGCAACAAAACAAAATTAGAGAGGATGCAAAATATACAGATTTACCACCATAGAAAATATGTTGATGATAGGTTGTTTTTTTTTGTTTTTTTTTAAGAAATAATATTTCTTATTATTTCTTTTAGTATCTATCATTACCTTTAAGTCTAAAAGCCTGTTTGACCTTTATGCGGATGCCTGCTTCCTGCCCATAACGGACAGCATGATGTATGTTGAGGTACTTTGGAACCTGTTGTGGTTTCATCTAGTCTTTCCACATACCAGGTTTCCAAATGGTCAAGTGTAACTGCAGAAACAAACTCTGGCACCTTACATACAAAACACTAATTGAAGAAACACTGGTTTGATAACATCGTCAGGACAACAATTGTCAAAGTTTGGTATCTAACAGTGAATGCCTAATTCTTCATTCTGATGCTTAAATCAGTGCTTAAACATCCAAGTTCCACAGCAAGTATACAACTGCAGAACTGAGAGACTTAAACTAGGAACTTGTAGCACATTAATTGTTAATTAAAATCTAAGGGTAAGGTTTATCAAAGAAACATTTATAAAAAAAATCTATCTTACCACACTTCCTTCTAGTAGTACTAAAGAACAGCATAGGAAAAAGAGTTATTTTAATTTCCTAATTAATTAGCTAATTGACTTATTAATTATTCCTATAAATGCACACTACTCAGTAAAAAGCAACATGCCAATTCTACTCACAGAAACCTGTACTCAGCTCCCCTGAATATTGGATTCATGGGAGCTATATCTGAGTGTCTGAGGCATTTGGCTCAGTTTGTAATAAATTACAAAGAGAGCTTAGCTATGTATATCATCCTAATGGATGACGCTTTATAAATCAAATAATATGAGGAAGAGTTTGACATTTTGGGGAATATTTCTTTGCACAGCTTATAGCTTCTGCTTGATATTAGAGACTCTCTACATGTGTGCATACTCCATTTTGAGTTTGGGGCTTAGTTGCCCTATTGGCATTTGCCTTCTTTGCTAAAATCCACAGGAGGCAACAGGAGCAATTCGTGTGCTTGACATAGAGCTAGCAAAGGAGAAAGGTTAACCATGATGATCATCCTATTCAAATAAAGCACCCTCATGCAAAGAGATAGCTACTACCTAGGGCAAATTAGCTTTTAAAGTCTGAATTCTAAGAGAGGGTAACTAAGAAATGGATCACCTGGCGTGGGCTTAATCACCAGAAAAGGCTGATAAAGGAATAGCCCAGCTAAGATTATGAGAGAGACTCTTCACTGGTCATTTTAAAGTAAGCTGGGAAAGAGGCAGAAGAGAGCAGAAGTACAAAAGTGGCTGCAGAAAGAGGGACATCATAATTCAGGGAAGCAGCCATGAACACACCGAGGATCTGGGGTTTTTTAGAAGCCTCTGACCCAAACAAAATAGCACTCCAGTGAAGAAAGTGAGACCAGAAAATGTGCTTAAGTATTTTATGGTTTTGTGTAAATCTGTGTATGTCTTGTGCTAGCTGAAATAAAGAGTAACTGGTCTTGAAATCTTTAGGAAGCTGACATGTCTGCCTTCTTCCACTATCACATCTCTGAAGAAGTTAAGTATAATCATAAGGGATGGCCCCAGCAGTGGAGCTCTGAGAGAGCATACTTTACCTTCTGGAAAGTCTAGGGTGATCAACCCTGATACAGGGAGGTCTAGGACAACTGGATTGCAATTTCCCTTTCTGCTTAATGATAATAAACAGAGAGCCCTTACCAAGGAAGTGGACCCGAGGTAGGAGTCAGGGCTGCCAAAGGAAGCGGAGCACATAGGTCTACTGTGATGAGGTTTCAGTTACAAAATAAGACAAAGAATTTGTGAACAGCTATCAACCATTTATTTTCATACCTCTGCCTTGTTCTTTGTCAGTTAAGTATGTTGTCATGTCTTGTACAAGTTTTGGGAAGCTGTTGTCCTTTTGAAAGCTCAATATGATCTCTAGCTCTGAATTACCGGGCTTTGCATCATTGGAGAAGTAATATCCTGTCAAGTAGCTTGGTGCAGTCACTGAAAAACACTGTTAAACTGTAGGACTCTCGTATGAACTGGTAAAAGGACTCCAGAGAAATTAAACAGGTGCAATCAGCAAGGATCTCTCAGCTGGAGCAAATCTTTGTCAAAGCAAATGAATAAATATACAGTAAACAAAGTTATATATAGCATAGATTCCTTAATGTAGGCTTCACCTGGGCTTCAGCACCTGGCCACGCAGCCCTGCCTTCCTACTTTCTCCTCTTTCCGTCTCTCAACAAGCCCTCCTCTGAGCACCTGGGCAAAGAGAAGGGCAGGTGAAGATGGAATTAATCCCTTATATACTGGGTACCATTTCATGCTTTTGCACCCTGTTACTTCACTCCTAAAAAAAAGGATTTCAAGCAGCCTAGGAACCATCCCCAGACACACTTTCTCTTGATTAGAGTTTAAAGGATGTGGTGTTGCCATGTGCTACTACATTGTAACACTCTAGTATAGACAAGGTATAGTGCCTTTAATGCATTACTCTGGTAGAACTTAGGTCCTGCCCTAGGCTCTTAACTCAGTTTTGCATACATTAAAAGTGGCAGGCTTGGACTACCCTAGATGTTATTTAGCACATATAAGCCACATTAATACCATACCTGGAGATCCTAATTTAGACAAGGTAAATAGGACTGATTTCCAAAGTGCAGCCTGTATTTCAGGCAGGCAGACAGAATAACTATTACAGTCGAAACTCTATATACTTGCCTGTGTGTGTGGTAACATTCGAATTAGTACTGTGGAGCAGAGAATGGCTGGATACTGATCTAATGCTGTTTGTGTAAGAGCTGCTGGTCCCTTGCTTGACATGCCTCCTCTTAGTTTTAGTTGAAATCCTCCTACATGTAGCTTCCCATCATTGTTAAACACACGGACCATAGAGCTTCCTGTAAAGCAAAAGAAAACCAAACCAACAAAATATGTCTCACTAAAGATTTTATACAGCATGTGCTCTGAATATGTGTGTTTGTTGATTTTGTATGTTTCTTACGTTTCCCTTAACAACTGAAGGAGATCAGGGTCCATAGAAAAACTACACATGTGCCAAATATAAATGTACCCCAAATGTATAGAAGTGTGGTTGTTTTTTCACAGAGCTGTGAAAAAGATAGCCCATTACAAGGCTGAGTCTCAAGAGCTCTGTAAGTACCTGTGATTCCCACTCTCCCAACCTTTCTCCTGTTTCTCCAATCTCCTCTCTCTCCCTACTTGCAAATGTCAGAAATCTCTAACATTTTTAGTTCTGTGAATGCTAAATACCTAGATTCATTATGGTGGGAACTATGTTCTTTAAATGCTTACGTCTGAAGACAGCCTGTTCTCACTAAAATGTATTAAAAAATCAGGCCCAAATAAATGTACACAGAATATATGTTGTTATAAAATTATATGTAAATGACTACTAATGTCTGATTGTGCTACCTTTACTCACTATTAATAGTACCAGATCTGGACTAATTTTCAAAACTTTATAAAAATGTTTGTGTTATTTTACTCTTAAGGTTCTGCCAGCTATGATCCTCATAGTCCTCGAAGGATGCATTTCAACAACTTACATGCATTATAAATTAAAATGTGTGCCGTAAAACTTAGAAGATACAAATATTGGACAGTATACTGAGCAGAAAAGAGGAGAGAGAAAAAGAAAGTAAGCTACACGACAAATTTGTGTTTCATTTACCTATTATAACAAGATTTCCAGAATCTATGTCTACTGTATGAACTTGGAAAAAAACACATGCGTAGATATCCATGACTTCTGTTTCACCTCCATTTAATATCATTTGGTACTGGAAATTTTGGATTTCGAGATGGACTATTAAGAAGTGGAAATGCTGTAATATTAGGCAAATTAGTCAGCCCTGAATTCCTGATTTGCCCAGTTACCTAAAAGGAAAAAGTTCATTTTCAATTTATTATTGTTTGTTTGCTTTCCATACTTCTTGACAAATTCAAGAATAAATGCACAAGAAACAACTTTTGCACTCGAGGATTTGATTTCACCTGTAGAATACTAAAAGGATGCCCCCCAAAACTCACATAATCTTATTGGAAACTGAAGAAAGTAAACTTTAAGATGTATCCCTCTGCCTCTATTTTTCAAATAGCTTAAAGCCAAATTGTTGTCCTTAAATATGTACACAACTTACACTTAACTGGTTTCTTAGTATGAACATCTGATGGCAGATTTTGGTTCTGTGTTCTTCATTTTGAAAAAGTATTGTGGATTGTGATTCTTTAATGTGGTTACACAGGACTGTTCATGATCAGGACTGGCACAATTTGATTACAATGTGCTCAAGATCAAAATAAGAAAACAAAGGTAAAAGGGATGCAAGTTATCTTAGCGAACAAGTGCCCTATTTAAAAAGCCCTTTTAAGAAGTACCTTTTAAGGTACTCAAGTAAGTTTAAAACATGATTATTTAAAGGACTATGCTGCCAACATTATGAAACAGATAGAGAATTCCATGGCCATGAAAAGGTTTTCTAGGATAAAATGTCCTCCAAATTTGTCTTCACTACATGGTATTCTACACAAGTCTTTCCATCCCTACTGGGCATTTCAATTTTCTCCATAGTTTTAAAATTGCTCCTACTAGGTCTAGGGCTATTTCATATGTGCCTGAATGTAAATACAGCTGTACAAACAATAGGATCTATGGGTATGACTACCCATAAATCAATTTGTGACACCACACCAGTAGCAAAACTTACCTTTGTTATTGTTGCATTATCAGGGATATAATGGAGTGCACCTACATACAGATCAAATGGATGGTTTACTGATACAGGATATGGTAATACTGTAGAGGAATTAAAAGGAACCCAAGGTACGCACAGAAAACAAGGCTCTTCAAACCTTACAAATATGAACAAACATAGAACTTTATACTAAAATATTAGTATTAGTAAGTGGCATGTTTACTTCCATTGTTTGTTAGACAGTCACCAAGGTTTGTAACATCAAAACCAGAAAGAACAACATAACTAATGACTGAGTGCTGTTGGAGAGCTGTCCAGTTCTGCTCCAATCATTGTCAACAGCTGTAAGTTAAAGCCCTATGGCTGTATTTTCAAAAGTGTCTAAGAGATTTAGAAGTCCAAGACCTGAATTACTCCAAGAAAGGAAATGTGCAATTTTTGGATGAACAGTTTTCCACATATTACACTATAATTCCCTTCACCAACCTGTAAGAGCATCTGAGCTAATACTAAAAAAAAAAAAAGCATACTTATGAGAAACAGGCATGGTGCAGTTAGCCAAGTATAGAGTTAGGAGTCAAAGGGCATTATGTACGTGCTTAACTTTAAGCATGTGCTCAACTACTTAGCTAAACTGGTGTAAGGAATCAGCGCTTCTGGAGATAAAACGTAAACGTAGCTTTAAAACCATCAGGGAAGACAGTCATAAATTGTCTGCAAGAGTCTTGGTGATCTAGCCTTGCTCCTGCTCTGTCCCTGACCCTGTGCTTCATATCTATGTCTTGTTCTTGATATCTGGTTTCTTCTCAACCATGACTCTCAGCTTCTGACCTCTGAACTATTCCCGACTGGTCCATGACCCTGGGCTGTATTTGGTATCTCATCCATGCCCTAACCATAAGTGTTAATTGTCTTCATCCCAGTTGCTCAAAATTGTGGTTTGGAGCGTTACCAGTATTTGCAGGTACTACCTGACAGGGGTTGCGACGTGAATGCTTCTGCCACAGCCCCCATATCAGAAACCTCTCATACAAAGAACACATCATGAAGTCAGAAGCAAAGGTGAGTGGTTGGAAAAACGTTGTATATAAAAGCTCACCAACTTGAAATGGGGAGTTAGCCCCTCAGCCTTCTGAACCAATGCTCTGGCTCTCAGTTTCTCCTCTGCTGAGTATGCATGCCCTATAGGGGAGAGATCTGTACATGTTAAATGCCGCCTTTTGAACGACAGCTGCTGCTGCATCACAGGATGCCTGGAGCCTACCAGCCTAAACAGTGTGTATGTGCTGGCTGGCATTGCTCCAAAGAGCAGCAGGCAGCAGGATAGAACAATTGAGACAAACTCAAGATGGTGAGACACCCACTGTACGACCATCCCACAACACACAAATGTCTGAAGTCATACAGGGGCTTCCTCATCAGCACCCAACTTCTTGATGCCAGACCCAAGAAGACATGACTGCAGATGTGGAACAAGAGGCTGAAAAAAATACCCGACAGTGGAGAAATGGACATTCCAGAAGCTGAGTCCTTACCACCAGGGACTGACAAGCCATGGCAAAGGTGGTGATGTCTCATCTGCCTACATAGTGTAGTCAGATACTCTAATGAACTAAAGAAGTGGGGCTATACCACTTGTTCAACAGCAGAGCTTCATACTGTCTAACACCTGCTGCAGTGCCTGCTGCTTGAAGGCACATGTACAATGAAAGACCTCGCAAAGTACAATAAATGAGCACAAGCATGTGTAAAAATAGGTCAAATATGGTGTAGAGACATGAGAAGAAGTAAAATCCCAGGTGCCTGAATTACATCAATTTTCTTTAAAGTAAATGGGCATTGAAGACATTCTTCATTTTGCATCATCAAGCTCTTCAGGTGCTAGATTCCCAGTGGAAACGTGAAAGCACACAGTTCAGTCAGCTCATAAACACTGAACATTCCAAAGACGGATTTTGTTACGGTCCATTTGCTATGAACCAAAATTCATGGAAGTCAATTAGTCTCTCCATTAATGTCAACAGCCTTTAGATCAGGCTTTCAAAGTAGTCATGATCCTTCCTAGGTCCTTTATAACATAATATATAAACCTGCTTCCAGGAATTTCTAGCGCATTCTAAAGCTCCCACCTACTTCCCCCAAAACACTGAAAACTGTGGAGGCTGCCCTGATTCTGAATCATATTAACTGAAACGTGATGGCAGAACGTCAAGACAATGATCCAGATTCTTGGGTGGTTTTCTTTGCTATTTTACTGAAATTGTCTATTTCAGCACATTATATTATTTTTATGTTACTAATTTTTATAATTTAGAGAATCTTCTCCAATATTTTTTCTTGTAACTATCTAAAAAGCACATACACAACACATGCTACTCTCTAGTGACTAATTTCTTTTGTCAGTTATGTCTTTCGTTTGGCCAATTTATTTGTAGATTTATGATCCATTGACTTTCACAGTTTGAAAATTAATGCTAAATCAATACTCTGTATAAATTATGATTTTACTGTAAATCATTTTGCAATACATTGTTTGGTGGAGGCTGTGTAAAACTGTATTGTATATAAATGAAAACATCAAGCAAGTTGAAGGCATAAAAATCAGCTAACACCCTAATACAGCAGCTTTGGAGTTGAGAAACTGTGTAGCATTTTTATGTAGCACATGGGAAAACTGCAGCACAGGAGTTTTGAACATTAATACTGCAGCTGTACTAAATCTACTGTGTCAGCCTCTGTCTACAAGCAAACCAGATTGAAAGAAGTAAATTTTCACTGCAGCGCTGAATGCTGAAAATAGATAACTTGGGTAAAGTTCAGAAGAGACTTATTTAAAAGAGAATAGACATCAATTAAGTGAACCTGGCTAGTAATCACAGGCAAATAGTTTTGCATGTAGAAAGGATTAAGATTGGTTGGTAGCCTGTCCACATTTTGAAACTTTAAATTGTTGTTAGAATTAGACTTTAGCTTGGTATTAGTTATTTGATGATAAAGACTACAGTTACATCTGGATCCAAGCAATGAATGAGAGAAAAATATTTCTGTTGGTATAATTTCATACTTTACCTTTCTCTCTTTATTTGGCTGTTTCTCTGTCTGTGCCTTTCTCTCCATACATCATAAATGGTGAGCTGGATGTTTGAACAACCCTGGGCAGAATCTGTAGATATGGAATCACTATGATAAATCTGGTATATATTTACTGGTATCTTTTAAAAAAATGCTATATATTGAATATGGAAAGAAATATACTCAGAAGGTCAAATACTGCTCAGCTACTATATCATGTAGGCAAATTTAATAGAATATTACATTAAAAAAATCAATAAGGAAAATTTAACACAACTCCTTGCTTTTCCATCTTAAATTGGCTCCCTTTCTCTGGCCACTGAAAGCTGCATAAAAGCCATTCTACAGGCCCTCTATGACAAGAGTCACAATGTGGCATGACCTGGGATAAAAGGAGTGGTCAATGCACATCTCAGCACATGCCCCCACCCCGACAGTGGCCTTTATGTCCTGCTATGTTATTCCTAATCTTAGCGAGACAAACTCCATGGCACAGCTGCAAGTGAAGTTAAACTACAGAAAGCATCAACACTGCTTTAAAAAGTTTAAGAGGCAGTCTGGTGGTGTCTGCCTATCTGGTGTATTTGTACCAGTCCAACTATAGGTTTTTTGGTTTGTTTATTTTTAATCTTTAGATGCTTTGTCTATCCCCATCTCCATGCTCTGTTGCTTTCTCCTTCCTTGTATCAGTTCCTCTTTGTACTGTATGCTGCCTGGGGCTCTCCTGTCCCCTGCATCTATTGCATCCCTTTTTGGATCCAGAATCTTCTGTTGGCCTGCCTGTCACCGAACCCCAGTTATCATGTGATGCCTTTCCCCAATCTTAGTCCCTACACTTGACACTTCCTTTCAATCTGTCCTCACCTCCAGCAAACCACAATCTAAGCTGTAACTGTAATTACATTTTTATTTTTTTAACAACCAGCGTGGTGACACTCAGCACAGGAGCCAGAGGCAGGAATTATAGTAGTTGTTACTTATGTCTTCTAAAGTTTCAGCAGTGTCCTAGTTTTAAATACAGCTTTGTCATTTACTTACACAGAGGACTGTGAGACTGTGTCAAGCCAACATTTTTAAATCTGAGTGTCTCAAGTTAAACATCCCAAGCCATATTTATATACTTTACATGGCCTACTGAACTAGAAGTACTTGGGTTTCCAATTGAAAATAACAGAATCTGTGGGGTATTCAGCACATTTCAAAATAATAACTTTTCTTTAGGTACCTAACCTGTATATGGAACATTGTTGTTGTCTAACTTCAGATAACTAAGTCTCAGCTTGGATTCTACTCTCTCGGTCTCACCTCTAAATCAGAAGTTATACCATGAAGGAGGATGGATGGTTCCGAGCAAGTATATATTTAATTTACTGGCAGACAAACCTCTTCGAACCTTGTTGGCATGACAGCCACCTCCCATTTGAACCAAGTGAAAGAACGGCTAAATGCTCATTTGTTAACTGATAACTCAGGTAACTAACTTATTACGCTACACGCTTAGCAACTAATCTATAAGGCTTTCTGTTTAGAAATCAGGAGTTCTTCTTTCAGTCCAACAAAGACTTGCACCACACTGAACTGGTTTTACAAAATGGCTCCAAATAGTTAAAAGCTTAACAGGAAGATGTCCTTATGAGATTAGCGTACAACTGGAAAATCGTTTGGCAAATGCAACCAGCTTAAAAATGAACAGGAGGTAAGAGTGCTTAGTACCTTGTAGAGTCAGGTCCTATTTGATGTTCCCTATTGAGTCAAAAGCCTTGATATGAAAGAGATGAAAAACTATAATATTCATACTTTTAAACAAAATTATTCTGAATAAGGAAAAAAATAAGTCAGACCTATTGTTTTGCTGTAGAACAAGGATAACTTCAGCAGTGTGCCACCCTGCCTACTTTCAGCATAGATTAAATTACATTTATGGTATACTTCTACTTTAAAAGAATAATTATAATAATATATTTGTTCAAAAGCATACTGAGCCTGACTCCCCACTGCTTTGCATCTGTGCACATTTGTGCCAAGTAATTGCAGAGTAAGAAATGAGTGTAAAATGCTTCCAAGTCAAAACTGTACAGCTGCTTACACTGCCAGTACCATTTTATATTCACCTGACCCAGGTGTGTGAAGATGCAAGGCAGGTAAGTATCAGAGTAATCATCATCTCAGTGTGCCATTTTACTTATTTACCCCTGAATATCACTGAAGCAATCTTCTAGCAGCTGAAAAGGTTTTAAATGTTTAGACAGCTGATATCAACATTTGATGCATTACATATTTGAGTCGTTTTTCTCTTCTTGCTACTATGATGACTTTAATTTTTTCAAATTACCTTTTGAGTCATGAACCAAAGAGTAATCCAGAATATTGTCAGCAACTTTCCCAGTATGCAGGGGAACAAGTGCAGAAAACTCTCTTGGTGCCCAAATAGTTCTAGTATTTCTAGTTTCTTTCTGAAAAGCATCCACTTTTTGCCATCCGAGTGTCAACAAGTCTATAAAATGTAGTACACATGCATGCACTTAGTATTCATAACTTTCCAAATGATGTACAGTCTATTAGCCTGTAACATTAAAATTGCTTCTATGCATAATCTGTATAACACCTTTTTAGGAACAGTTAAAAAGGCTAAGATGGTTTCTGATTCCCAGCCAATGAGTAGCCTACTCCTTTGAAAGCAGCACTATCAACTGCTGCTGGATACTCATGGAATAATGTACAATGCAACTGCCTCCAGCTTTCCCACTTATAAAATAAGAAAGTACAGGACTACATGTTGAAAATAAGCACTGGGATTGCCCAAATGAAGCAGATGACCTTGCAGTACATAAAAGAGTGAGGCCAAAAAGGTTTGATCCTATAAACTTATGCATTCGAGGCTATGTCTAATGAAGAGTACACTTGTGCTGCCTCAAACTGGAAACAGGGTAGCTGTGTCCTTGTTGCACTTTGGGTGAGCTAACTAGCACAGCTGAGTGACTGCCTATTAGCCTGTCCTCATGCTCACACCACATACATGTAGCTACCCTACTTCCTGTTCAGGAAGCAGCCAGTCAGAAATGTGCTTGAGGGTGCTGCTGCTGGGCACCATAATATGATTGTGTAAACACAGCTTAAATAAATGTAGCTATTATTGGGTACATTGTTTCCACTGTGCTGACAAAAGTATTTATAGGATTAAATCCCAAGTGATGACAAAAGAAATGCACTAGCCTACTAAACATGTAGTAAATTGCCTAAGGAACTCTGCCTACTAAATTTTAAAATGCCTAACTCTTTGGGCCCTGTTGATGTTAATTTAATCATGCAATGGGATATGATGAGTTTTATCCTGGATCCCAAAAATCCTGAGTTCTGCCATGCCAGCTAAGATCTGTCAGACCCTAGCATGCATTGGCTGTCAAGGGAACATGGGATTGGAGAACTGGATCCTAATCTCCCTGTATGCTTGCACCTTTAAAAGGCAATGTAGGAAGTACAGCACTGGGGATCGTGCGTCATGCAATGTCTTTTCATCTTGCCAGTGTGCTGGGACCCCAAGATCTGGGAGCAGCTCCCCAGTCTCGGGCTCCCTGTGCACCAGCATATTCAAAGGGCATGGGGGCAGCCCAGCACTGGAGAGCGGTTCTCCATACACCCTTTAAATTAACATGACACATATGCAAATTCAAGTAAAAATAAATATGAACTTCTTTGTGGCTGGTTTGCCATTTCCTGTGTGATAAACTGCTTGCACATGTGGCATGATACCAGTAATTATGCGATAAATATAATGCCTGTCTGGGGCCATCATCTATGTCTTTAATGGTAGCTGCAGGTTCTGATAAAATGTGAAAAACAGATTACATACCTTTTCCTTCCGATTTGTAAACTACCTTGAATACCATATAGGGTTTAGCTTCAGTCACATCTACAAACTCAGATGGATCCAGAGAATCAAAGGCAAATGAATTCTTAACATAAAAAAGTTAGAAATTATTAGACAAATTTGTTCCTTGTTTCATTGATTATACTGAAGTAGTTTAGAAAAGTAAATCAGTCTTCACACTAGTGACCCTGGAGACCCTTACTGACAATCTAAGTTCAATTCTTTTACTCCTTTTGCACAGAAGATTCTTTCTAGATGCATTATTCATTTTAATAAAGACCCTGACCTTATTTTTTAGTCTCATATTACTATCTAGACTCATATTGCTAGACTCACCATTTTTTCCTTAAGCAAAACTCCTTTTGAAGTTAATGACAAACTTAATTGTAATTAGAACTGGCCCTGTAGCATCCTATTCAATAGACTTTATTCACTCCTTTCCAAAGCCACTTGCAAATTTTCCATTGATTTCAACAGAAAAAATTATTTTGCTCCATGTGCCCTGGTAAAAGTCTTTTAATCCTTGCGTCTTCAGTTACTCATCCTAGTTACTCATCATTCAGCAACTCATGTAATTACCCATCCAAGATACTCCCATTGCTGAAAACTTAAAAATATTTTGAGGTTACGCTTTATTATATAAAGTAATAATATCTATTGATTTACACTATACTTGCAAAAATAGCTTCTGACTTTGAATTAAGCCAATCAATGTTATTGAGGCTATTAGTCAATCTCAGCAGTCACATATTGACTTGTCTAGTATATTAGGAAGTAAAAGAGATCATCTGTTAAATTAATTTAAATACTAATTTAATGTAATGTTTACATTGTGAACTAGTTGGGAGAATAATCTGTTTTCCCAGTTCAAGTAATGTCTGTTTTTCAATTAAGCCTTCCTTCCCTTTGCCCCAAATTCAAAGTTCGAGACTATGCAATGAGAGAGAGGCTTGCTCCCATTTCAACAAATGAAAACAAAGGGCCAGTAGGTGCTGCATGCAGCATGTAGGGCCAGTCTGAGACCTGTAGGTAGCACAGTGGGGCAAATGATAGGGCTCCATAGGCCCTATAGGTTTTTGACCCCCTAGCCTTGGTATATATCTGTAACTGAAAACCGTTGTTACATAGAGATTGAATAGAAGCAATGAGAGACATTTCATACTTAATAAAAGCTTTTCTCTCTTGGTACAGATTGTGGAATTGGGCTGGTCTTATTTGGCCTGTAGCCTCACAAATGAATGTTCCCACTCACAATAGCTAAGCTTTATGAAAATATGAAATGCTTTAAAAAAAGACTCAGTCCTTTCCCTGAAGCAGCCAAAGGCAAGGTGACTCTGTCTTTTGATTAAGGTATATACCAACAGTGGGGGGTTCATAGCTTTAAATACATGATTAGATTAAGAATAAAACTTTCATCCAGAAGCTTTAAAAGCCTATAAAAGGTCTTAGAATAACAAAAAAAGTTTCTTATCTAAGTTAAGGAAATTCTGAACTCAAACACAGTAACATTGTCCTTTACTTGTAAAATCGTGGTCCTGTAAGTAGGAAGAGGTTTTAATGTTTTGGGCAGCAGCTCTCTCACCTAGTGCACTCGCACACAGTCGTTAATTCCCTTTTATTAAAAGGATTTTTTTTTTTTGTTAAAAAAGGTACTTTTGAATGTAGAGAACAAATTAAGAGACTGAAGTTTAGGAAGAACAAGGGGGAAAAACATCTTAGAAATAGGGTGGATGATCTTAATAGGGCTTAGATATAAGATAAGTACCAAGCCAATCCTGTGCCAAAGTGGAACTTTAGGGGAAAAGAAAGGAGAATCTCCTAAAGGAAGGAAGAATACAGAGTAAAGTACCACAAAGGAAAGAAAGAAAATATTAACAGGGGAAAACAACAACAACAGAGACTTCCAGGAGGAAAACGCAATATTAGAATAGAAGGAAATGCCTTTTAAGAGAGGAGAGGTGAAAGGCAAAAAGGCCTCTGAGAACAAATTAGCCATAAAAATTATGTGAGAAGAGAAGAAAAAGTGCAGTGGGAAAAACATGCATCCATATTATAATGCCTGATATTGTACAAATATTTAATGTTAAGTATTAGAAAAGAGATATGACCATCTATGAAAAAAGAGGATACTGAAGGACCAGTTTATGGATGCGAGGCAAGCATAGCAGCCTAGGAGTTAGGAATTCTATTACATTAATATCTTTTGTTTAGAATAAGCTATCACAATCTTATGCTGCTGTTTTAAACATCATCAATGTGTCTGATTGAAATGAAACAGGTGTAGTTGGGATTTCATGCTGCAGGTGAATTCAAGGACCATTCTACCTTACTCTGCTTCACCTCTAGAATAAGGTGAGTGAGTAGTAGCTCCAGCTACAATTCCAATGGCAACCTAAGATTGTTGGAGGAAGGGTCCTAGTTAATATTCATCCTCCCAGTACATGAAACTTTCTAAAAAAGGACTTCATAAGGTTATAAAAGTTCAGTGGAAAGAAGGACCAAAATTACAGCAAAATCCAAAGGAAACTTATTAGGGAGCACCACAAATCACTTTAAATATTTTCCTTTTATTTATTTTTTAATCTGCTTCATATATATGAATATAAGCTGTTCATACTTTGATAGAAACCTTTTTTCAGTTAAAATTGTAAAGTAACAAACAGAATGCACAATACAATATGAGATTATGGAAGTTTCATACCATCAAACTGAAAAGCAAATTCAGTGGCTTCATGTTTTTTTGTCAATGTTCCTTTGGTTATCTGTCTAATGGAGGGTTTGGAAAAGCTAGACTTGGAATGCAGCTTTTCAAGTCCATAAAATATTGAAACTGTTAAGCTCACAGCAAGAGGATCAAACTCTTTCAACCAAGTTTCCTAAAGAGAGATATTACATTAATGAAACAAACAAAAAATTTCCATCAGGGTCATAAATCCACTGCAAGCACAAAAATTTCAGTTCCAGAACTGGCCTGTATTTTCAGGAAAAGAGCTTAATTTCACCCTTCATATGTAAACCAAATTCTCTTTGATTTTTGTAGGAAGCCAAGATGTACAAGGAAATAAATATTTACTAAAGAAGAGAGAGTATTTTCCCAGGATGTGTAAAAAGCTTGTCCAATGATCATTCCCAATAAGACTGCTCTGAGCCAAATTCTGTTTACAGTTAAGCTTCTACAGTTCTTCTTAAGCATGAAAATTAAATCTACACACACACACACACACACACACACACACACACACTACAATCTAGGCTGCTTGCAGGTGTTAAACAAAACAAAACAAAACAAAACAGAACACAAAAAATGCACTTTACTGGAAGCAGCAGCACTTTACTTTGACCTGGCTCTGCAGCATCTGTGTATAGCAGGTACTTCAGCAGGGCTCTTTGGTGCTTTTACCCAAAGCGGATTCAATCAGCTATTAGATAAAAGTGCCAAAAAAGCCTCACTAAAGAGCCCACTCTTTGCATACGTCAAGTGAGCCAGATCCAAATCCAACTAATGTGCTGCCTCTTCTTGGTATGTGTGGGGCTTGGCATGGGATGTCACTGAGTTTAAATTAAACCACCTTTTTTTTGGTTTTGGTTATTTTTAAATGTCTGCAAGCAGCCTAAAAGCAGTTTAAAGCAGTTTCCTTGACTTTGAAAGAGTATCTTCCACCCAAGAGTTTGACCATAAATATTTACATTCTGGTATTCCAGATCCATGGAAATAGGAAAAATGTTACTTTAAAAAGCAAACAAGGTACAGTTCCCATTCTGTGGGTTGATGCAGTGATTTCTTAAATCATTACTATACAGTACTTACTCAGTGTACCCATTTTTCTAATTTAATGTATTAAATAAACAGCTTCAAACTAGGTGACCCCTGAGGTCCCCTCCAACCCTGATTTTCTATGATTCTAAAGAGGGAGTTTCATTCATTGTCAGTGAACTCAAAAACAGTAAGTAAGTGTTAACTTTTGTTGCGGTGAAAAAACAAACTTTATTGACCACAGAGGGAAATATTGACAGAAGTGAAGCAAATATATAGTATGTAGCAAAGTTAATGAGACAAATCCCGTTCAGCCTGATGCACAAGATTTGGTCTAATCTTTTTTTTTTCTTCTCACTGTATATACTCTGAAAATCTTCACAGAAATATTTGGAAATCTTTTTATAATTGTAATACACTTAACTATTGTAATAGTTTTTCCTTAGTAGCTAAAAGAAAGCAGCACTCAGAGCCAGAAAAAAGCATTAATTCACTCCAGTGAGGTGAAATAATAAATTTAAATTAATTGTCTCCAGTTAGTCAGGATGTATTTATTTGTATATGCAACTCACTGGATAATAAATGTTCAAGAACTCAGTTTTAATAACTTCTGAAGAGATAAACCACAGAAATGTGCCAAGTCTCTACATGATAATTTTACAGCCAAGCATAATCCAAGATTTTATGCATATAATAATAGATAATGCTGGAGTGCTCTGTAGCTTGTAGTTTATTTAGGTCTTTGATCAGTGGAAGAAAAAAATCTTGACGACAAGCAGTCTCAACAAGAATGCACTAACTTTATTTTGGGAATTAAAGATTAGCATCCTGTCAAAACATACAAGACATAATAAAATTACCACTTACAGTGTATGTTATCTCAACCTGAGGTACTGGTAAAACTAACTTCAATCAAAAAAACATCCTTCACACCAACTGGCAAAATTTCCCTGAAGCCATGACAGACTTTTCCAGCTATCAAAACAAATGATAATTGGTAATTAGCCAATAGAAGTTTTAACTAGTTCTACCCTTGATTATAAATTAAATTATTCACAGCCTTCATTTACTTCATATTACTCTTTACCTATAAAGTTAAAGAACACATTTTCTTACTCTAAGTAAAACCACAAAGGTTTAACCTCAAATACTGCAGCACATCAACTATACATGAAACAACGTCCATAAGTCTCGGATATTGAAAGGGAAACTATTACACCAGGAACTGGATTCTAGTTGCATGGTAAGATGCTTAGATTTTTACAGAACTTTCATGAATTCCATAAATATACCAGTCAACTCTTTTCAGGCAAACGTTTTGGTTAGACTTTTCATTGATTTTTAATGGTTACTAGATAAAGCCGTTAATGAAGGCCCCTCTGTAGGTATCAAAAGAAAGAACGTGGCCTGGTCTACTTAATGGCTTGATTCTATAAAATCTTACAGGTGCGGGTAGCCCATATTTAATAGAGCTACTCATGTAAAAGTTCAGAGAACCTGCCTTTTAGACAGAAAAAAAAAATGGTCTTGGAAAAGCTAAGAGGAAAAATTATACTGTAGGTTCAGGCATTTTTAAACATGCCCCTACAGAAATCCAGTGTCTTACAAAGAATGCTCATTACAGCACATCCACTGACCTAAATACCTTTCTATGCATCTCCCAATGCAGCAATTAATTCGCCACTCCTGAATTTCTCTGTGCCAGCTTCACATTTTAGAAAGAACTTTTCACAGCTGCTACCAGGACTACTACATAGCTGCTAGGAAAGCTGAGGTCAGAGGAAAATCTTGCTCTCTCTTCTATACAAGCAGACCTCCAAGCCACTAGCCAGACCCATCCTGGATGGGGGACTTAGTCATAAGACATTTTCTTTTGATATTTCTGGGTATAGCAGCAGCTGCCTTATGTAAGTTTTAGAAATAAGCTGCGCTTTTCATTACAGCTTAAATCTCTCCTCTGACACAAGGTATTAGATATAAAAGGACATTAACACTAACAGGTATATTCTCCTCTCGATGCTCCTAAATAAACAGCATCGACGTGAAGTTACATACCTTTCACTGAGCTGTGCCTGGGAGACAGATCAGCAAATGGCCTGCGCAGGCAAACAAAGCCAATTAGCATTTCTCATAATTTAATTCCATATTTTCAATGCATATAGTAGTATGCAGCAGTCAGAGCAAGGGCAAAATTCTCACGTTAACCACTTTTGCTCATTAAAGTATTTTGTAGCCTGTTACAAAAAAGGAACCAGACAGCTCAACTATACATCTATCTTAAAAATGCTTCCACGTACTGTAGAGAAGACAGACATAGTTTTCAGCCATAAAATACTAATTATAAATGAAAGATTCAGAATTGCCCTCCCTAATTTGTGAGTCAAATGAACTACAGACTTTCAAAAAGCCAATATTTTATATGAGGAAAACCTAGTGGGTGGAGAAAGTGGGAAGGAATAACACAGTAGTGGATAGAAACATAACATTCCCCCTTACTCCAAACTGTGTGAACATGCCCAGGTGAATCTGAGAGTGTACTTTTAGCACAGTGCCTAAAGCCAACACTCTCAAGAATGCAATACTATGACTGACACATATTGTGATAAGCAGGGAGGAACAACATGAAAACTTGAAAGTCTCACTAATGCAATGAGCCCGCAGGGCAAAGGGCATTTTTGACTGCTTAATAATATATCTGTAAAAGGTATCTCTACATTTATGTTTTATCTTTCTTCCAGTAAGTCAACCATACTCCACGTAAAATGTAGAACATAGTTCTTTCACTTCATGCTCCCTCATTAAACCATGCCTTATGACCACAAATCTCTAGTTGAGGAAGTTTCATAGGGTTCACTTTGAAGGCTATCACTCTGAAGGCACTTGCTTAAATATCTGGCTGAACTGGGGCCCAGCAAAACAGTCTATAAAGTGTTCAATGCTAAAAAAACAAATATTTCAAGACAATTTTATAATTCCAGCCTCATATTTTCAATCCAATCATGCTTTTCCTTCTAACCAAAGTAGGTTCTCTACCTTTGATTCATCCTGCTAAGCCCAGGGATGTCAGATAGTAAACCACCTTGCTGTAGGTGAATCCAGGCTATATTAGCTGTTAGAAGATGACAACCATGAAACAAAAACACCTGAAAAAAAAAGAGAATGAACGCAATCCTCATTAGCGTACATGAAACAAACCTGTTAATGTTTTTACAGATTCTAATGTTTCATGATTGGAAATAAAGGCTTTTTCTTAAAAGAATGTTCCAAGTGCACATTATACTCCCTGCAATACTGCCCGGATGCTCCCTCTTTGCTAGCTAAACCATGAGGATAAAAACTTGAACAGTAATTACTCAGCTTTTGTTTGTCAATAAAAACTAAACAATTCCAATTTATTCTAGTAATTAGTTTCCATTTTGGTAGGGTTGGAATGTTTTTGTAGCTGTAATAATCCAGAAAATACACAAGAGGCAAGGATTTTTTGGTGGTATTTTTTACTGGATCATTGTATAGTTGGGTAGAAGTTTCTGAGATCTGTATATTGCAAAAGAACAGTTAATTATATACAAGCCAAACATTTGAATTTTGCTTTAAAAAAGGCCCATTCTTATTTACACTAAAGCCTTTTTACACTGTTCAAGCAGTGGCTTGAAACAGCTGCTAATATAATATGGCTGCAGTGTGATTTAACCACATGCATATGTGCTTTACTGAACAGCAACGGATTTAATCAGATGCCTAAGCACTTTCAATCAGGGCTTAGTGAGCAATGTTTTGGTATGAGCACTGATACTAATCAATATTGAAGACAGTATGTTCTCCATACTCTGTGCCAGCAGTACTGATATTAACTGGGAATTCAGCACCTGGATTTGAGGGAAGTATAGAAAAATCCCCTGGCTTGGACTTCCCAACAGATCGAGGCAAGTGATTATTCACCTCTATCTGGCACTGGCAAGGCCACATCTGGAGTACTGTGTCCAGTTTTGGGAACCCCACTACAGGAAGGATGTGGACAAACTGCAGGAAGTCCAGCAGAGGACAATGAAAGTGGTTAGGTGCTTGGAGCACATAACTTGTGAGGAGAGGATAAGGGAACTAAGCTTATTTAGTCTAGAGAAGAATAGACTGTGGGGGGACTTACTAGTGGCTTTCAACTACCTGGAGGGTGGTTATAAAGAGAATGGAGCTGGACTGATCTCAGTGGTGGCAGATGACAGAACAAGGAGCAATGGGGAAGTTTAAGTTAGATATTAGGAAGAACTTTCTCACTAGGAGGGTAGTAAAGCACTGGAACAGGCTACCCAAAGAGGTTGTGGAATCTCCATCCTTGGGGGTTTATAAAGACCTGGCCAGACAAAACCTTGGCTGGGATGATATAGTTGCGGATGGTCCTGCTCTGAGTAGGTGGTTGGACCTCCTGAAGACCCTTCTAATCCTAATTTTCTATGATTCTACATCTCAGGCAAAATTTGGTTCTCAGGTTCTTAAGCATCCACACTGAAGGTTGTGTGGGTAAGACCGGACAATATTTTGTCCTTTATTGCTAGAAAACTAAAAAAGGACAAATAAAAATGTGTGTTACAATAAAAGTGAATATCATGGATTTCTTCCCTTTGATAGACGCAAGCATTACTGAAAAAAAAAATTATCCTTTACACCGACATTTTCTGTGACCACTTTTATCATTGTGGACAGCTGAATAGTAATATGCAGCATTGCAGTACATACCTTTCTCATGGTGGGATAATCATCAGCAGCCATCAGGGAATCCTTTAACAACATAAGCATCGAGAGACAAAAATTCTCCATCACCTTTTGACTCCAGTCTTACATATATAATTGATCCCAAATCAACAACACTACAGGAAAATCCACTGTACTCACAAAGCCCTGCACAAAATTATGAAATCTACTGTATTAAATATGCTAAGCAGACGTTTTATTTAGTCATAAATAGCACCAAACCTTGATGTTTCTACTCAAACAAGTTTCAGATTATTCTAAGGGGCTACAGAAACCACCCCCCACCCCCGCCCCGACAACAAGTGTTACTGAAACAGCCCTTTCCTTGTAGTTTTTTTCTGAGTTGATCCTCAGCTTTTGTAAATGAGCACGACAGTGGGACTGTATTTACAGTAATTGACCACCTCCTCCTGTAGTTGTAATAACAAATAGTACAATTTATAATAAGACATAACCTCTCTCCTTTATAGTCTTACTAGTTGAAGGAAAATGTTAACGTAATGCAATATTCTTGATGACAACTGTTGAGTCAGATACAATAAATGACCAGCTTTTTCAGTATATAAGTAAAAGTAAGAATTGCATAGCTGAAAGAAAGTCACTGCGTGAAGCTGCACTGAAACAAGTGTGTTTATATTGGTGGTGAAACAAGTAAGAAAAGAGGCATGATTTAAAAAAAAAAAGCATCCTAACCTTTCTGTTCCAACATGATTTTAAAGACCATAGAAAAACAGTTAAAAGGAAGAAAGAAATCCAAGGAAAACATCATTTTAATAGTTCTTTATTTTATGTTACTTTTTTCCAATGAAAGATGCTTTAATGTAATAAATTATCATATTCTGGCTTTGTACAATCAGAATGTACAATCAGAAAAAATGGGAACATGATTCTTTTTTCACTGAAAACCATTTCATTTCCATTTGCTTCAATAGTTATTCCTGATTGGTTGAATGAATGAACAACGCACTGGGATCAAGCCTACTGTAGTATCAAAGAAAATAGGTCTTACCTCACCCATCCATTTTCTCAGGAAAATTACTGGACTTCCCAGTAACTCTTTGGCTAGATGTTGGTTCTGCTCAGCTCTATCTGCACTGGCATACAGTTCTTGAGCCTCGTCTCTTTCTTGAACTATCAGTTCTACCAAGAAATCCTACAGAAAGAAGAGAACATATTAGGCAGAGCATTTTTCCTATTATGACATACAAGAGAAAAGAATCCAGAAATAAAAAAAACCCTATGTGTATTTAATAATTTACTAAAACATACTGAAACATCTCATTTTATTCTGTATGCTACCTTTTACCACAGCAAACATTTTAGTTTTAACTCCTGCTAATAGCTTTAATATAGATATCTATAGTTAAAACAAATTCAGCAATTATACAATATATTGTACTTTTGGGTCCATTGTAATATTCTTTCTGAAGCTCTGCTGAAGATGATCAAAGAATTCAGTGTCTTCTCTTTCCAGAATGCTCATCACCCACTCAGCCATTGCAAAGATTTCTACCCATGATGGGAATAAATTTTGATGCAGGAAATATAGGTACACAGCCAACTCATAGGGATTTTCGGCTGAAAAAAACAAAAAAAAAACATTCTTAGCTAATAAAATAGAGAAAAAAATGTTAAAGCCCTGAAAATCCTCATTCACCTGTTTTTCTCACCTGTAAGTTCTCCTTACTGAGGATTTACATCCTGCCATTATTTTTTCTGAACTGAGAATTCATGAGATCCCATCAATGCCAGTTACTGGGCACATATTGTTTTTTAAAATGTAGAGGCCAACCTAGAACAAAGCCCCATTGTGCTGAAAACAAGCAAGACTCATCCTTCCCGAAATACCAGAACAGAAGGGAATCAGGACTGAGACACTGGTTAGCTTAACACTTTCTTAAGTAAATTCTGACCGGCTTTAGGAGATTCCGAGGAAAAATGGGGTCTCAAATTAAGATTTTCCCTTGTGATCAGGCAACTTGACAGCCATGATATAATTACCATTGAGGCATGTTTCTAAACTCATACTTGTAGTAAGTCCCAGAATCTGCAAATATTTATACATGTGTTTAATTCTGCACATGTAAGTAGTCCCATTTATCCAGTGGGATTACTCATGTGACTGTATTAAAGCATGTGTGTAAATATTTGCAAGGTTAGGCTTTAGATCAGGTGTAAATGACCTAAAGTTTTAGATCAATGTAAAAATTATACAAGTTAAGTCATATTCTCCTGCCATGTATTTGCGTTTTCACAAACCTGCATTTTGCACATTGGCTTAAGCTTCTATGTCACCCAGAAGAACACACAAACGCCAACAGACTCTCCTTCTTCCTCAAGAAGACTGCTTGTGTCAGAAAGCTTGTAAAGAACAATTTTTCCAACTATTGAGTTGGTCTAATAAAAAATATCATATTTACCCAAAGAACTTCATCTACCTATGTCCTTAGACCAACACAGGTATAACCAACATCCCCAATACAAGTGAAATCAGACTCACGTCTTAATGTAGTGATACAGCTCATCACCAGTTTTCTGAGTTTGAAGTCATTTACCTGTTGCTGTTGTTTGCTTAAATGTCATTTGTAAAGGGAAGAGCCAGTGAATTAGGTAGGGTTCATATGTGCCATTGAAAACATATAGGACATTTAAAGTCTTGTGGGTTTCTAGAATCATTTGTTCATTTGAGGCAAAATAATGCATGCAAGGTGTCTTGTCATATTTCTGTTCAGCAGAAGGGAAAGAAAAAAAGGTCTTTACTAAAAAAAATGTAAAAGGAGAAAGATACAATTATGTGACTGTATGTTCTATTTTTATATATGTTCCAATCAGGATGTAGACGCTCTACATTGTATTATTCAGCTATAGATGCCAATTTTGTTTGGTTTAACAGCTACATAAAGAGGATTCACAATAAAAAGACACAGTTTTAAAGCCTTCTGAACAGCTCAACCAATAGGAAGTTGATCACTGGAGAAAATAAATTTCTTCCAAACTGGGCTTAAGATGTGTTGGCCATGACAAGAATAGGACAGACTCACAACAGAGACTTCAGAAATTGTCTTAATACTTATTTGAGTTGTAGCTGTATTGGCACCAAGGGAAATGTTGGCATAGCTTCCTGTCCCTGACTCACATAATGTTTCTATACACAATAAACTTTTGACAAAGTCTACTTTTAGGATAAAACAACTTTTGGTTTTATTGCGAGTTTTGGATTACTGAATTATTCAATAGCAGCAAAGTCATTTTCAAATGCACAAAGCAGACACCGACATTGCTCCATTGTGTGAACTGTTATGATAATTATGATTATAATTATCAACACATTGTAACATGTATTTGTTATAAAGTACATGCTCAGGACAAGTATGAAAACCTAGAAGAAGAAACAAATACTGTAAAATCTGGGCAAGAGACATTTGCAAATGTCTACTGACTCACCTCCACTACTACATTTTCAATAAGGCCTGATATTGGCGATTGAGTAGCACTTTTAACTTTTAGTTCAGCAATTCGGTGCTCCACTGTCTGTCCAAATTTCACTCTAGCTTCTCTCTCAATATTTCTGAATAGGTAAAACTATGATTACTTTCCCTGAATGTTGAGTCTATATATGATTCGTAAAAGCCACATAGTAAAATAGAGCTGAAATGTCAAAAATATACCTTGTGTCCAGATAGCGTTGAGATACAGTGGAGACCGAAATGGTCAAGATGCCAACTGATAACAACACTAAACCAATCTAGAACATGGCCCTTTAATAACACACCAAAAAATTCTAGAAATTCTGCACGCAAGGTGGCTATAACCTCAGTTTAATTAGTCTAAAAACCAGAAGTTAGTATAGTCCTGAGAAGGAAACTTTGTTGCTAATATTTCAAGGTAGCATGGTGAAGATGGCAAATTGTTCTGAGAAGTTTGAAAAACGTTACGGTTAATTCCAGTGACAGAACCAGGAATTACTCTGAATCTATGGACCTTACAAAAAATCATAGACCTGGGCTAATAAAAAATAATGCAATATTTCACCCCCCAACCCAAGGAAAATAATAAATACTTACATTGTTCTTTCAGTCTTGGGGACTTTTGTGTTTGATTTTAGGAGTTTATCTGTCCATATCAATTGTCGTAGTGTCTTTGGAAGTAGATTTCCACTTAGCCTTCTACATACTGTTAAGATAGTTTCACCATCTACTGAAATTATGGCACAGACAGATTTTCCTAACATATTACTTCCTGAGCAATTTAGAATACATGAGTGTATATCACTGCCAATACGCATCTTCTCTGTTAAAAGAAAATATAAATAGTAAATGGCTCATGAATTGTAGCCACCTTTTCCATTCCTGAAGAAAGTTACCAAGGGCTGTACCACCAACGGAACTGGATATTTAAAGTAGAATTGTTTGTTTAAGGTATAAAATATATTATCACAATCTGTTTCAAAGCAAACAATGATAAAAATACAGAGCTGTAGATCAAGTTTATTATAAACTCTCTTAACAGTTTAGGTGAATCATATAATTTTGCAAAATGGTGAAGATTCTGTTGTAAACTAAATCTCATTTAAAACACACTACGGTAGTCATGCTTGCTGGTCTTGTACCCAATTACTTCAAGTCTGAATGGACAAAAGGAAGACACTCTACATCATCTGGAAAAACTCTATTAGCTCTCAGCTCCGTGAGAAGGAGCACTTCTATGTGTTTGAAGTGGATAACTTTTTATGTTATGATAAAGGAGAAAAATCACACACTTCAGACAGGGCTTGGCAGTCTTGACTGACAGGAAAATCAAAAGCAAAGCAGTTGCTCTGTTTAACAAGATACTTTTGAATTTCTCTCAATCTACTTTCCCCTGGGACTGGTATTTTGGGAAGTACTTACCGTATCATTTACAGGTTTGCTTTTCAACTTGATTACAGCAGTTAAATCACATTAACACTTTCTGTAGTGGCTGGTATTTAACAAATAGAGATGGGCTTGAACTAAAACCCTAAATCAGAATTTTGAAGGCTTAAAAAACTGACGCTTGGATTTATGTATGGATTGCACAGACTCCCCAATTATTGTAACCGTCTGAATCAGAACCTGGATATCAACATCATGATACTTTGAGTGATCCAGATAAGAATCCTCATTTTTCTACTTCAACCACTCCCTAAGCACAGTGTATGTAAATAAACAGTTTGCTTTGCCACTGAGGGAATGATAATAATGTGAATTTGCTGTGGAAGATAGGGAGGCAGGTGTTGTTAAGGACTCTGAGTCAGAACCCCTGAAGAGCTATTGTGGGGTACTGCTGGTGTCTGTTTTGCTTTCTAATGTTATTTGCCAAGCATTAGACAGTTATGGTCGACTTAAATTTAACTATCAGATTTTTCTGTGTGGATATGCTATTTTAAGCATCGGTTCCCCCATCCTTTGCATTTAAATTCCCTTATATTTAGAACTCCTGCTTTCTGCGAGTCCAGTTGTAGCACTTGATTAACTAGGCTGTTGCCTAGCAAAGCTTCTGGCCCTCAGAACTAATTAATCTCTAAGGTGCTACCCTGCCCTGCCTTTTGTCCTGTATCCTAAAAACAACATGGTGTATTGAACAACATAGTACTCTTACCTTTTTCATTTAATTGCAAAACAGATTCTCTGACTATGGCTAAATCAATGTCTTCGCTTTCAACAGAATTTGGGCTTTTCTTTGCAACTGATTCCTGGTTAGAGCTCTGTTCCAATGAAGACTGATGATCAAATGAATCTTCCTCCTATGAATGCAAAAATTATTAAATTGCGTTGTATTTACAAACTTAATTTACAACTTTGAACGCTCATCAAGAGATCTTCAGTTTACATCCACTATAAAAGAGGATATGGTTTTGTTTTTGCTAGAATATTGAAAAAAATGCTAAAGATGTTATAGCCAAAAAAGACAATGGAAGGAAGAACAGGCTACCTTTTGCCGTGATTCATGTGCAGCCAACAGCAACTCCATCTCTGTTGCTACAATGTTGTAGGTATCATTAAGAAAATGCACCATTTCTGGAGCCAGTCTGCAAAGTTATTATCTACTGTGTGGAAAACATAATTTGAATTAATTTTCAAAGTAAATTATAAATACCAAGTCCTGGCTCTTCTATTCCTTCCATACTCAGACTCCCACAGATGGCAAGACAGAGTCAAGTGCAAAAGGAGCTTATTCTCCACTCCCTAGCAACCTGCATAAAAGCTTACACCTGGGCAAAACAAATATAGATTGGAGACAAAATGCTACCAGTGTTGTACATAAATGGAGAACTCTATTTTGTAATGCTGTGCCTCACATTTCTCTCATTTGGCACAGTTTAAATGAACACAGAAATGTCAAGGTAGTGGAAAATCAGATTCAAAAGTCAAACAGGAAATTTAAAGCAAGTCAAGTAACACTGCATATTCCAACCCAAAAATCCCTAAGAATTACTTTTATGATCAAGTAGGAGGTTGCAATACCAAGCGAGTGTAATTAGTTAGACATTTATTTAAAAAGTAAGTATTTAAGTGAGTAAAATAAAGTCACTTTTATGATATTTGTAAGAATTCAAAGTTGAATTTAGCTTTACAAAAATTCTATTTAATTCAAACACATGTATAAACCCTAAGAGCCAGATGTTAAAACATGTTCAGGTATTAGACATTGATTTCAATGGGAGTTAGGCACCCAGATACCTTTCAAAACATGAACGTAAGTAAAGAGAGAATATTTTTATATGCAGACAAATATAGTCAGGGGCACACACAGAAAGAAGGAATCCTGTAGCTGTTTAATTTCTAGATCCCATTAAGAGTTACAGAAGCACTAACAAGGACAGCATTTTTCAGGTTTCCTAGGATGAAAAGTCAATTTCAAAACAGCAGGACTTTCCTGTGGTGAACTGTAATTACTACTAAGATGCAGTGACTATGTTATTGCCATAAATATTCCTTTCATTTTTATGTTCTCTTCTTTTCAGATGCATTAAATTGCTTTTTTTTTTAATAACAAGTCATAATGAACTCATATAACACTCAACAGCAACAGACAATAAGCACTGTGGCCTACACGACTCTACAATGAGTCTGCACAATACCTCCCTTCATTTGCATACAAACTGATCAACTTCGATGCTCCGCCTAGGTACAGGGGTCTGCCTCTACAGAACTCACTGAAGGATCAGGGCCAATGGTAGGAAATAGCATCACATGGAGTGACTTAAATTTTAAAGTGAAAAGTGAAACAGATCAATGAAAATGAGAGCTTCTACTTCAGTTAATATGGCACTGCTGATGGTCCAAGAATACTGATGCATAATAATTTCATCAATAGTGCATGTGACCACTACGTCTTACCTGAGCAGGGTTACTGCATAAATACATTGGGCTGTTAGACTTTCCTGTATGAATGTACTGGCCTAGATAATAGGAAGCTTTTAGAAAAACAAGCAAGAAAGCAACACTATGGCTATGACGATCCTCCCAGCAAACCTCTTGGGGACAAGGGTTTACTTCCAAATTTCTGCCCAAAGCTACACACCAGTTTTGCCAAAACTGGCTTTAAAAAATAAAAGGTCTTCTACATAGTTACAAGTTGCTTGATTCCCAAGAGGGGGTGGGGGAGTTCTGAACAGCTTTTAAGCGCACTCTTTCTGAAGCAGATGGAACGAACTGGTTTTTGGGTTAAAGGAAAAAGCTATTACTTAAGACATAGGTGTTCGGTGTCTGCAGAAAGCTTAGACCTATCAGGATATTCATGTGAAAGGTGGCGCGAGACCTGATAAATGCTTCTATTTTAAATAAATAATACTTTAAGTAGGTCCCAGAAGAACAGTACTGTGGGGATTGAAACCATGCTGAGTCTGATAAAAACGCCATGGTTGTGCTATGGAACTGTAGCCCAAAGCATTCCCTGAGACTGAGAGAATTGTATGACTTAATGAACAGAGATGTGATGGCTGGTGCACCTGGAAAGTCCAAGAGAGGCTCAGAAGTGCAATTAGCTTGATAACTATGGCAGCTGTGTAAGACATCTGTAATAGTAAATTAGACAGCTGGCCAAACTCAGCCCTGTAAGAATGAGAACAGGGATGAATCTGACCCATAAGCAAAGATTCTCTACTTTTGGCAAAGTTGTATTTGGTGCAAGACTAGAGAAGAAACTGAGGGAAAAAAGGCCTGTTTTAGGCATCCTTCTATCTGAAAAGACAGGACAATCATATCCATCTCCTTTGCAAAATGCTTTGAGAGGTAGGAATGAAAAGCACTGTATCAGATATAGGTATTATTATTTCAGTGTCTTGATCCTGAATCAGCCAGAGAGTAGACTGATCCCCAACACACAAGAGCTGCCTGAAGGTTGCTCTCGTGCCCAGCACTTACTTCCTCTGGGATGCATTCTGGTAGCCAGAGATCAATGAGCACACAGACCAAGACCACATGGTGCCAGAGGAATTCCTTTGCACTGAGTGCCAGCATAGTCTGTGATGGGGGAGTTGTTAAACTCACTTCTTGACAGCAGAAGTTTTTCCAGTGCAGAAAGAAACTTAGCTGACTAGATCTGCTTGCTCTGCTTGTTTTGCATAACCAGAATGCAAGCAGTCAGAGCAGGAACCAGATTCTGACACATTATTTTTGTGGTACTATCAGATTTTGGCTTATTCATAAAAAAAAAAAAAAGTGTAGGTTTTTGCATTCAAGTCCCTCAAATCTTCTGCTCAACACTTTTCTAGACAAAGACTTAGTTGCTAAGTCTAAGTCTTAGTTGCTAAAAATTTGGCAATGGCTGGAGGTATTTTTGTTACCCGAGCTGCCTTCCACATATACACAATATATTTTAACTCACCAAGTCTGAACTGACAGCAAACTTGCTCTGCAGCTTTTAAGCGCTGTTCATTTAGCCAAATCTTTGTTGTTTCTTCCAAGGTTTCCCAATCTAGCTCACTCACGTTTGTTGAAGACTAGGAACAGAAAATTTGGATTCTCACAATAACATCACATTTTTTTTAAATGGTTCTTGTCATTTTTTGCTGTAGGAGCCAAGATGGTTATTTAGCATATTAAGAAAGGATGATTTAATAGAGACAATTTGCTAGTGAGCTGTGCCTTATGTCAGTCACTTGGAAAGAGTACTGGTGCCAGTGAACATGGAGTGAAGTGTTTATGTCCAAGAATTTCTTAGCCCTCAGTAAAATGGATCACACATACTTCTAAGTACCTTTTCCACACAAAATATTTAATACTCTCCTTTTCAGGAGTGTTCTTATTTTTTTCCAGAAAGAATATCCAGTCATGTTTACTTCTCAGTATGTAGCTTCCTTCTTGACATAACATGTCTTTGCTTTGTGACAAACATCCTCTCCATGCGAGCGGCGTATTCTGCCTTGGTCTAATAAGTTACTATTTTAAATATCTAAGATATACCCCACCTAGCCACAAAAAAGTAGACAAAAATAGAACAGAAAACAAATGCAGGTAACTGAAATACAATTCATGAAGTAACTGCAGGATCATCCCCAGTGATGATCATGACTTATCATTAGCAGAGCCATGAAAGTCAGACTCCTTTAACCATGAAATTATAATGTAAATGAGAGTTTTACTAAGTTAGGACTAAAGGATCAGTCTTTTCTGAGAGTCTGATACCCCATTTAAGCTGGACATGAACCACGGTTGCAAATAAAAAAAATGTTAATGCTCAGCCATCATGTTGTTTTCCTTTCAAATTTCTAAAGAGGAGGAAAAACAAATTAAAAGTCTATTACAGTAAAGTTAAAAGACATCTATAGATAGATAGATATGTCTATCTAGCTATATATGTATCTATAATATATATTATTTGGATCAATTAAGTACACTCAAAATTTAAAAATATAACTTTATAACTGAGAACAAAATAATCAATTTTACTTTATGGTATGAATATACACAAATATGCCATCTTTATCATTTTCTATACACAAAGCTTCTACCACTAAACTCCCATCACTCACTTACCAGTAGACTAGGTTGATTAGGATACTCGCTAAAATATTTTGTAACAAAATGCTGGCCAAGGAGATGAAAAATCATTTGTCTTTGTTTACGATTCCTCAGTCGGGGCTTTACTTTCTCAGCCAAAGCTGCTCCAAGTTTGTCTAAAACCTAAAGAAGAAATCAATTACTGGTATTGTAAAAAAATAAAACAATTCCAGGAATTATATACATTTTAATGCAGTCTACTCATTGACTTCTAATACATGGAGCAAGGGGGGGCACCTCAGCACTGATTAGATAGTAAGAATAAGGTAACAGACTCAGAGGTGGTATAAATGATGAATTTGGCCCTATTCTTTATACTACCATTCTGTTAGGACATGATATCTCTCTATCCACATATCTATAAACTGCCTTATAGTATGAAGACACTACAATTACAAAAAGAGCAATCATACAGTCCAAAAGACTGACTTTTCCCTTGCTGCACATGGTGCTGAGAGAAGCTTTCTTTGGCCGAATTGTTGGTATTCTTGGTTTATTATAAACACTTATGTTTAAGAAGTTACAGTGGGGAAGCTAGTATGAATAATAGCTATGATCTATTATTGCTGTCCTCACTTTCAAGGAGAATAATAATTTTGGCTGTCTTAAAAATTAAATATTATTTATATACATTCGACTACTTGTGTATTCAAATCAATAATCATACTTGTTTTAATTTACTCCATTGCAAGGAAAAATACCTTCAGAAGCAAAGCAGTAAGAATAAGGAATGATAAAAAAATATAGGAGATGATATGCATACTATTACATGAGCATTGCATGTGTTTAAATAACTATGAATATAAACATTTTACCTTATACCATGGGTTCCCTGGTAGTAGCGTCTCTTGTAGACTGGGATTTAACCAAGATGCAGAAGTCTGCTGATTTCCATATAGTCTTGCCCTGGGACATCCAGAGGTTCCTCCAACTGTATGCATTCTGTATTATATTTTCATAAAATACAGATTTCCTTATATGCGCCTCTCAGGTTTATGCAGAATGTATTACTTCTATGATGCTGAAAAATCTCAATAGGAGTAAAACATTAACATGGATATTACAATCTAGCTATACATATTATTTAAGGTACTATTCTTTCTCTAGGTTGACATTTTTTTCCATTCATCATTCCAGCAGCCCTTTAAAACATGTTGATCTGCAGCAAAGTAAGTATTTCAAAAGGAACAAATGTTACAAAAGGAACACAGTCAAATGGGTCGCCAACTGCCTGGAGGGCCGCACCCAGAGGGTGGTAGTGGATGGGTCCTTCTCAACCTGGAAGGACGCGGGCAGGGGGGTTCCGCAGGGCTCGGTCCTCGGGCCCGCACTGTTCAACATCTTCATCAGCGATTTGGACGAGGGGGTAAAAAGCACCCTGTTCAAATTGGCTGATGACACTAAGATGTGGGGGGACGTGGGCACACTGGAAGGATGCAACAGGCTACAATCAGACCTAGACAGGTTACAAGGGTGGGGGGATGAGAATAGGATGGGTTTCAACACAGACAAGTGCAAGGTGCTGCACCTGGGGAGGAACAACCTGCACCATACCTACAGGTTAGGGAACTCCCCTCTTGTCAGCACGGAGGCGGAAAAGGATCTTGGAGTCATCGTTGACTCCAAGATGAACATGGGCCGGCAGTGTGGGAAGCCAGTCAGGAAGGCCAACCATAGCTTGTCCTGCATCCACAGATGCATCTCGAGCAGGTCCAGAGAGGTGATCCTCCCCCTCTATGCGGCACTGGTCAGGCCGCAGCTGGAGTACTGCGTCCAGTTCTGGGCGCCACACTTCAAGAGGGATGTCAACAGCATGGAGAGGGTCCAGAGGAGGCTACTCATATGATCAGGGGACAACAGGGCAGGCCCGACGAGGAGAGGCTACGGGACCTGAACCTGTTCAGCCTCCAAAAGAGAAGGCTGAGGGGGGATCTTGTGGCCTGTTACAAACTAGTCAGGGGGGATCAGCAGGCATTGGGGGAGTCCCTGTTCCCCCGAGCACCGCCAGGAGTGACCAGGAATAACGGTCACAAGCTGGCAGAGGGTAGGTTTAGGTTAGATTTCAGGAGGCGCTACTTCACGATCAGGGCGGCTAGGGTCTGGAACCAACTTCCAAGAGAAGTGGTGCAGGCTCCTACCCTCCGGGTGTTTAAGATGAGGTCAGATGCACATCTTGCCGGGGTCGTTTGACCCCAGTATTCTTTCCTGCCATGGCAAGGGGTCGAACTAGATGATCTGCTCAGGTCCCTTCCGACCCTAGAAACTATGAAACTATTACTATGCAAGTGGGGACACAGGCTCCTCCATCCATATGATATGTACAGCAGAAATATCATCTACAAGATCAGTGCAATATAGATGAAAGATAACTACATCTCTTTATATTTGCATCTTGTACAATTTAACAAATCATGTACTCTTTCTTCAGTAGGCACTTGGGAACAAAAAGCCCCCTCAAAACCTTTCATTAAACTTCAAAACTATGGAAAAGTTCCCATTTCTTTCAAACAGACTTCTGAGAGTTTGAAGATAAGATCTCAGGGCAGGCCAATCATGCAAGATCTTATGCAGACTTCATATAGGAAGGCCTGATTGCCAGAAATTATAAAGAGCCCAAAGTCAAAGCAATCTGTGGGAGCTCAGGATCGTTGAAATTCAGGCCTTATAAGCTTAAATGGAGCAGAGATCATCAAAGAACAAGCTCATGTAGCTAGGAATATTATATTGATCGTACCACTAAGTAAAGATAGGTTAATATCAGACTAGTACATTTATATCTGAGGATGAAAAGTGTTGTACACAAGTGATTAAGTTGCAATACAGAGGGGATCATTAAAAGCTCAGCAGTTACTGCAAACCACAGATACTATTCGATATTACCGCACAGAGGTATATTTTAAATAGAACCACACATGGAGGGAAATGATGAACTTTTAAAAAACAGACTTCAGCTCTGATCTTGCAAACATTTTTGCATGAGCTTAACTTCATGTACTGAGCATTCAAATCCTGCAAATAGTTCAGGGTCAGAAGAGAACTCTTCAAGGGTTGTCTCCCCTTAAAAAAACCAAACAACCTAACAACGATACTACTGAATTAATACCATCTCTGGGCTGAAATTGTATTGAAATAACTCATTCTGGAGGGTTTAAAAGCTTTGCTTAAAAGCCCAGTGGCCTTGCAGGCGATTGTGGAGGGCTGCAAATAAGAGTTTAAAGTGAGAGGCAAACCCTTATTGTAGCTTGAAAAAGAAATGCAAAACTCCAGAGCTCTTGGTTCAGAAATAACACCTTTTTTTGCATTTCTTTCTTGTCCCAGACTAACAGGGCTACCAAATACAAGCACAGCTTGAGGTACTTTCTGAGCTAAGGTGGCCATCAGAGGACATTCTGGTTATCTTCTCCTCTGTCCTTTATTGGTATGAGACCCCATGCCTCTATGGCCTCTATTTTTCTCTTCAAGAAAAAGAACGCGGTTCTGGACAACCGGACTGTCCTCTATGGTAGTCCCCTACCAGGCCACCTACCCTGATGCCCACCTGCTCCCTCAGGGACCCGCCTCAGCGCCCCCCTTGCCCTTGTACCCCCACTACTCCTCCAGGACCCCCCAGCCCCTCCTCGCCCGCCCCCCACCCCGCGGCAGGGCCACCTGAGGCGAGGCGGCGCGGCGCGGGCCTGGCGCCGTTGCCACAGCAACGCGCCCGCTCGGGGCCTTCCTCCCCGCCCCGCCCGGCTCCTCCTCTTCCTCCCCCGCCCCGGGCGGCCGCCATGGAGGTCGCGGGAGGCCTGGGCAGCCGGGCCGGGCACGCCGCGCCCTGAGGTACCGCAGCCCCGGGGGGAAGGGGTCTGACAAGGGGGAGAGGTATCGCTCCCTTTCCCCCCCATTGTCAACCTCCAGGGTTTAACGTGTGTAGCCGGGTCGTCCCTTCCCGCGGGGGACGAGCTTGCGGCCAGCGGGTTTCGTTTTGTGACCCCTGCGTGTCTAGGGAGGGAGAGGCAATATGATAAACGCTGATTGTTTATGACAGGGATTTGTGTAAACCCGGATCATGTTTTCCTCCCGTTTTTTACGAAGCCCGAGTGTCATAAAAACGGATCGCGGGCAGATTTAGGGCCTTGAAAAGGGGACACGCATATGCCGGGGGCAACGTCATAATTTGCCTGATTCGGGGCAGATGCAGGGTTTTGAAAAGGGAACACGCATGTGACAAGGGGCATCGTCCCATACAATACAATGCATTTTTCTCCAGGTAAAAATGAAGCCAAAGCTTTCTGAATGTGCTCAGGGAGTAGGGCTGGATGAGTCGACTTAAAATGGGTGTGAAAGCAAGTGTAACTTGATAAGAATGACTCAAAACCCAGGCTGTGAGGCTGCGAGAGAGGGATGGCGCAGTCGGGAGCAGCCTGCGGAAGGGGGGTTAGCTTGTTTAGTGGAACGTCAAGACCGTTGACAAGGAAGAGGGCCGTGTAAGGTGAAGAGTTGAGAAGGACTCGGGTAGATTTTAAGGAGCCGTGAAGTCAGTTGACGAAATTTTAGGCAAACAGGTGCTGCACAACTTGCTGTTAGCCCTGAACATTACCAAGAAGTTTTACTGGGCAAGTAATTTGCAAATACAGATATATGTAGATCTGTCTGTGTTAGTCCTCTGTTTTGCGTTTTGGGCACTTTAGATTACGTAAAAATATCAGCTTAAGATTCTTCTTGCAAAGCAGAACGTCTGCGTTTTTCATCCCTGCCTAACTGACAAAAAGGGCAATGGATTTGATCAGAACTTTTCTGCCGGCCTAACAAAAATCATGATGTAGAGGCTAACCATGGAAGATTTCATCTTGAAAGAAGGTAGTTTAAGAAAGGCAATGGAAAAGGGTTTTAATGAGAAATCCCAATAAATATCAGCTGTAGTGTTTTCTACCGTGCAAAAGCTACAATAATACTTGGAAAATCCTAGGATCGCAAAGCACTTTCCAGACATAAAGTTCTGAAATGTCCCAGCATTCCTGGGAAGTGTGCAAAATCCATGTTACAAATGGGAAGGCTGAGGCACAAAACAAACAAATTGCTGAGTGTCAGAGATGAGAATAAAAACTAGGTCTGCTGCTCTCATTATAAGTATGCACTGAGCTGTCGGCATTTTCTTTCTGACCCAGATTCCATACCAGTCCCAGCCTTGCTCTTTATTTTCTGCTTGCTTTCCCCTCTTCGGTCTCCATAAGTCCGCATATGTCCCAGGCTCTTCTGAATGCCTTTTACAAAGTGGACTAACCTGGTTCTGCTCGCTTGCACAGACAGGATAATCTCTTCTGGTAATCCCATAATGGCTCTCTGCCTTCAGTGCTCACTGGCTTTTGATTAGGCTTGTCTGTGGCTGAATACGTATCTTTTTGTATGGTTGTAATTATGCAGACACCCTCCTCCATCTGTATTAGTTCCTTCTCTAATCCAGTGATGGCTTCCAACCTTTTTCTTTAAGCTCATGCAGTTTTAAATTCTCTGCACAGACAGGCTAGTTCATAAAAAACAGGGTCTTCTAACCAGCATTGGAATTTTGTCTGTTCCTGATTTAAGTGAGGGTCCCAGTCCCTGTTGAGGGTGAGAGCACACACTTTTGAACGAGGGGATGTCAGTAGAAGCCCACAAGCAAGACGAACCAAAGGCTCTTTGTTAAGGTAGTTGAAGGAACCATTCCTTGAATAGGTTTCAGTGGTAAAAAAGCACTATTCTTTGCACAGAGATCACCAGGTTGGCCTTATGGCATTTGCTGTGTATTTCAGACAGACAGATCTCTCTAACTCAATAGTGCACTGCTGCTTTAATCATGGCTTTTCCCCCACTTCCTTAGGAGACATAGCAGTGAGACAAAGGAGTCCAGACCAGAGGCAGATCCAACACCATGCAACCCAATTGTAGTCATTGCCACAATTCCCCAGGAAACGGTGATGGTTCCTTGTCCGCTCAGAGTGCGTATGCCACAAGACTGCCAGGAGAAGGCTCATCCCACCATGGTGGAGATGTTCACATCCAGCTAAACTCTGTTTTGGGAGAAGCTGGAGAAAATACTAGTTCCAGACACACAAGGTCAGGTTCCCAGAGCCGCTCGCATGGCCACTCCCACAACGAGGCAAGGGGGCCTGAAGAATCGTCCCTGGACTTTGAGGAACACAGTGGCAGCTCCCTCTCCGAGCTCAGATACCTCTTCCAGTGGCTGCACAAAAGTCTTCCGTACATCCTGATTCTAGGTGTCAAACTGATCATGCAGCATATAATCGGTAGAGTATAACAATGTATGGTGCGAGAAAATTGCTCCTTTTTTTCCTGCATTAAATCTTGCTCCTGAGAGTGCCTGAAGTAAATTTGATTTACTTCTAGCTTAATTTTAATTTGATTTCTTCACTGAAGATCAGAGAGATTTACAAAAAGCACATTTCAATCACTTATCTGTTTTTCTTATGTTACCATATACAATGTGCTTAATTATTTTAGCTTGATTGCTTGAGCCGTTAAAATTTTATTATGGTTATTGCAAGTACATGTTGGAAGTAGCCATTTAATTTTGCGCTGTCTTTTTTTTTTTAATTCAGTTCAATGCAATTTCTTATTTTCCTTCATCATATAACTGACCCTTTTTTCCTAATAGGCATTTCTATTGGAATTGGGCTGCTAACAACTTTTATGTATGCAAACAAAAGCATTGTAAATCAGGTTTTTCTAAGAGTAAGTATGGCTGTTGCAATGAAGTTGAAGCATTTTAAAATGTAATTGTTACAAAGCCTTTCATTTTACAAAGCCTTTTTGAAGAGAAATGTGAAGCAAGGTCTTATTTCCTTAGTAAACAAAATAGATGCATCTTGTAGGATTTGTGAAATATAAATGGTGTTTTAGCTAAGGATAACATCTTAACACTCTTGGATACTAACTTACAGCTTGTCAGATAAGCATACTTTGCACTAATTAAAAAGAACTGTGGGTGCAAGTGTTTTTCTGACTTAGTATAATGGAGTGACTCCTGATGATGCTGTTGCAGTTAAGAGACAGGAATTCTCTACTATATTTTAAAATTTGTTAAAATCCCCATGTGCTATGCAGAATTTCTGCTTGATCCAAATCTTGTTACTGAGAAAACAGAGAAGTTTGAGCAGCTTGCGCACACAACTTGACCACTGCATCAAAAGTCGCCCGTTAAGCCTTTGCCCGTTTGGTCAGCTAGACACTGTTCCTGCCAGAAAAACCATCTGAGTGGACTCTTTGTTCCATCAAAGTGCACTGAACTTTGCAAATGCCATGATCTTCCAGTGTAGGTCTTTGGCACCTTGTAATAGTTTGATCATATCCAGCAGAGGTAGTTTTATTGGGTATGCAAGAGAATTAATTTATGACCTTTTGAGAGACAAACTATTAATATATTTTTAATGCGTGTCTTACAGGAACGGCGCTCCAAGTTGCAATGTGCATGGTTACTGGTATTCCTAACTGGATCGTCTCTTCTCTTGTATTATACCTTTTACGCTCAGTCACTTTATTACAGGTAATTAGAAAAACATCTATATTATACTGATAACTTTTAAATTGTGGATCTCTCTATGCTGGTATGTACATAGGTTTCTGCAGTCCCGAGCCTGTGCACTTAAATGAAATGTGCTGTGGTGCCCCAAGTCTCTAAAGGGTACCTCTGTCTGTTTCACAACAGCCAACGATCCTGCCGTGTTATTAAGGAGCAGTATTAACGAGATGGCAAAGGGAGCGAGTCCCTATGGGAAAAGATGGGAGTTGCAATATAGTTCTGTGGTGCTCAACTCATCCAGCTGCATGGGCAGGATGAGTTGCACAGGGTTGGTCTGTAAGCCCAGTATGGCAGGTAAGCCAGCCTGTGCCATCTGGTCTGCAGGCCTCCCCATGGGTCTGGAAATTTGGTGGCAGGATGAGCGGCAGGAGTGTTAATTGCTATAGCTGCCGGAGCTGCAGCAATTAATTCTGCTACTGGTTCCCTACTGCCAAATTCCCTGGACTGGTGGGGTGCCTCATGGGCAAGATGATACATATAAGAAAGTGGATTTAAAAGATAAAACATCCCTTCATCTTGCTCCTCTTAGTGTAGTGTAGTGTTTTTCCAAAAAGTGTACTTTTTTTTTTTTAATTAAAGACAACACAGATGCCCTCAGTTATTTCTTGTAACTTTTGATGCTTCTTTTTGTAGCTTAATCTTTTTAAATCCTACCGTGGATTTCATGAACTTCTGGGAGGTGCTTTGGATCGTGGGAATCACAGACTTTATTCTGAAATTCCTCTTCATGGGCTTCAAATGCTTTATTCTCTTGGTGCCTTCTTTTATGATGTCTTCTAAATCCAAGGTAAGAAAATAATCTATAATTTGCCTTAACCTCAAGATCTTCCTGCAGTACAAATGGTTAGTCATGTAATTCCACCTAAAGCAATAGTTTCTTAATTAAAATGCTGCATATAATCTGGCATTACTGCAGAGAGAGAGAGAGAGAGAGAGAAGCCTATGAATTTCATATTCTGCTCTGACTGGCAATTCCTATGGAAGTTTTGTATTCTGACCTGAAAAAGCAGGGTTCGTGCTATACAGGGCCCTTTTTGCTCATCAACTGGGATTAAGACTAAGATCTTAATACAAAAGTGATGTTAGAATTAAAAAAACCCCGTAAAACGATTAAGTAGTATAAAAATTAAACTATTTTTAAATAATGTCCTTAAACTTGGAAGTAACCTTTCTGCATAATATAGGTCAATAAGAGAGGATGTTTGATTACTTAAAATTAGTAAAATTCATCAGTTTTATGGTGGTCTATATTGGTTAATAAGATATTAGTTTTTATCCATTTCTAGAGGTAAGGTATGGAAATGCAATCTAATTTCCAGGGTGGATTAGCAAATATTTGTTTTTAGTTCAATAAAATAAAAATTACCAACATCTTAAACATGGAAGCACTTTCTAAAGTGTGTTTAGATGTAAGGAACCCACATGGGTTGTACTAGCCATATGTTCTCATTAACACTATAGTATGTATGGAGTTTAAGCAGTTTAGGTAGAGACAGAGCAATTTATAATTTAATACAATCTTTGTTCTTTAATTTTGAAATACAAGTAAAAAAAAACAAATCATTAAAAAAATCTTTTGTCACATTTAACTAATGAAAATTCTACCAGATTAGCAAAGAAACCAGTTGTAGCTGGGCTGAAAGGCAGTTTAGTCAAGAAAGCTTACAAAGCTGTGTGGGTATCCCATATTTATCTACAGCTACATAAACTTCTATTGCCAATCTAGTTTTAAAGAACTGAAACACTAAGGAAAAATGTAGGATCTGTGTATTTACTGCAAACCCGAATATGTGTTTACTGCTGTTTTCAACATACAAATAGTTTATTTACAGTTCCATATGATGAGCACTATATAAATATATGGTGGGTTCAATTCAGCTGCCTCTTGGGGGTTCTTGCACTAATTCTGGTTCCCAGTGCTTTTATTTTTTTAAATAACATCAGACAGGGAAATTCCTTCTCAAGAGATCCTTTCTGTTTCTGTTCAGTATTTACTTGTACTGGGTTTGGGTTTTACCCTGTGTCCTCTCGAGTTCAGGTAGCCACACCCTCACTT